>NW_027186352.1:28716893-28833034 GCF_028583685.1 Petaurus breviceps papuanus
TCTTTCTTTCTTTCTTTCTTTCTTTCTTCCTTTCTTCTTTCTTTCTTCCTTTCTTTCTTTCTTTTCCTTTTCTTTTTTTTTGGGGGGGGGTGGAGAAAGTGGGTTAAGTGACTTGCCCAAAGTCAGCTAGTTAGTAAATGTGTCAAATGTCTTAGGTCAGATTTGCACTCATGTCCTCCTGACTCTAGGGCCAGTGCTCTATTCAGTGCTTCACCTAACTGCCTCCGGCATTGTTTTTCTTTAGGATCAGGACTAAAACTGACTTTTTTTTTCTAAAGCCGTAGCTACTGTTGAATTTTCTGAATTTATAGGTATATTAGTACATCACTTTAAAATTTTCATCTCCTATACTTTTTAATATTTCAGCTGGAATATTGTCATAATCAATAACCTCATTACTACAACATTTCCTTAGTCACACATGATTTTATTCCCTATAATGTCTCTTTCTATATCAGTAGCCACACCATTGTGGTTTGTCCATGATGTTAAGATCTTTCTTGGACTTAATTTTTTAAAATTCTGCTAAGTTCCTATCTTTATTTTTTAACTTTTATCATGCCAAGTTTTGCATAAATCATCCCCTTGCTTTCTCTAATTTCCTTTTTAACTTTTAGTATTTTATTTCCCCATTACATGTAAAAACAATTTTAATAATTTTTAAGAGTTTTCATTCCAAATTTTCTCCTGCCTTTCTCCTCCATTGAGAAATCAAGCAATTTGGATATCTCTAATTTTCTTCAGAACATATTGTGTCTTTCTTATTCTTTTGTTTTCTTTTATTTATTTGTATTGCTCATTTAAGAAAACCTAATGTCTTTACTTTTCTCCAGAATTCTGCATACAGTTCAGTATATATTTCCCTTACCATTCACTTTTCTTCCTTCCTCTGCTATTTGTAAAGACATTCTTCCTATTATTTTCCCTTGATATTTTTGGGGGGTGTTGTTGAGGCCATCTTTTTAATATTGTGAATCATGTTTCTTCAGATGTTCCATGTGCCAGATCTAATCCCTTAAATCTATTTATCAATTCCATTTTAAATTCCTGATAATTTTCCTGACTTCCATCAAGTTGAGTTGGAATTTTGTGATAAGAAGCTTATGATTTGAGCCACAGTTACATCCAAGTCTTGTTTTAACCAAATGCATAGAATTTCTCCACTTTTTGCTGCAAAATATATAATAAACCTGATTTCTCTATTGACCAATTGTTGATGTTTGTTTGTGGTGTCATCTTTTGGGTTATTGAAAAGGAATGTTTGCTAAGACCAGCAAATTATTTTAACAAAACTATTAGTTTCTTCCGTGCTTCATTTTGTACTCCAAGCCAAACTTGCTTTTTATTCCAATTATCTTTGGATTTTCTACTTTCTTATTCCAATCCCCTACGACGAATGTGACATTAAAAAAAAATAGATGTTTCAGATCTTCATAGACCTGAGCAACTTTGACCACTTCAGCATCAGTAATATCAGTGATCAGAGCATAGACTTGCATTACTGTGATGATGAATGATCTGCCTTGAATTTGAAAAGATATTCTATCATTTTAAGATCATATCCTACTCCTGCTTTACATACCCTTTTATTGCCTATGAGTGATACTCTATTTCTTCTACTGTATTCTTGCCCACAGTACCATTTGTAATGATAATCCTGTATTAAATTCAGTCTTTCTCATCCATTTCAATATATTGACATCCAAGATGTCAACGTTTCATCTTCCTACCACCTTTTTGACAATATCCAGCTTACCTTCATCCATAGATCTAAATTCCAGGCTCCTATGCAATATTGATCTTTATAACATTTGACTTTTCTTTCCTCGCCAGGCATATCCATAGCGGAGTTTCCTTTTGATTTTGGTCCAGCTGCTTCATTATTTCTGGAGCTACTTGTGCTTCTTGTGGCTGTCATCTGCTCTTGCCAAGTTACATTTTGGATAACTTTTGACCTTAGGGGCTTATCTTCCAGTATAGTATCTTATAGCATTTTAATAATATCCATAAAGTTTTATTGGCAAAGATATGGAAGTGATATTCCTTTTCCTTCTCAAGTGGACTACTGTTTATCAGAAATCTTTACTATGGCAAATCCATCTTGGGTAACCCTGTACTGTATGTTTCATATTTTCATTGAGTTATGTGAGTCATTCTGTCGCAGTTGCCCAGGAAGACATCATAAATTTTAGGATCATGTATGTATCATGAGAAGAAAAGTTTAAATTCCTTGAGTTGACCCTTTTCATCTTACTGGTTACTAAACTGAGGCTCAGAGAGTTTCTGCTACTTACTCAGTGTAACAGAGCTATTAAGTGCCCGGTGTGGAGTTCTAAATCAAGACTTCATGGCTTCAAATCAAGTATTTCATCAATGATGACAGGGAGCCAGAAAACTCTGTGAAAATCATCATCCTTCTTTGATACTCAATTTTCTCATCTGTAAAAAAAAATAGTATAATCATAGTCATCCTTTCTAGCTCTCAAAGTTGTTTCAAGGATTAAAGATTTAAGGGAAGGGGAAGAGTAAATGAATCAATATATGTAAAAGTGTAAAGTATGCTTGATCTCTTCTTATCATTGTGGTCATCAATACAGATCAGAAAATTGCAAAATCTCTTAGTTGGAAATTACTGAGAGATACTATATTTCAAAATCTATCTAACCAAGTTTCCCTCTGTAAACTATTTTGTAAGTGAACCAGAATTTACTTAAAGAATTTCATTATGTGAAGGCACCACTTTCTGGCATAATCTATTCTATTTTTAAGTAGCTTCAATTGGTAGCAGATATTTCCTTTCAATAGGCCTGAATCAGCCTGATTGCAGCCTCCATTCATCTCACCAAGTTCTGTCTTTGGACGTCTAGCAGCACAAGTTTCAATTTCTTTCATACTATAGTACTAAAAATGCTTTCAGACAACTATGATACTTTCAAATAAGTTTTCTCCTTTATAGGTTAAATGGAGTTATTAATGCTTTCATACCTAGAACTTCTATACTGGGTAGTGATCGCTACTTGATTCTTTCAATTCCCCAAAATATCCAGCAGCCAATACAGTCATAATTTATTTTTAAATGGCATATATGTGTGTGTAAATATATACACATACAAAAATACATATACATACATATATACATATACTTACATATTATATATGTATGTATATTTATAGCTTGCCTACATTTTCCCTTGATAACCTTTCTTATTCAGAAAACATATTGAAATCAATTCTATCAGTCCTTCTGGTAAGGGTATGGCATTCCATACCTCAAGAGTACATTAATTATCCCTTCAAATTCCCAAGTAAAAATTCCCTTTTAGGTATTGTCTCTCTTTTTAGAATGTAAGCCCCTTTAGACCCTCATATTTTTAAATTACAGCCCCAGAGATTAGTACCATACTTAGTCCACAGTAAGAACCTAATTATTTTCCCCTCATTTTCCCTCATTCATATTCAATTATATTTTTTCTTGAATAACCCTTCCTTTTATGGCTTGATAATGACATCATTAATATCCTGATTAATATCTCAGGATGCATTCTAATTAGTCATCACCCTCTTTAAAATATAGCACCTGGATATGATCACATATGATTGAGCATGACACATATGTTATTGCAAGTGTAGAATATAGCAGCAACATCACATTCTAGGACAAGATGCAGCTTTTAGTATTCACAAGGCTAGATTAGATTTTGTGCCTGCCCTCTCACACTTATGATTTGGATTGACATGTAAAGAAGATATTTCAACAAAGCAGATGTTCTAAATATGGATCCATAATTTTATTGATGCTTTGAGGGTGGTATTTTGATTTAATTAATTTTCTCTCTAATACTATGTATTTTATTTTATTTTATTAATTTTGGATTTTTCTCACAAAAAGGAGTTATTAGACTTCTTACAGGGTCACTGAAGCAAAAATGTTAAGAACACCGTTCTAAAGAGAATGCCTTAATCCAAGAATAATTTCCCCTGTGTATGAACTATTCCATACAACAAATACATCACCATGGAAGTTTGAGGTTCCAGATATCATCTAAGAGTAAGTTCAAAAGATAAATTTTTAGCTACTACAAAACTAAAATATTTGAGATGTGCAAATTATTGAATTATAAACTCTCTCCATGTTGTCCCATGTCAACAACAATAGCTCTAAATGAATAGAAGGCACCCACTATTTTCCTGGTGCTTTGAAATATTTCATTGAAGTAATCTAAAGTATGAGTATTAATGGAAATGTCACTATACAGTAGGATAAATTGGCCATTAAACGTATGCAAAAATTGTGAAGTAATTAATTTAAGGGGGCCTCTTCAACTGTTCCCAGACATTGTAAATGTAACTATTAATAGTGTTTCATAGTAAAGCCCAGCATATTTTAAAAGCTTTTTATGATTTAGAAATGGGCAGTTAAATTAGTTTCTTAGTGATTAAGCTTTAGGTCCTAATGGGTGAAATCTACACAAACTGTAACTATGGTAATTTGTCCTTTGATAATTATGTGAATATCTAATACAATGTGTGCTAATGTATGGGGGACTTTGAGAAATACCAAGGAAAGGATTATTTGGCTAGCATTGATGTATCAGGAAAAATATGGGTGGAGCTGAGAAAACTAATTGTATATAGTTGGGGACTAGGAGAAAACAAACAAGACAAAGCAAACAAGATAAAAACACACTAGGCTCAAAGCCATGAAATATCCTGTTTAAATCTTTACTCTAATGATGATCTACCTAGACAGTCATTCTATCTTTAACAACCTAACATTCCTCATCTACAACACTGATATGACAACAACAATCATATTATTGGTGCAGAACCAAGATGGTGGAGTAGAAGCAAGAAATTGCATGAGTTCCTGCACCAAAAACCTCCAATATCTGTAAAATATAAACACATTTCAGAGCTAAAGAAACCACAAAGTGACAGAGAGAAACACATCTCACACTGCTGACTCTCATACCTTGTTTCCTGGAAGTTAAATTGGAGGCCTTTTAATCTCAGAATATGGATTCTAGAAAGCCAGAAATAATTGTCTTTTGTATCTATGTTGGAGCTCTTCTCTTCCAATGATGCTACTCCTTAGAGATACCTATAATGATACTCTATCTTTATTCAGTGACCCTAAGAACTTTTGAGTATGGTATTTTCTGTCACATAAGTATGTCTGATTTCACATGTGGTGAGAGAGAAAATAAATACACCCCATCCTACCAATAAGTGAAAAGCAATTCTAGCTGGCTCTCCTCCACACTGCCAAAGTTTATAGGTTTAAAAATTATACTAAAACATGTTTGTCTCTAGAACTAGCAATGAAGCTTTTTTTAATGCTCTACCAAGTATGTGGCCACTGATCTTCTGTCAATCAATGTCAATTGACCACAAATCTCCATCAACTTTGACTGAGGATTTATTCATACCAAGTAAGGGAGTTACAGACAACTTAAACCAATATGTATGCTCTATTTAAAACATTGACACATTATTGTCTCTGTCATGTCATTATTTTCTAATTATATCAGTTGGATTGGGAAGGGACAAGGATTGATAATAAATTTCTCTATTATATGAAGATTAAGATCTTGAAATTATATTGGAAGCTATTTCCCCTAAGACTATCATGTTATGGATGAGGATATGGGTGGGGGGGCATTGAGGTTAAGTTAAACACTCAAAATCACATAAGTTATTTTAAAAGACTTTATATATTAGAAAATATTTTATTTTTATGCAATAAGATCTATGGCATATAGTTTTATTCTGCCACAGGGTCAGAGATCTCTGAATATTTTTGTGTATTCATATGCATGTACATCCAAAATGATGCTTTATGCATGGTTGGATGCCAGAGCTGGAAAGATACAACTATTTATTCAATATAGACCCTGCTCACAATTCTTTTGGATGATAAGTAGCATTAATGATAACTAGCAGAGAGTAACTTAGAAAGGATTTCTGTGACCATCTAGTTCAATCTATATCCCAAAGCATTTTACTGACAGAAATATTGAGTCCAAAGGATAGAAGAAAAAATGATAGTCTTTTAAAGCATCATTCATTGAAAAAGTAAATGAGTATAGGTGAATTTTCTAAAGAAAAACTGTTTAGTCCTCACCCGATCTGCTAACATTTATTCAGATATTTCCTTTTCACTTAAATTATTTTTTAAATGTTAGGATTTTGATATTTTCAATGGATCCCAATGTTATCCACTGATCTTGATCATAATACATAAAAACGCTCCTTTAGAGATATGCTTCATTAAATGTATTCATTTATTGGGATCATAAGCATTTATCAGGCAGCAAGACAATTTTCTGACCTTCAAACATATGAATACAATCTGAGCCAGATGGACTCAAGGGTGCATTAGCCTCAAAGAACACTTGTCTAAAATACAATTTTTAAAAACTTAGAAAGATAGTTCCAAATATTCCTCAGTAATCCAGCACTAGTATTTTCTTTTTTATTTTAGGAAGTAGAAAATAAAAGAAAGCCCCACTGGGAAACCTTTGTCTAAAGGAATCCTGATAGGAGAAATTGCCCTGTAGTTGGTGAACAAGTTGTTTTATTTTTGTGTGAGCAGAGTTAAATGAATCAATACTATGTAGTGGAAAAGTTACTTGATTTAAAATGAGAGGACATAATTTCAGATTTGGTTTTGCACTATCAGTATGGACTTGGATAAATAATTTATCATTTATAATTCTCAGCTTTCTCAAATATAAAAGGACATAATTTTACTGGACATTCTCTAAGGCCCATTCCACCTTTAATTATAGTCTCATACAAAGAGAAGAATGGAAGTAGCTCAAAAAACTTGTGAAATGCACAAATTTAGGAAACCCACCACAAATGTCCACATCTGCTGTTTGTGTCCATACCATAGTAGAACATTCTGAACGTGTATTGGTCTGATCAGCCACAATGGGACACACTCTAACTTAACTTCAGCATAGTGATGTTATTTTGGTCCTCTTCAAAAACAAGGACAACCTCCAACCATACAAAGAGATATTTGTAAAAAGCTGCATTTCAAAGTAAAAGTTTGGGAGGTTTCATGAAATGGGAAAGATTGAGAATAGCTCCTATCCTTAGTACTCCTAAGCTCTGTGACTCCCAGATGACTTTCATTGACGAACTCCATCAGCATCCCCCTCCCATACTCTATATCTTCAATGGTCATAGGTAGTAGAAGGTAGCCTGAATTTTCCATGATTCTTCACATGGTAATTGTGGCTGCCTCCTTGACTGGTTTTTAGTCATGTCCTCGTATATAAATCAACAAACCCATCTGACACATTGAAAGATACTTTCAACAACCAGCACTGAAAGCTTTAAAGTTATTAGCAATCAAGCTCAAGAATTCATGGAGATGAAGGAGGGGCATTTATCAGGGAAATGGAAGTGAGATAATGAGTTTCTATGATTTTTCACTTATGATTATCAGTTCAATTGAACTGAGCATTTAAAACAAAAAAAAAATAAATTTGAAGATTAAATTTAGCCTTGTCTGGAGCAGAGCCAAGATTGTGGAGTAAAAACAGAAACCTGTCTGAGCTCCAACTCCAACCACCTCCAGCACCTATTAAAAATGACATTAAACAAATTTTAGAGCTCCAGAACCGAAAAAGTAACAATAAAAAACAAATCTTCTTTTGAAGGCAGCCTGGCAGGATGACAAGGAGGGTCTATCGAACAGGGCTGGGAGCTGAGCCCAGTGCCATGTGAGCTTCCCTGGCCCAGATCAGGGTGGCCCCAACCAGGAGCCCAGACCAGGCAAAGGTGACTTCAGGAGAGTGTGGTGACACAGGAACTGTGGTGGTTTCCAGACCTCCCAACACATAAACGACAAAGACAGAGTAAAAGTTCAGTGGGAAACTCTGTTGTAATTGACTTAGACAGAGGGCTGCGTGGCCCCTGCCTCTGGGGCAAGAGGTGGCAAAAATGTAGTGGCTGCAGTTGCTGCTTTCCTATCGCTGCCTCCAGAACTCTTAGACAGAATACCATAGGGGGACCAAGTGACCATTGAGAGGGTAAACGCTCTTGCTTTGACCTGCTTAGATCTGGGTCTCAATCTTGGCTGGTGATTCTGGGCTGTGTGGCCAGTGTGCCAGAGCTTGTGGTGGCTATAGGAGCGTGCCCTCCTCATGGCTCTGAGAGCAGCTCTTAAACAACTGTGAAAACTGCAGAAATTTGGGAAAAAGCTCTCTTCACTCTAGAAACAGAGTTCTACTGTGGCAAAGACCTCGAAAGACAAATAATTGGCTGGCAAGATGAGCAAGCAAAGGAAGCACAATCATCCCATAAAATCCTTTTTTGGGGGACAAAAAGGATTAAAACACAGAGCCAGAAGAAGACAATGAAGTTAAAACTCCTGCATCAAAACCTTCCAAGAAAAATATGAATTGGTTACAGGCCATGGAGGACTTTAGGAAAGATTTTAAAAATCAAATAAGAAAAGTGGAGGAAAAATTGAGAAGAGAAGTGAGAATGATACAAAAAAAATCATGAAAAGCAAGTCAACAGCCTAACTGAAGAAAATAACACATTTAAAAAATAAACTAACTCAAATGGCAAAAGAGGCCCAAAAAGTCAATGAGAAGAATGCCTTAAAAGGTTAAATTACTCAGACTGAAAGGCAATTTCAAAAATTCTCTGAAGATAAGATATCCTTCAAAATTAGACTGGAGCAATTGGAAGCTCCTGACTTTATGAAAAATCAAGATACTTAAAAGAGATCCAAACAAATGAAAAAAATAGATGGCAATGTGAAATATCTCAATGGAAAAAGCACTAGAAAATAGATTCAGGAGAGATCATTTAAAATTTTTTGGATTACCTAAAGCCGTGATCAAAAAAGAGCCTAGAAATCATCCTTCAAGAAATTCTCAAGAAAAATTACCCTGATATTGAGGGCAAAAGAGGAATTGAAAGACTTCTTTGATAGCCTCTTGAAAAAAAGATGCCAAAAATAAAACTCCTAGGAATATTATACCCAAATTCTACAGTTCCCAGGTCAAGGAGAAAATATTAGAAGCTGTGAGAAAGAAACAATTTGGGTACAGTGGAAAAACTATCAGGATAACACAAAATCTAGAAGCTTCTACATTTAGGGACTGAAGCGTTTGGAATATGATATTCCAGAGATCAAAGGAGCTAGGATTAAAACCAAGAATCACCTACCAAGCAATGCTGAATATGTTTCAGAGGAAAATATGGTCATTCAATGAAATAGAGGAGTTTCAAGCACTCTTTTTTCTAATTTATTTATTTATTTTTACTTTTCAACGTTCATTTCCACAAGATTTTGAGTTTCAAATTTTTTGCCCCCGCTTTCCCCAACCCCAACCCCAAAATAGCAAGTCTACTGAATGCCCCTTCCCCCAATCTGTTCTCTCTTATATCCTAACCCATACTTCCCCCTAACTTTCTAATAGGCCAAGATAGATTTCTATAACCCAGTGCCTGTATATCTTATTTCACAATTGCATATAAAAAAATAAACATTTTTTGAGATTTTAAAATATCATTTTTTTTTTAAAGCAATCGGGGTTAAGTAACTTGCTCAAGGTTACACGGCCAGTTATTTCTGGGTGTGGTGCTGAGTATCTGAGCCCGGATTTGGTCCAGGTCATCCCGACACTGGAGCCAGTGCTCTTACTCGCTGAGCCACCTGGCCCCCCCTAAGCAATTGGGGTTAAGTAACTTGCTCCCTTAGGTTACACGGCCAGGTGTTTCTGGGTGGGTGCTAAGTGTCTGAGCCCGGGATTCTATCTCCAGGTCTTCTCAACACTGGAGCCGGTGCTCTTACTTGCTTTGCTACCTGGCCGCACCATAAAATATCATTTTAATTTATATCACAAAACAAATTGTAATCACAAGGGACTGCTGAACAAAAGATACAGACATTCATGGACACTAAATAATTATATCCTAAATAAGAAGTAGAACACTGAATATTGGTAATATCTACATAATCCTGAAAAAATTAGGATACTTTTTAAAATTTCCATTCAGTGGTCACTAGAAATTTATTAGATCTATTATTTCCATTATCCTGTTTAGATTTATAATTTTTGTTGATGTCACATACAGTTACTATCTTCAATCTGGATTTTTTAAAAACTCAGTTGTCCCTTAGATATATATGTGCATGCAATGACAAATTATACATATACTTAATATTTGTCTTATTTTATTATCTATAATACTTTTAACGTTTTTCTTATTTCTTTTTAGTTTTTGGAATAAAGCAAGCATTTCCCTAACATAGTACAATAAAAAAATGATTGTAGATGACACTGTAAATCTACTATGTACACCTTCCTATTCCTTTTAGCAATTCAGTGATATAAATAAGTCCCAAAAAAACTCATGATGGAGAGTGTCTACATCCAGAGAAAGAGCTAGAAAGAACTGAGTTTGAACCCAGATTGAAGCAAACTACCTGATCTTTTTCATTTTCTGGTTTGGTTTTATTTCCTCTTTACCATTTTTCATTCCATCTGATCTTTATAACTGTCTATATAATCCGTCTTTATAACCTGACTAATGTCTAATATGAAAGTATTTGCAGATCCTATACTTGATTGTATGCTGCCATGGGGGAGAAGGGGAGGGAGGGGGACAAAATTTGAAACTGAAGGAATTGTGGAATTGAATCTTGTAAAATAAAAATAAACAAATTAATGGAAAAAAAAAGAAAAGTACATTGTGTTTAAAAAGGACTATTAAACATTGGTTTTTAAAACATTGAATTTCAGATTTTTTTTTTCCTTTTCCCTCCTCACCCTCCCCCCAACTAGGAAGATAAGCATTTCAATATAGGTGGAACATGTGTAGCTAAGCAAAACATCTCCCTAGTAGTTATACTGTGAAAGACTAACTATATTTCTCTCCATCCTATCCCACCCCCACTTATTCTATTTTCTCCTTTGGCCCTGTCCCTTTTCAAAAGTGTTTGCTTCTAACTACCCTCCCCCCCCCATCTGCTCTACCTTCTATCATCCCGGCTCTTTTACCCTTCCCACATGTTTTCATGTAGGGTATATACCCAATAGTGTATGTATATCATTCCCTCCTTAAGCCAAATTCAATGAGAATAAGGTTGTCCCAGTCCCTTTCACCTTCCTACTCTTCCCCTCCATTGTAACAGTTTTCTTTTTCCTCTCTTATATGAGATAATTTGCCCTAATCTATTTCTCCCTCTCTCCTCCAAATAAATTCCTCTCACACCTCTTAATTTTATTTTTTAGATATCATCCCTTCATATTCAACTCATTCTGTGTCCTCTGTCTATGAATACATGTACATACATATGGCCACACTCACATATACATACATAAATTATATACACATTACATCCTCTTATATACACATATCTATGTGTGTATATATGTGTGTGTGTGTGTATGTGTGTGTATATGTGTGTGTATATGTATATATATATATATATTCCCTTTAACTATCCTCATGCTGAGGAAAGTCTTATAAGTGACAAAGATCATTTTTCTATGTAGGAATTTAAATAGTTCAACTTTAATAAGTTTCTAATGATTAATTTTTTCCTATTTACCTTGTCATGCTTCTCTTGCTTCTTGTATTTGAAAGTCAAATTTTCTGTTCAGCTTTGTTTTTTTTTCATCAGGAATGAATGAAATTCCTCTATTTCTTTGAATGACCATATTTTCCCCTGAAGCATTATACTCAGTTTTGCTGGGTAGGTAATTCTTGGTTTTAGTACTAGTTCCTTTGAAGTCTGAAATAACATATTCCAAGCCCTTCAATCCCTTAATGTAGAAGCTCCTAGATCTTGTGTTCCCCTGATTGTGTTTCCACAATACTCAAATTGTTTCTTCCTAACTGTTTGCAGTACTTCACCTGGGAAATCTGGAATTTGGCAATAATATTCCTAGGAGTTTTCTTTGGGGGATCTTTTTCAAGAGGTGATCAGTGAATCCTTTCAAATTCTTTTTTGCCCTCTGCTTCTAGAATATCAGAAAAATTTTGCTTAATAATTCCTTAAAAGATGATTTCTAGGCTCTTTTCTTGATCACGGCTTTATGGTAGTCAAATAATTGTTAAAATCTCTCTCCTGCAACTATTTTCCAGGTAAGTCATTTTTCAAATGAGATATTTTACATTGTCTTCCATTTTTTTATTTGTTTGGATCTTTTTATAGTATCTTGATTTCTCATATAGTCATTAGTTTCCAATTGCTCCAATCTAATTTTGAAGGAAATATTCTTTTCGGGGACTTTTTGAAATTCCTTTTCCATTTGGCAAATTCAGCTTTTTAAGGCATTCTTCTCCTCACTGATTTTTGTGCATCTTTTACAATGTGAGTTAGTCTATTTATTAAGGTGTTGTTTTCTTCAGTATTTTTTGAGTCTCCTTTAGCAGGCTGTTGACTCACTTTTCATGATTTTCTTTTATAATTTTCATTTATCTTCCCAAATTTTCCTCCACTTCTCTTACTTGATTTTTAAAATCCTTCTTGAGCTCCTCCATGGCCTATAACCAATTCATATTTTTCTTGGAAGCTTTTGATGCAGGACTTCTGATTTTTTGTCTTCTTCCCATTCCATGCTTTGATATATTTTATCCTCCAAAAAGGAATCTATTATCTGATTAAATTCCCCCCCCCCTTGCTCATCTTGCTAGTCAATTACTTAGCTTTTATGATCTTTGCCATGGTAGAACTCTGCTTTCAGAAAGCAGAGAGATTCATCCCAAATTGCTGGAGTTTCATACCTGTCAGAGCTATTAGTTTAGTGCCCTCTCTAAAGCCCTCACAAGCTCTGGCTCATGGGCCCCACACCCCAGGAACACTACCCAAGACTGAGCTACCAATTGAAGCAGTTTTAAGCCAGATCAATTACCCTCTGAATGACTGCTTGGTACCCTGTTATCTTCAGGGCAGGAGTTCCAGAGGCAGCCATGTGGCACCAGCTGTACCCACTATGTCTCTACCACTTCTTGCCCTGGGGGCAGGGTCTAAACCACTCTCTTCTGTCCCACTGTTCCAATAGGGCTTCAAACTGACATTTTACTTCTTATTTGGTTGTTTATGGGTTGAGAAGTGTGGAAACCACCACAACTCCTGGTGATTCACTCTTCTGAAGTCTCCTCTGGCTGCTGCTGGTCAGGGCCACCCTGGGGCCAGAACTCTGTCACTCAATTGGGACTGTTCTCAGCTCCCAGCCTGGTGTGCTAGACCATTCCTGTTGGTTTGCCAGGCTTCATTCAGCAGGTTATTTGTTTTTCTCTGTCACTTTGTGGGTTCTATAGCTCTACAATTTCTTTAGAGTCATTTTTTACATGATTTGGAAGTGATTGGAGCAGGAGCTCATGCCAAGTTTGTGTTTCTCCTCTGCCATCTTGGCTCTGCCCCTACTTTCAAGCTTTCTTGATGGAAAAAAAACAGAGTTGAACAGAAAATTTGACTTTCAAATACAAAAAAGCAAGAGAAGCATCAGAAGGTAAATAGGAAAAAGAAATCATAAGGAACTCATTAAGGTTGAGCTATTTACGTTCCTACATGGTAAAACAATAACTGTAACTTTTCTCAGTATGAAAGAAAGTTGCAGGGAATATATATGTGTATATATGCATGCATACATATATATGTATGTATAGGAGGGTGTATGTGTGTACAAATATATATGTGAGTGTGTGTAAATGTGTGTACATATATACATAGAAAGATGGAACAGGATCAGTTGAATAAGTAAGCATGGTATCTAAAAATAAAATTAAAAGTTAAGAGAGGAATTTATTGGGAGAAGGAGAAAGACAGAGATAGACTAAGGTAAATCTTCTTACATAAAAAGAAGCAAGAGAAAACTGTAACAACGGAGGGGAAGATGAGGAAAGTGAAAGGGAATGGGTCAACCTTATGATCATTGAATTTGACTCAAGGAGGGAATAACATACATACTCAGTTGGGTATCTTACCATGCAGGAAAGTAGGGGGTAAAGGGATAAAAGGGGGGGATGATAGAAGGGAGAGCAGATAGGGGGAGAGGTAAGCAAACACTTTTGAAAAGGGACAGGGTCAAAGTAGAAAAGAGAATAAATTGGAGGCAAGATAGGATAAAGGGAAATATACTTAGTATTTCACAATATAACTACTATGGAATCACTTTGCATAACTATGCATGTACCACCTATATTGAATTGCTTATCTTCCCAGTGGGGAAGAGTGAGGAGGGAATAAGGGAAAGAATCAGGAACTCAAAGTTTTAAAAACAGATGTTTAAAAACTTGCTTTTTACAAGCAACTGGGACATAAGATATACAGGCACTAGGGTATAGAAATCCATCTTGCCCTACTAGAAAGTTGGGGGGGGATATGGGTGATAATATGAGAGAACAGATTAGGAAAAGGAGTATTCAGTAGACTCACTGTCTTGAGGTGGGGGTAGGGGAATTTGGTGAAAAATTGTAACTCAAAATATTTTAGAAATGAATGTTGAAAACTAAAAATAAATAACTAGGAACAAAAACAAAATATATTTTAAAATAGATTAAATTTAAGTTGAATTGATATTTTTGTTGGCTTATGAGATTTTTTCATCTGAGTAGTACATCCTTCCTGACTGTATCCATGACTCTTATAGTGAAGGATCTGTTATTTTATCAATATGGGTACCCCTCTACTGCCTAATTTGGCAGATGCCCCTAGGACCCTAGTCAATATGAAAATCTAGTCAGACTACAGCTAAAGAAATGTATTTACTTTTGACCATAACCATTTAACAAGAGAACTTACAATCCAGATAAATCCAGAAGATGGATACAGAAGGTATAAGGAAATTTAAATCCCATTATTTGAGGACAGCTAAAGAGATTCAGATTATTTAGCCTGAAGAAGACTCAAAATCAACATGGTAGTGCCATTCAATCATGTAAGGGTTGATGTGGAAGAAGAGAGTGTTGTCCTTTTTGGTGTCAGAGGGAAGAAATGTAACAATTGGAAAATGTTACAAAGACACCAATTTAGTCTTGATGTTAGGGGAAAACACTTTCTAAGAGTTAGTGTTTTCTGAAATTAAAATAAGCTCCATATCATGGTGGTATTCTCTTCTCTGTTCCCCTGAAGTCTTCAAGTAAAGCCAGGATGTCTCTTGTTAGGGATATTACAGTAATAGTTCTTTCTGAATATGGGCTAGATAAGATTTTTTTTTTTGATATACCTTATGATTTGGAGCTTCTGAAGTCCTTTGATATTGTGATTTTCTGACTTTGGTAGAAAGTTTTAAAATATAACTGTGGCTAGACAATTCATCAGACTCTTGAATAAATGATCAATAACTGATTCTAAATTTAGTTTACTTGTACTTCACATGATAGATATGCAAGCATTTAAATCCTGTCTACCTTAGTAGGATTGCTCAGTGTTTGTTGCATATCAAAGTCACAACAAGCCAGAATTCATTGGGATCGTGCAAGAGTATAGTCTATTTAAAGCTAAAAAAAAAAAAGAAAGAAAAAACCTTTTCATTTGATACCCTCATTATTCAATAGAAATAACTCTAGAGATGATTTGCCTAAGGTCCAACAATCTATAAGAAAGAGAAAAGATATTTCAACTTGGCCCTCACACTTGAAATGTAATAGTCTTTCCTCTGCACCACTCTCCACAAATAGCATTATATAAGGGGAGTGAATTCAAGACCTTCCAAATACACAAATCTTATTTAAACTTTCTCTTGAGTTTCCCTTACAAACTTCTACAAATAGAATCTCTCACACTCTACTGAAGCTTGTAATCTGGTTTGTTTTCATTTAATCAACATTGCTTCAAGATACATTTAAAATCTGTCTCCTATAGTCATTTTCACTGACTTTCCATCAAGGTAATTTTTTTACATTTAATTTAATTTTATTTTTTATAATGCTTTATTAACTTCTGATTTGCATCATTCATTTCTGCCAGATTTTGAGTTGCAAATTTTCTCCCCGTTTTTCCTCTACCCACCGCCCCAGAATAGCAGTCTCAAAGGATATCCCCTCCTCCAATCTGCTCTCTCCCATATTTTCTCCCATACCTCTTTTGACTTTTCCAGTGGATATCTATGCCTCAGTGCCTGTATATAATTTCCCAATTACATGTAAGATGGTATTAATAATAGTTTATACACACACATATACATATATATTTGAATATTTGATTTTAAAACTTTCAATTCCAGATTCATTCCCTTCCTTTCTTGTCACCCACCCTTACAGGGAAGATAAGCAGTTTAGTATAGGTTGTACATGTGTGTCTAATACAAAACAATAACATAGTCGATATATTGTAAAAGACTGACTATATTTCCCTCCCTCCTATCCCACCTCCCACTTGTTTTATTCTCTACTTTGATCCCGTCCCTTTTCAAAAGTGGGTGCTTCCAACTTCCCTCCCCCCCAGCCTGCCCTCACTTCCATCACACCCCTCTCATCCCCTTCCCCCCCTACTCTCCTGGAGTGTGAGATACCCTATTTCATGTGTATTTCACTCCTTCCTGTAGCGGCAAGCACCTCAAGCATCCCCAGGGTCACTGCCAACACAGGTTCTTAGATCTGCTTTGATAAAGGAAAGCAACTCAAAATGGGTTAACAAGCTTACTTTAATCAGTCAAATATGTATCATTTACCTAGTTCAGGGGAAAAAGGTCAGCACCCCGAACTTCAGAATATACAGACAGAATTATCAAGACAGAGAAACAGATCAAGTATACAGTTTCCAAACTGTCCAACCATTGCCTCCATACCAAATCAACATCTGGGTTTCAACATCTGGGTTTTTCAAAGCCAGGGGACTCTCAACAACGGCTTCCCAGAGTTTCATCAAAACACAGAACACTTCTCAAGGTGAGCCCCAAAACAAAGCTACACATCAAGGCTTATATAGCCTTCTCCTGGCTCAGAGAATGTATCAACCTTATTGACTCACTGGCCAGTCAAGAAGTATCTATGAAAAACAAGCCTCCCACCCCAGGCTCCAGGTGCATTTCAGACTAGGGGCAGGGAAGATCTTAAAAATTTACATTCCCATTACACCTCCTCAAGCCAGATTCAATGGGAATAAGGTTGACCCATTCCCTTTTGCCTTCTTATTCTTCCCCTCCATTGTTACCATTTTCCCTTGCCTCTTATGTATGATAGTATACCCCAATCTGTCTCTCCCCATCTCCTCTCATTATATTCCTCTCACCTCTTAATTTCACCTTTTAAGTATCATCCCTTCCTGTTAAATTGGTCCTGTGCCCTCTATCTATGTATACCTATAAATATGTATACACACATTCACATATGTATTCATATGCCCATATACCCTCCTATATAGACATACACACACATATATATTTCTATTTCTATTTCCTTCAATTACTGAGAAAAGTTTCATAAATTACAATTATTGTTTTTCCATGTTGGAATGCTAATAGTTCAACTATAATAAGTTCCTTATGATTTCTTTTCCCTGTTTGCCTTCTCATGCTTCTCTTGCTCCTTCTATCTGAATGTCAAATTTTATATTCAAGTCTGGTTTTTTTCAGCAAGAATGCTTGAAGGTCCTCTATTCCACTGAATAACCATATTTTCCCCTAAAACATGATACTCAGTTTTACTGGGTAGGTGACTCTTGGTTTTAATCCCAGCTCCTTTGACCTCCAGAATATCATATTCCATGGCCTGCGATCACTAAGTGTAGAAGCTGCCAGATCTGGGTTATCCTAATTGTGTTTCCACAATATTCAAATTGTTTCTTTCTGGCTGCTTGTGATATTTTCTTCTTAATCTGAGAATTCCGGAACCTGGCTATAATGTTCCTAGGAGTTTTCTTTTTGTGATCTTTTTCAGGAGGTGATTGGTGGATTCTTTCAACCTCTACTTTGCCATCTGGTTCTAAAACATCAAGGCAGTTTTCTTTGAGAAGTTTCTGGCGGATGATTTCTAGGTTCTTACTTTGATCATGGCTTTCAGGTAGTCCAATAATTTTTAAATTCTCTCTCCTGGATCTATTTTCCAGGTCAGTGGTTTTTCCCATGAGATATTTCATATTGCCTTCTATTCTTTCATTTGTTTGGATCTGTTTAACAGCATCTTGATTTCTCATAAAGTCGTTAGCTTCCATTTGCTCCAAACTAATTCTGAAACAATGATTCTCCTCATTTAGTTATTGAGATTCTTTTTCCATCTGTCAAATTTGTCTTTTTAAAGCATTCTTCTCTTCACTGCCTTTTTGAGCCTCTTTTGCCATTTGAGTTAGTCTGTTTTTTAAGCTGTGATTTTCCTCAGTCAGGCTGTTGACTCTGATTTTGCAATTTTCTTGTATTGTTCTCATTTATCTTCCCAATTTTTCCTCCACTTCTCTTATCTGTTTCTTAAGGTCCTCTGTGGCCTGTAACCAGCTATTATTTTCCTTTGAAGCTTTTTGTGCAGGAATTCTGACTTCATTGTCTTCCTCCTGTCCCATGTTTTGCTCCTTTTTGCTCCCAAAATAGGAGTCTAATGTTCAAATCTTCTTTCTGCTTTGTTTCTTTCCCTGGTCATGTCGGTCCTCAGTCACTTGACCCCTGGGCTTTTTGCCACAGTTGGCCTCTGCCACGAGAAAGGGGAGATTTCGTCCAAAATACTTGGCTTTTCTCAGCTGATGGAGGTATTAGTTGTGTGCCCTCTTTGAGGTCTCCACACACTCTGTCAAGCTGGACACATACCTCAGTACCTCCACCCTAGACTGCCATCCAGATCCAAGAAGGTTAAAGCAAGAGCGATTACCCCTCAGACTGGTGCTTCCTCCCCCTACACTGTGCAGGTCAATAGCTGAAGCTGTCAAGTGCAGCTGGCTGGCTGTGCCAACATCTCAGGGGTTTCTTTCTCTGGGGACAAAAACCACGCACTCCCACTTACTGGGTCCCAAAGTTCTGAATGCACTAACCTCTCACTTTGTCCTTTGCATCTATGTGTTGATAAATCTGGAAATGGCCACAGCTGCTGCTGATCTGGAGTCCCTCCTGCTGGCAGCTGGTCAAGTGTGCCCTGGGGCTAAACAGTTGGCATGGGGCTGGGCTTGGCTCCTAGCGTGCTCTGCTGGCTGATTCCTGCTGGCCTGCCTCTCTGTCCTTAATGGGAGATTAGCTTCTCTGTGTCATTTTGTGGGTTCTGCCACTCCAAAGTTTGTTTAGAGTCCCCTTTTTACATAGATTGGGGAAGATGGAAGCCAGAGCAACAGGAAGGTCCTGCTTCTACTCTGCCATCTTGACTCCATCCCCCCTTATAAAGTCAATTTAAAAAAAAAAAACTCTTCAATTTGAGGTTTGTACTTTGGAATTTAGCATTTTTTCCTTCTCTTCTCATATAGGCAATATTTATAATAAAATATGATGAAATAATTTAGATTAGTCAAATAGTTATGACATAATTAAATTGTAAATATGTAAAAAATGAAAAAGCTTATTAGATATGTGGTCATGAGTGGGACACTTAATATTTATCTGCCTCATTTTCCTCACTGTACAATGAGAGGGTAGACTCAATCACCTTTAAAATCACTTCTAGCTCTAAATCTGTGTCTATGACCATGAGCATAACTATGATGATAACTAAGAAAAAAACTTAGAGTTAATTCTCATTTGTCCAGGATTGATGGAGAATTGGATATATGTGTTTAGTTAATATGCTAGAAAACTCTTTCCTTATAGCTACATACATACCTACACACATGCATGTAGATAACCTTGTTATAGCCATAGACTCAAATAATCTTAGAGATGTGTTATATATCATTGGTAAAGCTACAAAAGACTATAATATTTTCTTAAGGTAAATTCCTTCTGAATTTTTTTGTAATAATATGTAAAAGCTAGAAAACTGTTAAGAATAACAGTATTTTAGAATTATTTCTGTATGTGACATTTAAGATAACATTCCTAAATACCTTCATCTTAGAAATGAGAATATTTGGGTCCCTCTCTGGACTTTAAATGACTTGTCCAAGTATGTGCAGGTAGAAAATATCAAAGCCATGATTTGAACCCTGGGCCTCAGACTTCAAAACCAATTATCTTGCCCATATACTTACAGTTGCATTTTCTTTAAATTTGATTTCCAAACAGCGTGAAATATATACATTTTAATCATTTGATGTCCATGTTATTGTAGCCACAATGACACTGGCAAACCCAGGATGGCTGCCAGCACAGGATCTTAGATCTGCTTTACTAGGAAAGATAATTGTCTAAGGAATCAATAATATTTTTAATCACATTCAGTATTTCAGGGGAAATATTAGCACCCTGAAATTCAGAGAAAATACAGAGAAAATGTAGATAAAATACAAGCAGAGAAATAAAGATCAATACAAAGAACTCTGACTGCCCAAATCAACTATGGACTTTAAATATATCTCTTGATCAAAGAAAGCCTTTACATTTGAGCAGTTGGGGACCTCCGAATATATCACCACTCAAAATTTCCACTAGAAAATCCCAAGATTCTCCTCATGAGCAAACCCCCCAAGCAAATTACTAAATCAGAGTATAAATATATACACACACACTTCTCAGAGCCAGAAGACATCACAACCCTCCTGACTCAGTGTCTAATTACAAATTAGCAAAAATTGTTAAAGACTTCATACAAGCAAGCCCCACCTAAGCAAGCTTCTCTTAATGGGCTCCATGTGAGGCCTATTAATGGTCAGAGAAGATCTTATGTCGCATTAACATTACAGTTATGCAAGAAGAAATCAATCATCACAAAGTGAAAGTGATCGCCCCATGTTCAGAAACATGACTAGTTAGGAATTTAAGTTCAGGTCTTCTCTTATAGGCAATGATTAAGTTCTGCGGCATTAGGGAATCACACATAGTATGTTATAATCCTATATATATATAGTGTGTATTCATGTATGTATGTATAATTAATATATAATATATATAATAAAGGTAATAAAGTGCTTCTTCCATAATTACAAAATAACCAGTTATTTCATGGAATTGAGATAAGAAATGTTACTGTTAATTTTCTGTCCATTTTTTGAAAAAAAATAGTCTAGTGACTTTGTTTGCACTTTTCAACTATATTAGTTTATTTTTTTAAGAAAAATATATTTTATTTGATCTGGTTTAACTGAAAGGAATATAAATTATGTGATTAAATTTTCTCATTCATTATAACAATTACTACGTTATTTTTCTTCTCAGAAAAGCAATGAAATATGACTTGATAAAATTACACACATACATACATACACACACACACCTAGAAATGGAACTAAATATAGCCTATATCTAATTTTCCTTGATTACATTAACAATAAGTTATTTGACCAAAACCCTGAAATAAAACATACCTTAGAGTTCTAAGCTTTCATTTTTTTGCGTGTTTTTTTTTTACCTAGTTGTTTCTGGATATTTCTGGATGCTCTATCTGCAAAACATTCAAGGGGAAAAGACATTCACCCAGGTTATAATCAATCTGTCTCAAGACTATAATCTTGGAAATTGCTGTGCCATGTTCTATATAAGAGGATTATTATTAGAAAGGAATGATTTCATTACAGAGTGGAATCTAAGGAATTAGGTTTTTGGTTATCTAAGTTGTGGCTAAAAATGGCTTTCATAAAATCTGGCAATAAAAGAAGAATGAATCTTTGGATTTCTTCATTATAACTTCCCCCAAAGTTTTGTTTTGTTTTGTTTTCCTGGTGAAGGGAGTAAATTTGTGATAATATATGATCACATGGTAAAATTGGTCTAAAACATAAATTTCTGAAAGTTGATAAAAAATAGCCAATTTTTATTATGTATTTTTTATGTAAATGTAGTAAAGGGCAAATAGGAAAAGAATCAGAGGCAAATAAACATAGTGGCTCAGTACTTGATAAAACCAAGGACAGGATACTGGGGGAAGCATATACTGTTGTATAAGAATTTCTGGGGAACTAAATGTGGTTTATATAAATAAAGAGCATCCTACAATGCATACCTAAGTAGGCTATAACTGGATACATCTCATAAAATTAAATGTTAAAGAATTTTATAAGTTAAACACCAACTAATTGAGCTATTTCTCTGACCTATAGTTAGAAAACAATTCACAATGAAATGAATATACAGGAAATTACAAAAGACTGAATGGTCAGTTTAGAGAATGTGCAATTAAAAAATCATTTCATACAAATAAATTCAAAGAAAAAAATTTTATCTTCCAACATTTTTTTTACTAACTTCAGGGGAAAAAAAAGTATGCACAAGAGCTTGAAAATAGTGATGCATATCTATGCATTTGTTTTGTGCATCATTGAAGGGACTATTCTAACCTATGAGATGCCAATTCAATTTTTCATTTGGCTTAGCTCTTATAAAAGATTGACATTTTTTTTATTTGTTGTGACTTTGAAGAATGTATAACACAAAAGACCCACCCTACAGAACTATCAAAAGGGTGGGTATGAATAGTTTTCAAAAGAAGAAATAGAAACTAATCAAAAAGAGAAACACGCTACCAATCCTTCATGAAGCAAGTGTAAATTATGAAGCCAATGGATTGTAAATTTAGCATATTAGACATCATCTAGTCTATCTTTTTCATTTTCTGAATAAAAAATAAAATACAGGGAGATTAAATGATTTCGTCAATGTCACACAAGCAGGGTTAGCATATTTTAATTCGTATCTTCTGACTCTGAAGTAAATGTTTCATGCCCTTCTTCCCTTCTCACTTATACTTCAGTCCCTAATAGTCAAGTTGACCAATGAAGTGATAGATAGACATACTAAATAAATAATCATCATCATCATTAATAATAAAATAGTTTTGTATGACACTTTAAAGTTTGCAAAGCACTTTACAACTTTATTTTATTTTATCTTCCAATTAACTTTATATACTGTATATCATTGTTTCCCATTTCACATATCAAGAAATTGAGGTTAAATGACTTGCCTAGGTTCACATAAGTTCTAAGCATATGAATTCAGGTCTTCCTGACTCTACCGCTAGTGCTTTAACAATTGCAAAATCTAGCTACCCGAGTTCAATGTCTGTGTTAGATCCTGTGTAACAAAATTGATGCACTGATCCTCTGTTGACTGAGACATAGTTTTTCAAATCCTACTTGAAACTTATGTGCAAAAGGACACTTTAGTGTTCATACTGTTTGGCATGGTTTTCTTTTTCTTTTTTTTAAAGTGTTGGATATATACAGAGAAGATGAAGAAAATAAATGAATGCCACATCTGTACCAAAATATTCAAAATTTGATTTTTGTGTAAACAAAAAAAATACCTAGAATAAACATTATGTGCCAGTTAGTTTGAAGAGGATGGAGCAAGTTTTGGCACATGAATGTTAAATTTTCTTATTACGTTGAACCGTAAGAAGTCACACATGAGCTATTGGAGACATAGATGAAAATTGATGCAAACATGGAAGTAGATGCCTACATTGCAGTTTTCTTACTTCCAAAGTATAGAAAGTAGTGCTTGTCCAATTTATTTATTTATTTTTAGTTTTAACATTCGTTTCTACAAGATTATGAGTTACAAACTTTTCTCCCCATCTTTCCCCTGCCCCCAACCCAAAATGGCAATCCTACTGAATACCCCTTCCCCCCATCTGTTCTCTCTTATATCCTTTCCTAGTTCTCCCACCAACATTCTAGTATGGCAAGATGGATTTCTATACTCCAGTGCCTATATATTTTATTTCCCAGTTGTGTGTAAAAAGATTTTTTTCTAACTTTTGTTTTTGAAACATTGAATTCCAGAGTCTTTTCCTTCTTTCCTCCTCACCCACCCCAACTGGAAAGACAAGCAATTCAACATAGGTTGAACATGTTAGTTACGCAAAAGATTTCCATAGTATTATATTGTGAAAGACTAACTATATTTCCCTCCATCCTATCCTGCAGCCCACTTATTCTATATTCTCCTTTGACCTTAACCCTTTGCAAAAGTGTTTTCTTCTAACTACCTGATCCTCCAATCTTCCCTCCTTTCTATCATTCCCACTCTTATCCCCTTCTCAACCCCCTGCTTTCCAGTAGGGTAAGAAACCCAACTGAATGTATATGTTATTCCCTCCTTAAGCCAAATTCAATGAGAGTAAGTTTGACCATTTCTCTTTCACCTTTCTGCTCTTTCCCTCCATTGTAAGTGTTCTCTTGCTTCTTTTATTTATTTTATTACTTTTTGGAAGGGAAATTGGGGTTAAGTGACTTGCCCAAGGTCACACGGCTAGTAAGTGGTGAGTGTCTGAGGCCGGGTTTGAACTTAGGTCCTCCTGACTCCAGGGCTGTTGATTTTGAGTTACAAACAAAATTCACTGCGCCACTTACTGCCTCTTTTACATGAGATAATTTACCCTAATTTATACCTCCTTTTCACCCTCTCTCAATACCTTTCGCTACCACAACTTAATTATATTTTTAGATATAATCCCTTCATATTCAACTCACCCTTTGCCCTCTGTCTATGTATACATTTACACACAGATGCACATCCAGACATATATATTTACATACACACACCCTCCTAAACATATATATATATACATATATATATATTCTATTCAACTATTCTCATACAGAGAAAAGTCTTATGAGTTACAAAGATCATTTTTTTTCCATGTAGGAATGTAAATAGATCAACTTTAATAAATTCCTTATGATTTCTTTTTTCCTGTTTACCTTCTCATGTTTCTCTTTCTTCTTGTACTTGAAAGTCAAATTTTCTGTTCAGCTCTGATTTTTTCATCAAGAATGCTTGAAAGTCTTCTATTTCATTGAATAGCCTTATTTTCCACTGAAGCATTATACTCAGTTTTGCTGGGTAGGTGATTCTTGGTTCTAGTCCTAAATGCTTTGACCTCTGGAATATCATATTACAAACCCTTTCATTCCTTAATGTAGAAGTAGCTATGCTTTTTGTTGGCCTGATTGTGCTTCCACAGTACTAAAATTGTTTCTTTCTGCATGCTTGTAATATTTTCTCCTTGACCCATGAAATCTGGGAATTGACTATAATATTCTTAGGAGTTTTCTTTTTGTGATCTTATTCAAGAGGTGATCAGTGAATTCTTTCACATTCTATTTTGCCCTCTCGTTCTAGAATAGCAGGGACATTTTGCTTAATGATTCCATGAAATATCATGTCTAGGCTCTTTTTTTGATCATGGTTTTCAGGTAGTCCAATAATTTTTAAATTATCTCTCCTGGCTCTATTTTCAAGGTCAGTCATTTTTCCAATGAGATATTTCACATTGGCTTCCTTTTTTTTTTCATTTGTTTGGAGCTGTTTTATTTATCTTTATTTCTCATAAAGTCATTAGCTTCCATTTGCTCCAATCTAATTTTAAAGTAATTATTGTCTTCAGTGAATTTTTGAAATTTCTTTTCATCTGGCAAATTTGACTTTTTAAGGCATTCTTCTCTTCCCTGGCTTTTTGGGCCTCTTTTGCCATTTGAGTTAGTATACTTTTTAAGGTTTTATTTTCTTCAGTATTTTTTTAGGTTTCTTTTAGCAGGCTGTTGACTTGCTTTTCATAATTTTCTTGCATAATTCTCCTTTCTCTTCCCAATTTTTCTTCCACTTCTTCTACTTGTCTTCAAAATCCTTCTTGAGCTACTCCTTGGCCTGTAACAAGTTCATATTTTTCTTGGAAACTTTTGATGCAGGAGTTCTGACTTCATTGTCCTCCTTCAGTTCCATGCTATGATCCTTTTTGTCCCCAAAAAAGGATTCTATGGTCTGATTTTATTCCATTTCCTTGCTCATCTTGCCAATTATTTGTCTTTTGAACCCATTGCTATGGTAGAACTCTGCTTCCAGAATGGAGAGAGCTTTGTCCCAAATTTCTGGGGTTTTCACAGCTGCCAGAGCTATTAGTTGATTGCCCTCTCTACAGCCCCCACATGCTCTGGCACACTGGCCACACACCCCAGCACCACTACCCAAGACCGAGATCCAGATCCAAGCAGGTTAAAGCCAGAGTGATTACCCTCGGAATGTTTGCTTGCTCCCGCTATGATCTGTAGGCCAGGAGCTCTGGAAGCAGCAGTTGTAGCAGCCATGCCTCTGCCACTTATCACCCTAGGGGCAGGGGCTGGACCCCCTCTTCCTTCACCCTTCCACCAGGGTTTCCCACTTTTATTTTCTCTTTGGTGTTTATGCATTCAGAAATCAGAAAATCACCCCAGCTGCTGATGATTCACTCTCTTGAAATCTGCTCCTGGCTGGTCTGGGTCACTCTGGGAGCAGAACTGTGGCTCAAGGGAACTGCACTCCACTCCCACTACACTGCAATCGACCTTTTCTACCTGCCTGCCAGGCTGCCTTCAGTAAAAAAATTTGTTTCTCTCTGTCATTTTGTGGCTTCTGTAGCTTTACATTTTGTTTAGAGTCATTTTTATAGGTGTTGGAATTGATTGGATCTGGAGCCCACACCAAGTTTGTCCTTTCACTCAGCCATCTTGGCTCAATCCCTGCTATTTCCTGTTTTGAAAGTCCTAATACAGTTGTTTCTAAGCCTATTGATGTGCATTCTTTGAGACAGGAATTCACATTTTCCTGGTCCTTCTCCAGTTGTTAATTATGATCACTTAAATAACACTTTGCTGTCTGCAATTTTTTTCTATCCATATTGTTAAATATCCTTCTTTCTATGCCACACAAGTCAACAGTTTCTTCCCTTCCTTCCTTCCTTCCTTCCTTCCTTCTTTCCTTCCTTCCTTCTTTCCTACCTTCCTTCATTCCCTCTTTCCTTCCTTCCTTCTTTTCTTCCTTCCTTCCTTCTAAATAAACAAAACATAAGATGCAAAAAGACTAAGCAGGATTTTCTACAGTTAGTACAAGTTTTCAAACCTAGACTAATAACCTCCAATTTCCTAAGGCACAGCTTTGCAAAACTAAATAGTGGTCAATACTTAAATTCAAATGATTTTCTAAAATTTGTACAGCTTTCTCTTATGTTTGATTCTGGAACAGTAAAGGGGAAATTAACAATTAAATGTTTTATACTCCTTTTTAGAAGTTAAAAAATGCATATTTTACTAGATTTTTCATAAAACACCAGAATGTATTAGTACTTAATAATTAACATTGATTTGAAACTTGCCCCCTTTTATATGAGGCATCTGAGGCCCTGAGAGAAATGACAAATGACCAACCCATGTATTAAAATGTTTTGTTAACCCAAATTATTTTTTGGAGAGTTAACAGGGCCAAGGCTAATTTCTGATCATGCAAGTAGTAATTGGTAATTGTTAATCGTGCAAGTGGTAATCATGACCCTGCTGATTACTGTGTGAAGTTGGACAAATGAATTTATGACTCTTTACTTTTGTTTTATGGCAAAGTCTCCTGTAATTGTATCATTGTCCTCAATACTATCTTTTGATAAACATCTAGTCCAGCAGAGGGCTGTTATACTATTGCAAAACTTGCATCCTTCCCACATTGCTCCTAAGTAATGAGGAGGAAAATAAATGTTTACTTAAATACTGGGCCTATTCTTCAATAATGGGATTTTTGTATCAAGAAATTAAGGGGAAATCTTGCACCAGGGATGTTTAAAAAAAATTGGAGATGTTGAATGGTCTCGGTTCTAGGTTTCACACAAAAATGGATATATTGTTTCTTCATAGAATCCTTTTTCTGAAACTTCAGTAAATAATTTGTTCTGGCTGCTGTTTAACTAAGTGCTTATCTGTTTCTTGGCTTTCTGAAACCTCATTTGAAACAAAAGACTGACAAATTTCTTGCAAAAGCAACTGGGATAGGTTATCATTTTTGGTATACGAGGATTGTTTTGAGAAACAGATTTTCCTTTTATGTTTGTATCCATATATATCACAAAGACAGGATAATTGGCAGGGAATAGATAATGTAAAAGCAGAATGAAAAACAAAATAGAATGTTCTCTTGGTTAACAACATTAGTCTTTTGTATTAAGAAATCTAGAAAACAAAATTGAGAACTCATTGAGAATCCATTTGAGCCCACTGACTGTCAGATTCAAAAACAGTTGTATTCATGATGAACCTCAAGCAACAAAAAGCAATAGATTCAGAAAGGATGTTCAGTTGCCTTCATCAGGTTCTGGTTTCCATGGAAATAATTATCCAATAAGGGCTCCCTCTGTTGTTTGGAATTTTACATTTTGCTTTTTTTCTTTCATTGAAAAGATAGAGGTCTTTTCCCCAAACTGCCTCTCCAAAATGAAAAGAGAGTTTGGTTTATTTTCTATTGTATAATATATTATATAATTATCATGCAATAGAATAATATAATACATAATGTTATATATACTCACATGTTTATATATTTGTATACATACCTGTATACTTATAGAGATATTATACAATATATCTTGTTCATTTATAATTTTACAATGTTTCTTTGTATTTGGACTGTTTTTTGTTTGTTCTTTTCAAATGCATTGTTGAATTTATTGTATGTTTTTCTGACTTAATTCTGCTTTGTATTAGTTCCTGAAAGTCTTTCCCCGGACAGTACCACAAGGAGGGAGAGATATTGTCTGGAATATAGAAAGTACTTGGTGGATGTTTGCAACTTGATTAATGTGGTAATTATACATAACTCACTAAAGGGAAAGAAGGAATGACTTGGAATTTTTCACAGGCTTGACCTTAAAAGAAAAAAAAACTGTCACAAGTTATATCCATTACACTAAATATTTTAGGAATACTGGAAATACTCTGGATATTAACATTCCAGTACAAATTTCTTAACTTTGATATGGATACATAAATTTGAGTAAAGGAAAAAATAGCTTGGAAATTAAAAAATATATAGGTTACAACTAACTACTACTCTTAAGGAAATCATTTCTATATCATTGCTCAATACAAGTCCATAGTGATTATATAATATTATTATGTAATTATTATATAAGATAATAATACATCATATTTATAATACAATATATAATCATATTGTTATATTTTGTATACATACATACACACATGCAGAGATGTTATAAAATAATTTTGATTCTTTTAGAATATTACAATGTCTCATACTATTTGGTCTGTTTTGTGCTTGCTCTTTCCAAATACATTGTTGGAATTATTGCATGTGTGTGTGTGTGTGTGTGTGTGTGTGTGTGTGTGTGTGTGTGTATAATGGCACTGGTTACTCTACTTTGTATCAGATCCTGTAAGTCTTTCCCTTCCTCTCTATTTATCATATTAATGGTTCTTATAGCATTATATTATAGTCAGGTTCTACAATTCATTGAGTCATCCTCTAATAAATCGATGTCATCATTTTTTTCCCATTACTTTTCTACCACAAAATATGATTTCATAAATATTTGGGATCATATTGGACCTTTCAAATATTAGTGATATTGTTGTGTATTCCTAGTATTAGAATCATTGGCTTATTAATATTAGCATCTATCATTGCATAATTGAAAATTGGTTCCCTGAAAGTCTGTGCCAAGTCCCAAGTGTACAAGGATTTCATTTTTGTGCCCCTGTGTACAAACAAAAAAAAGTGACTATTGTTTTAATTTGTAATTTTTGTCATTCTGGGGATGTGATGTGAAACCTTGGAATTATTTGATATTCATTTTCAATTTTTAAATTTTATTTCAATTTCCAAACTCTCTCCCTTTATTGACTTCTCCTGTACCTAAGGAAAAAATACAAAAGCCATGTATGTATGTCAAGAAAAAAATAGGTTTCAACATTAATCATTTTCTGAAAAAAAAAACTAAAAAGAAAAAAAATGCCCTAATTAGCATTTTTAATTCATCAGTTCTTCATCTAGAAAGGTTTAGCATTTCACATCATTAGCCCTTTGGGTAAGGTTAGATTGTTGAATTGATCAGTTACTAAGTCTTTCATAGTTGATTAATGTTAGAATATTGCATTTTCTGTGTACATTGTTCTCCTAGTTCTTCTCACCTCACTTTACATCAATCCAAAGGAGTTTTGCCAGTATGTGACTGGAACCATCACCTTTATCATTTCCTAAATAATAGTTTTCCATCACAATCACATACCACAACTTGTTCATCCATTTCCCACTAGTTAACATTCCCTCAAATCCAAATCTTTGACACCTCAAAAAGATTTGCTATAAATATTAACACATAAGTCTTTTCTCCTTTGATCTGTTTGGAGCATCACCCTTGTACTGTTGTTTTTAGCTTAAAAAGTGTGCAGATTTATATCTCTTTCGGCTGAATGCCAAAATGTTCCCCAGAATGGTTGGAATATTTACAAACTCCACCAATAATGCTGTTGTTGTTATTATTGTTATGCAATCATTTAAGTCATGTACAACTCTTTACAAAGCCATTTGCGATTTTATTGGAAAATATACTGGAGGGCTTTGTCATTTCATTCTACAGCTCCTGTTAAATATGAGTAAACTGACACAAACAGGGTTAAGTGATTTGGTCAGGACCACATCTAGTAAGTGTTTAAGGCTGGATTTGAACTCAAGAAGATCAGTCTTTCTGACTCTAGGCCCACTGCTCTATGTACTATACTACTATTTAACATTTCCCCAACTCTATAGAATTTGTCATTTTCTTTTTCTGTTATTTTGTACAATCTGATGAGTATGAAATAGTACCACAGACAAATTTTATCTTTTGTATGACTTTTTATAACCATGATTACACCCTCTAATAACTGCCTGTTCATATCTTTTACTATCTCAACTGTGGAATGGGTCCTACATATTTTTGTTATAAATTTGGCTCAGTTCCCTATGTATTTGATAAGTGAGACCTTAATCAGAGAAATTATATTTATTTTGTTATCAGTGTCCTGCTTTCTTCTTAATTTTAAGTTTTTTGTTGGTGCAATGACTTTTGGTAAATTTTGTATAATCAAAATTATCAATTTTATCTCTCACAAAATAGTATGTCTCTTGTTTGGTGGTACACTTTTCCTTTATTCATAGAACTGAATGATAATATCTTCCATGATCCCCATAAATTGCTTATGAAGTCACCTTTTACTTGTAAATTACATACCCATTTTGAGCTACTCTGGGATATCATGTGAAATTTTGGTCTGTGCCAACATCTGTTACACTGCTTTCCAATTTGCCAAGAAGTTTTTGTCAAATAGTGTGATGTTGTACCAACAGCTGACATCTTTATTTTTATCAAATATTAGATTACTATTCATATTGTCTTCTATATATTTGTACCTAATCTAGTCCATAGAATTTATTTTATTTTCTTTATCAAGCATCAAATGCTTTGATGATTATCACTTTATAATATTGTCTGGGATCTGTTCCTTCCAGGCCCTCTTCCCTAGCTTTATTTTTTCTTCTTCAATTGCCTTTATATTCCTGAATTTCTTCCACCACACTAATTTTATGAGGTTTATAAAGAAATTCTTAAGGCGCGGCCAGGTGGCTCAGCGAGTAAGAACACCGTCCCCAGTTTTGGGATGACCTGGGGATCAAATCTGGGCTCAGATACTTAGCACCACACCCAGAAATAACCGGCCGTGTAACCTTGAGCAAGTTACTTAACACCAATTGCTTAAAAAAAAAAAGAAAGAAATTCTTCACTAGTTTGTGTTATTGAAGAGGAATCATAATTCAGGTACCATTGTAATTTTTGTCATATTGGTACTACCTATACATGAGAAATAAATATTTCTTCAATTATTTAGATCTATCTTTATCTATATAAAGTGTTTTATAATTGGGTTCATATAATTGCTTGGGTGTGGCACATAGACTCCTAAATATTTTAGACTCTCTGAAGTTAAAATGTCATTTTTATATATTCCTTCTTGATTTTTTTGGTTAGATATAGAAATGGTAATGACTTGTGTTGGTTTATTTTGTATCTTGAAAATTTGCTAACCTTGATCATTGTTTTTACAAGGTTTTTGAATTGTCAATTTCGGGGTCTCTAAACATACTATCATATCCTGGGAAAAGTCCTCATTACTTATGCTTATTAATTCAATTTATTTTTTTCTAGTATATTATTGAATAATAATGGTGATAATGTACATCCTTCCTTCACTCCTGATCTTATTGGAAGGCTTAAAGTTTATCAATTTTATAGATAATTCCTGCTTTTGTAATTAGACAGATACTTCTAATTTTAAGGAAAAAAAACTCAATTTATTCCTTATCTTCATAGTGTTTTCATAAGAATCAGTACTGTCTTTTGTAAAAATAAAAAAAATGAATCTATTGATATAATCACATGATTTTTTATATTGATGTGGTCTATTATACTTACACATTTCCTAATATTGAAAATTCTGGTATTCCTGATATAAATCAATCCTGGTTATTGTCATATATTTGTATGATGTTACTCTAAAATGCTTTCTTATTCATATATTTATTTATTCACCATTTATTTACTTATTTTCTTTTTTATTTATTTAGCTTCAACATTCATTTAGAAATGTGTTATATATGATATTTGGACTATTTTTTCTCTATTTTTCATCTTCCTGGTTTAGATATCAAAAAATATTTTTTCTCTCATAAGAGGAATTTAGTATGACTTCTTTTTTCCTATTTTTCAAGCAGTTTATATAATATTGAATAAATTATTCTTTAAATTTTGATAAAAATCACAAATCCACCTGGTCCACCCACCTTTCTCTTTTTGGGAGCAAATGTGTGTCTTCTTTAATGTCTATTTATATGAGGGCATTATTTGAGTATTCTATTTTATCTTTTGTTAATATAAGCAATTCATAAATTTTTTTGTAAATATTCATCACTTCCATTAAGATGATCAGTTTATTTGCATGTGATTGGGCAAAATAACTCCTAATAATTGCTTTAATTTCAACTTCATTGGCGAGAAATTCACCCATTTCAGTCTTATTACTCGCAATTTGGTTTTCTTATTTCTTTTCTTAAAATAATTAGACTATGGTTAATTGGTTGATTTAAAAAAACAGCTCCTTATTTTATTTATCATTTCATTCTTTTTTGTGATCAAATTTTATTAATCTTTTCTGGGATTCAGTATTTCCATTTGGTTGCTGTGTTGGGGATTTTTAACTTGTTCTTTTTTCTCATTTATTTTAGCTGCATGTTGAATTCCTTGATCTCCTCTTTCTTTATTTTATTGATATGAATGCTTATTGATTTGATAATTTTCTTAAGTTTGTTTGGTAACAGTCCCACAAGTTTTATGTCATCTATATTTTGTCATTGTCGTTAATAAAATTATTGATTGTTTCTATAATGTGTTCTTTTATCCATTTCTTCAGACTTAGTTTCCAATTAATTTTTAATCAATTTTCAAAGTCTGTTCATCAAAAGCAATGTTATTGTATTTTGGTCCAGAAGAGGTGTATTTAATATTTCTGCTTCTCTGTATATGTTTGTAAAGATTTTATATCCTAATTATAGTCTTTTTTGCGTGTGAAGATGCCGCATTTTGCAGATGAAAGTTATATTTCATTCCAGTATTTTACAAAAGTGTACTGTATCTATTTTTCTAGGATACAATTAATTTCCTGAATTTCTTTTTTTAGTATTTCATGTCTAGATATACCTAAGAGTGTAAAATGAGATCCTTGTCTGGTACAGTTTTAAAACTTTATACTCCTAAAATTCATTTAATTTCCCTTTTTACTGATCTTATTTCATTTTTCAATCATTTTTGGTTTCAAAAATTCCTTCTTCAGCTTTTCTAAAATTCTTGACAGCCTTGATTCAAATCTGCATTTTCCCTGACATTTTGCGTATTGAAGTTTCTCTTTTTTCTGTTTGTGTCTTTACCTACCCTATCACCACAGCAAGTTCCTCACCTCCCAGGTTCTTTTTTCTGCTTTCTTTCTCATTTTCCTGGCTATTTCTGTCTTTGTACTTTATTTTAGAGTTGAGCTCTGCTAAACTCTGGGAGAGAAAGGAGCATTAGGGGCCTGATTTTGTGTCTATTAGGGCAATTATGTCCTACTGATTCTCAGCTTGCCCTGGGGACCTGTCATGTATGTGCATAGAGTATGTTTAATAATACTAAATATTGTATAATAGCATAAATCATATAATATAATTTTCATTATATATGTGAAATATAATATAAATATAGCATTGCATAATAAAGTATAATACAACATAGCATTATATGATTTCAATTATCTATAAATATTTTACATATGTGTATATTTACACACATACATATGTGCTCCTCTGTTACTAAACTTGTTTTAAGGTTTCCATTTTTTAAATCATGAGTATTATATTCTGCCAAATAATTTTTCTGCATATATTGAGAAAATCTTATAATTTCTAAAGCTATATTTTGTTTTAATATGGCCAATTATACATTTTCCCCATAATTTTAATCTTTCATTGTATGAGTTAAACTTGATTATGATAATAATTTTTAAATGCAAAATGGTGATGATTTTGGGATGTAAGGATGAGGATGCTATTTAAAATTGTTAAATCTATATTCATTAATGGTATCTGCTTATAATGGTTTTTTAAAAGGAATAGAGTATGATATTTTTTTCTGAAATTCTTATATGGTACGGGTATTTATTTTCTAAGAATTTGGTAGAATTCTCCATGATAGATAGATAGATAGATAGATAGATAGATAGATAGATAGATAGATAGATAGATAGATAGATAGGATGGATGGATTAAAGTAGTCTCCAGGAACTACATTAGCCTTCCTCTCATTTATTTGAACCTTCCTTTATAACCAGTTTGATTGTATTTTTTTTTTAGATTGAATGCTATAAGATGTCTCTTTAGTGTTCTCTTTGTCTAACTACTTTGTGTTTTTCTCTAATTCCTTTGTATCCTCAGGTACATTACCATATAATTCTGCATTTGCAGTTAAAACACACACGCACACACATACACAAAAATTATACATATGCACAAAAATAGTCTTGAATTTGTTGTAGTTTTAATTTTTGACTTTTTTCTTTCCAACTTTTTCTTTTCATTGCATTGGCAAATAATGTGCTGATTTCATTTAGTCTTTTCAATTATTCAGCATTTAGTTCTTTTCTTTAATTATTTCTGTATTCGTTTTTGGTTACTAATTAATTTTGTCATTTAATTTTAATAATTTCCCATTATTCCACTCATGATTTTGTTTTCTCTATGTTGTTAATCAGTGAATTTTATGCATGTGCTTTTCACTTCTAGAATAATTTTAGTCACATCCCAGAAAATTTTGCATTCTGTCCTATCTACATAATATTTTTCCCTATAATTATAAATTTCCTCTTATTTCTTCATTGACTCATAACTTAAGACTTAATTACTAAGTGTTAAATTAGCTTCATATATGTTACTTATATTCCCAGAGATACATATTTTATAGGTTTATGATCTCTAAAATCTATATTAACATTTCTAGCTCTGAGGGATTATTATTAAACATCTTCTATGATTACTGTGATATCTATTTTTGACCATCAAGTTAATTTTTTAAAAAGACAATAGGACTCAGTAGGAAGAGATATCAAACTATATTATAAAGAGATAATCATCAAAATAATTTGGTACTGGATAATTAATAGAGCAGTTGATCAATAGATTAGGTACAACATATCGAGAAGTAAATGTGCACAAGAGCCTATTATTTGGTCAACCAGAAATCCTAGCTATTGTGACAAGATCTCACTATTTGATAAAAACTGCTTGAAAACATGGAAAGTAGTCTGACAGAAGCTTGACATAGACCAAAATTTCACACAATATACCAAATAAGCTCAAAATGAGTACATGATTTAGACATAAAACATGATAAAGCAAATTAGGAGAGCATGGAAAAAAATATCTTTCAGATCTATGTATAGGAGAAGAGCTCATGACCAAACAGTGTTTCATAAGAGGTAAAACTCTTAACTTTTCTTTGTTAATTAAGATGTGATAGCTTTTGGAACTCCTGAGTTGATTTTAATGTTAATATTGATTTCTTATCTGTATTTACTTTATTGTAATGCATTTTCCTTATTTAAATTCAGATGATTAATTTATCTTTTTTTTTTGTCTAATGAATGATTGAAACAACTGTACTTTTTGAGTTGTTTGTTTTCCTGAATGTGTGGTGATGTTGTCTTATGATCTCATTTTTATTCCTTTTGTATATTTTGGATTTTAAAGACAATTTTGTTATAAGCAAAAGACTACAAGAGTACTGGGTGACACCAAGCCATATCCCATTATATATCTTCAAAAAGGCATCCAATGACCACTTTGTACATCCTCTCTAGAGTATTTGCAGTTATGTGAATATGAATGAAGAAAACAGGCTGATCTTTTGTTTTCCATTACTTATGATACATCATGTTCCCAATGTGACAAACTAGGATGTTATATCTGGAATTAGGAAATCTAGTTTTCTACAATATTTCCACCAATATTAACCAGCTTGGATGATTATATTTAAGTTCATTCAGGCTTGCCTATAAAATATAGATAATATTTGTATCTCCCAACTTCCAAGATTATTTTGAGGTTGGAAATAAGATAATATGTGTAAGGCACTTTGAAAACTTTATAGCACTGCAAACAAGATAATTGATTATTATTCTACAACAATTATATTTCTGATTCAGTTATTAAGAAGGAAGGAAAAATCTGTTCTCAAACACCTAGGATCTATTTTTCCTATTTTCCTTCTAAAATTATTGTCAAGGTTACCCTGCAATGTCATTTAATTAGGCCCATGAAATCAAGGGAGGCTACATTCTGGCATCCTCACAATTATTCTGCTTTTCAAGATAGGTGTACCCAGATTGTGAATAGATCAAAAGCTAATGAGCTAGCTTCCCAGATAGCATGTAAGGACACTTAGGACTGGGGCTTTTCTTTATTATATTTATATCCTCATAGCCTTATACATAGTAAACTATTGATAAATATTTCCTGATTGCTCGCTTACTAGATTGATGGAGGCATTAATTAATATGCTCTACTGAAGTATAAATGAAAAAATGATTCATATTTATAAAGCTCTATTTCATACTACTTTCCATTCAAAATATGTAATTAACATTTTCTTTATAGTATAACAGAAAATTTGGAGAAAATCATATTTTTTTTGTTTCATTCACTCTGCTGATGCATTTTTGCTTTAGACTTTCTTATCAATTTGAGAATATGCTCTAGCTTCTTTACACACAGCAAAACTCTCCCTTACTCACGATCACTGCTGGAAGTGACCTCAGGCCATTTCTCTTACCTCTCCAATATTCAGTGATCAATCCAAATTTTCAGCTCATAATGCACCCTCACTATTATTTATCTGATAATTTTGGTCCATACTTCACTTTGTCTCCATCTCCCCAATACTGAATTTTCCCTTTCAGACTGCAATCAGTAGCTTTCCTCTATTCTTTATTATCAAATAATTGTTGAGGTGGAGAGTAAAGCATTTAGGAATTACAAATGAAACCATTCTTCTATTTAAAAAATCATGCAGTCCCTTACTACTAAAAAAAAATGATTCATGCTTTAAAAAAGTCATTATTCAGAGGTGTAATTAACACTCTAACAAGGCTGTCCCAGTAAATTCCTAGTGTAAAGGAAGACAATAGCTGACAAGAAATCCCATTGTCAATGACACCTTTTTAATCATCTGCCTGCAACAAAAGACCCCAAATCAGTGGTTAAACTTAAACCTTGTGGAATTTGAAGGCCATTAGAAAAGATAACTTTATATTTTAAGTAGACCAAAGATTTCTCTTTTTTAAGTGGGCTTTTAGTATTAAACTGATAGCAAGCTCAGATTATATTAAAAGAAAATAGAGTTTCATTCATTTACAGATGTGGGTCTCACCAGAATCTCTATCTACCACTATTTTCCTGGATAGTAGCATACATTTAGAGCTAGGAGGTATATTAAAAATCATCTGCTCTGACCTTCCAGTTTTATAGAAAAATTCACTTAAATTCTAAGTAGAAGTAACTAACCAAAAGTCACAAAATACTAAGTGGCAGAATGTGGAGAGGACCTTGGTCCTATGCCTCAATGGTATAATTTATTTCCACTGTTTCCCATAGCATTTTTCTGCATCAATTTCAATGTATTATTTAAATCTGATACATACCAAGAGAATTAATGTTTTTTTCAAGTTATGTTTTCTTCATTTGTTACTTCCTATACACCTTGTTACATTCACTCACAATCTTTTTACATATGTATGTGAAGAAGATGCACACATACATACATGCATATGTACACAAAGACATGTATGTATGGGTAATTATGTACTGAATATGCATTATAATATATAGCAATATTTCAAATGTAAATTATAAAACTAATATATTCCATGATGAAAAATATGATACAGTAACATTGATATGTCTCATTGTTTTCAGATATTATTTTGAATTGCTGGATAAATAAGATATTTTAATTTTTTGATATTATGATAATGCTTTATTTTTTTAATTAACACACTTTTGCATCCATTCAAAATCTCCTTAGGGTTTGACTCTAGTAGTGAAATTAGTAAGTCAAAGGGTTTAAAAAAGCTTGTCATATTGCCTTCCAAAAAAATTATACTGCTGCACATCATTCCAAGCATTGCAGAGTCACAGCACTTGAAAATTGAAAGGAAAATCATTATCTATATAATTTAACACATAGAAATATGAATAAGTATTGTAGTATTCCCATTATGTTGTCATCTACCCTCTGCTTCAGGATCTTTAGAGACTAGAAGCTTCCTCCACCATTTAAGGTAGATGATTTCAAATTGCAAAAGCTGTAATTGCCACATAATTTACACACATGTGTATATGCATGTCTGTATATGTGTATATGTACATACACATATATGTGTGTATACATATGCACACAATTTTATTTCCCAGATATACAGCCTAAATTGGCTTCTAAGGAAGGCCTACTCATTTCTCCTTGTTTTACTCTGTATGCGCATATATGATTAGCCTAAACTCTTGTGTACTTCATTGCCTTTTAGTATAATCTTGAGCCTGCATATCTCCAACTCTATCAATACTGAAATGTGTAAGTTTTTAGTATCTTTCTCATTTAAATCTAATTTCATTTCTTATATACATTATGGAATTTGGAAGATAAAGAAGAAAGAGGAGGAGGAGCAGAGGAGGAGGAACAGAGGAGGAGGAGGAGAAGAAGAAGAAGAAGAAGAAGGAGGAGGAGGAGGAGGAGGAGGAGGAGGAGGAGGAGGAGGAGAAAGGACACAGCAATACTAGACTTTGATTTAACAAAATTTCTCATGATTGCTTCCTGGATAACATGGAAAAATGTTACAATTAAATGGATGAATGTAAGAATATGAAGAATAATGATTAAAAGATTGATATCATTTGGAATGCACATCAAATGTAGAGTATCTCTTTATGTGATATTACTTCTTCCCTCTAAGTATTTATCTTCTTTGTCCTTAAGATTCCACTCAAATTCCATTTCCTCTGTCAAACATTGCCTGACCACTCTAATTTATAATTAGCACTGTTTCTAATTCATCCTTGACTTTTAATTGTAGAGAGTTTTAAAGGATTTTACAGATGGAGAGACTAGTGAATAGAAAAGTCAAATGCCTTCCTCAGTTCACACTAGAAATAGATGAGAGACCTGGGATTCATAATTAGTTCTGCTCATTCCAGATAGTGCATGCTACACCATACTAACTCTTCCTGCTACACCAACCTAACTCTGTGTGACAGGAAGAAAGGGACGATGGAAGGAAGGAAGGAAGGAAGGAAGGAAGGAAGGAAGGAAGGAAGGAAGGAAGGAAGGAAGGAAGGAAGGAAGGAAGGAAGGAAGGAAAGAAGGAAAACCAGTAGAAGAAGAAAAGTTTCTCTGCAGCTTAAATATTCAAAAAATCAAATTTAATGGCCCCATTTTAAGGAAATGGGATGAGGCAACCACAAGAAATAATAGTAGTGAAATAAATGTATTCTGTCTTCTATATTACTCACTCATGTGAAATATTAATTCTTCACCATTTTGGTCAGTAGAGCCTGACAACTTTATGAGACTAGGGTTGAGCAAGTGATTAGGATATTCAAATATAAACTAGTAATCCAAAATTTTGTAAGTAACTCTGCTTTGTGACATTTCAGGAAAGAAATTTCTAGATCTCATTTGGTCTTTCCCTTACACACAAAAGAAATTGCCTTTAAGAAATTTCTCTGATATTCAAATAAGTGATGCTAATCACTTTCTAAATGTTAATTTGAACTTACTTATTCAAGTGTCACTATCTTTCTATTTTGAAACAATATTTAAATTTTCCTTTATAATAAATATCCAAGGTATGCTGGTAGTATCATTCCCAGTTTAAAGATTTAAGGAAGTGAATAACTGAAGTGACTTTCTAAGAAGTCATTGAAGTGTTGGGATACAAAAACCTAGAGATCAAATGGAGCTAGGAGCTCCCAAAATATCCAGTGTAATAAGCACTCCTTTGTAACAGAGATTTGATAATTTACTGTAGTGTTATTTTTAGTTCAAACAACAAACAGTCCAATTAGACAATTGTTATCTTTGAACCAGAAGGCAGAAATGAATATGGACCACAGATCTTCAAAGAGAAACAGTCTGTAAGAGAACAGAGAGGAAGTTGCTGAGAATGTGCAATCTGAGTAAGAGTAAAGTGGGAGGAGATGACATCATCAGCCCCAGACAGATTTAAAATTTAGCTTGATAGAATGGCAAATAATGGGCCAATGTGGCAAATGAAGATAAAGGGACAGAGACACAGAAAGATACAGATAAAGATACAGAGACAGACCAAGAGGTAAAACAGAGGCACAAACAAAAACAGAGACAGAGAGATAGATAGTGATTCAAAGAGAGTGAAAATATGATGTGTTCCTTAGGTCCGTGAAATAAGCATCTTAGAACATAGAAAATTATAAAATTTTCTTCTTGCAATTCCTTCTTCAAAGACTGATAGAATTTCCAAAAAGTTATTTTACCCCCACTGCACCCCCTTCCATATGCCTGTCTAGTAACAAATACTGATGTATGTTCTTCCTGCTTCTTTTATTTGTCTTCACTTTATGCTAGTACTTTTTTTTTAAGCAATCAGGATTAAGTAACTTGCTCAAGGTTACACGGACTGTTATTTCTGGGTGTGGTGCTGAGTTTCTGAGCCCGAATTTGATCCAGGTCATCCCGACACTGGAGCCGGTACTCTTACTCGCTGAGCCACCTAGCCACCCCTTATGCTAGTACTTTTGATGTAAAAGGAAAACAAGGTTTATCAAGAAGGTGTCTATTATATACTTAACCTGTATTGAGAAAAATGATATTGGATAAACCTGCATGAAACATATAAATTTTCAGTTGTTTTTCAGTTCTGTCCAACTCTTCATCACTCTTTTTTGAAGTTTCTTGGCAAAAATACAGGAGTGGTTTTGAATTTCCTTTTCCAACTCATTTTACAGATGAGGAAACTGAATCAACCATGGTTAAGGAACTTGCTCAGGATCACAGAGCTAGTAAGAGACTGTGGTCAGATTATTTGACACTCTGTCCATTGGAACACCTAGTTAGAAATGAACCCATTTTAATGTAGGAGAGATATTTTCCCTAGTGATAAGAATTTTACCAAGTGCAAGATCTAAATATTTTCTTTTTTTTTTTAAGCAATCGGGTTTAAGTAAATTGCTCAAGGTTACACGGCCAGTTATTTCTGGGTGTGGTGCTGAGTATCTGAGCCCGGATTTGATCCAGGTCATCCCAACACTGGAGCCGGTGCTCTTACTTGCTGAGCAACCTGGCCACCCCTAAGCAATTGGGGTTAAGTAACTTGCTCAAGGTTACACGGCCAGGTGTTTCTGGGTGGGTGCTAAGTGTCTGAGCCTGGGATTTGATCTCCAGGTCTTCTCAACACTGGAGCCGGTGCTCTTACTCTCTGTGCTACCTGGCCGCCCCAGATCTAAATATTTTCTGATTGCATTAATGACTCTTGGCCTTGGTTGCACTCAATAAAATGCCACAGACAAACATAATATGGACTTAAGGACTAGAATATTGTCCCTTGTCTAAAAGGAATCTAATTGATACAATATGATGAGTTGATGAAATCTCCAAGGAAAAGAGAAGAATGGAGGAGAAATCAGTGACTAAAGAAAAGACCATGCCCCAAACTAACATTCGAGGAGGAGATAGTCATAGACTAGGAAAGATTTAGCATCTCTCCACTTTCAGAATTGAAGTAGCAAAAGAAATAATTTGGTATTCACTGATAAACCTTACTCAACAACACTCATCAATGTGACACATACAAATCTTGAACATAGACTTATTAAAATACATAAAGAATGGCATGTGCTCTAGTGCTTCAACGTATTCATTAATCCAGTGTTACTGATAATAATACATTCATGCTAATCTTACCATCCTCCTGCCTCACAAAATAGACTTTGACAATCCCTGAAGGTCAGACTCATTTTCTTTTTTCACTGAGCCTTTGGAGAGAGTAGAGTTGGAAACAGTGTTCGAGGAGCTATGACTATGGTTGGCTGACTAGAGGCTTTGCAAGTTGGTATGAGGGGGCGGTAAGGTGGCGCAGTGAATAGAACACCAGCCCTGGAGTCGGGAGGACCTGAGTTCAAATTCGGCCTCAGACACTTAATACAATACTAGCCATGTGACCTTGGGCAAGTCACTGAACCCAAATTGCCCTCCCAAAGGCAAAAAAAAAAAAGAAAGTTGGTATGAGAACCAACACCAAGGATCATAGCCTAATATTGTGTATTTTAAGGATACCTGCAAAAATAATGGAAGAGAGGTGGCTCAAGGACATATTGACATCTGCCAGGTCCCGGACCATAATATAGGTGACAAAGAAATCAAACATCATCATTAGAAGCAGTTACCAAAAGAATTGAGCAAGCAAAAACCCAAAATAAGGAAAGACTTAAGTGTGCACACATAACCAACTTACTGCCAAAGACATGAATGAATGGATGGACAACTGGAAAGAAAATGGCTGGATGTAGCAGCAAGCACCCCAAGCGTCCTCAGGGTTTGCTGCCAATACAGGTTCTTGGATATGCTTTGATAAAGGAAAGCAACTCAAAATGGGTTAACCAGCTTACTTTAATCAGTCAAACGTGTATCATTTACCTAGATCAGGGGAAAGAGGTCAGCACCCCAAACTTCAGAATACACAGACAGAACTATCAAGACAGAAACAGATCAAGTAGACAGATTTCCAAACTGTCCAACCATTACATCCATACCCAATCAACATCTGGGTTTCAACATCTGGGTTTTTCAAAGCCGGGGGGCTCTGGACAATGCCTTCCCAGAATCCAGATCAAATCACAGAACACTTCTCAAAGTGAGCCCCAAAACAAAGCCTCACATCAGGACTTATATAGCCTTCTCCTGGCTCAGACAATGTAACAACCTTTTGGACCCACTGGCCAATCAAAAACTATCTACTGAAAAAAAAGCCTCTCACCCCAGGCTCCAGGTGCACTTTAGCCCAGGGGCGGGGAAGATCTTTAAAATTTACATTCCCATTACACTGGAAAACAAGTAAAAGATAAAGATGTTGTTCACAGAGACCAATTCACTAAGATGGATAATAAGACTTTGGCCATGAATGTTGAGTAGAAGTATGTACCTGACTGAAGTTGAAGGCAATGATGAAACTCAAAGATTAGCCAGAGAAGTAATGCAAAAGAAGTAAGAAAAGTCAATCAATACTTGCAGATGGTGAAATTTAAAGTGTCACTCTCTTTAGCCCTGGAATATAATCTCCAAATCATTTTCCATACTCTCTCTCCCCCTTATGTTGGAGCTTCCTTCCATGGCTATCTTTCATCATTTTTTTCATGTGCTGTCTTGTTTTTTCTATGTGCTATTTTATTTTTCTGTAATAGTATTAACACAAGACTATATACAACAATATAAACATACTATAAATGATTGTAGAAATTGTTCATGTGTCCTAATAATAAGAGAAAGACAGATATCAGGGCTTCTAGGTGGTGCAGTAAATAGAGAACCGACCCTGAAGTTTGGAGGTCATGAGTTCAAATACAGCCTCAGAAACTTAACACTTACTAGCCATGTGAACTTGAGTATATCACTTAACCCTAATTTCCCTGACTTCCCATCTCCAAAAAGAAAGCAAAAAGAGAGAGAGAGAGAGAGAGAGAGAGAGAGAGAGAGAGAGAGAGACAGATATTCTCATCTCTGTCTTATCTCAACTCTTGTCCCAGACCAAGTATAAACCAATCCACACTGCTTGACTTGGGGTAATGGGAGTTACCAACTTGTCCTTCAGATAAAATAGACTCTGAAATGAACCTCATCATCTTCCCTAGCAGTGCTTTCTTGGTTTGACCTCTCTGTACTGCTCGTATGCCCTACAGTAAACCACTATTATCTGATCTTCTGACAAGCTAAAAATACCTTCCTGAGGCATGCAATCTGCCCCTCTGGTGCATTCTTATGACTTTTAGGACTTAGAACTTTTAAAAAACCTATCATTTACCCAGTAATTGAACTCTCTAATATTTTATCTTCCTCTCCTCCCACCCAAGTGTGAACTTGACCATGGATTGTCTTTCTATAGTTTTCATCCATCCCCAGTGCTGAGTGTAGCACTTGGAACTTAGTAGGAATAGGAATTCAATAAATGCTTCTTCATTAACAAAAAGAACAAGTAGACTTCATGAAAGGTCATAACTAGATCAAACTATGACTCTGTGACTAAGACTCTGGTGATGAGGGTCTATGACTTTATGTAAGGTGCCTTTCAGACAACAGAGATATATTTCATTGGCCCACAACAGCAACCTTCCAGAGCATAAAACCTAAGAACAGCCTTCAAGAGCAAGGAAAACTTCAATGAAGAAAGGAGCAAAAATGTTTAATATTTATATTCTTTAGCTAAATCCATTCCTTGTTATATCAATGCCGATTAGCAAAACTATACATTAACCTGTGAAAAAACACCACCAAAGAAATAGTGCTATGAGTTTTTAACATATAAATATATTCATGCATTTATGTGTGAACATATGTATGTGTCTATGTATATATGTGTTCTCCACTTGCATCTGCTTCTCTGCTTTCAACTCCACAGAACAAGATACCTTCAGGACAGGTATCCCCCACTATCCTCTCTTTTTCTGCCTCTTTTTTTTTTGTAGCATCTCCCTTCTTTAGATTGCAAGCTTCTTGAGGGTAGGGAATTATTTAATTAATTATATCCCTAGTGCATAGCACAGTACCTGGAACATAGTAGATGCTTAAAAATGTTTATATGAATTTGAATGTATGTACATGCATTCATATGTGTGTATGTCTTCGCAACTGATATGAACTAAACTTGGGAGTCTGCAAGATGGTCCTTGTTTCCAGTTCTATTGTGATACATACTAACTTTTTGACCATTGGCAGCTCACAGTCACATCACTGCAGGGAGCACTGGAATTCTATAAGTTGCTGAACATTTTTAAAAATTCCCATTATATGGAAATAATATGGAAAAAAGTATCTTTCCTGGCTTAGAACAGGGAAGGGACAGGAAAGGAAGGGAAGGGGATGGGAGCATTTAATTACTTCTATTCTAAGCCAGGAAAGAGAAGAGAATATTGTTTCCATATAATATTGCTTTTGAACTCAGGAGTGAGTTGTAAAATCAAAAGTTCTCAGCAAGAGAGGGGATTTTAGATATCAGCTAATTCCTGCCACTTATTTGACAAGATTTAAAGGAGCATTATTCATATGAATCATTTTCAACATATCCTTAGTAAATTTATTCCTTAAATGAGAGCATGGATTTGTTTTATTAAGATGTATGTGAATTTTATTTTAATTTTCTAATAAAAATGCATTACTTGGGATTGTCAGCTTTGCAAACTATGTTTGTAAAATTGCTTTATGGAGGGTAGGCTTCTACAGTTAGGCTAAGTATAGAGCTGCTTTTCCTCTAAGCTACTCACTGTGTGGAAAGGAATAGATTTTCTACATACTCAACAGAAAAACTAAATGCAGAAATGAATCTGTACCTAACATTTTCCTTTCACTCAATTATACTGATTACCTTTGAATTTTAGTGAAGGGGGAAAGTCACCTCAATGCAAATGGCATATAGATAATTTATTCTTTGTGACAGCACCAGATTGCCATTTGGGTTTCTGAATTAATTGGCTCTTATTTGTCATGCAAAGATGGAGACCAAACATGGATGTAATAGCCACATAGAAAATTATAATGGTTAAGGCTATGTCTGTACTGGCTGACCTTCCCAGTTGCTGGGAAGTGAGGGTGATGAGGAGAGTCACCAAAGGTTAGTACTCTGAATGCTAAAAGGATAAATGACAGCTAAATTGTATAGTGGATAAAGTGCTGAACCTGGAGTCAAAATCTGTGTTCAAATCTGGACTCAGATTCTTACTGTGTGACTTTTGGCAAGTTCCTTAATATTTATATGTCTAAGTTTCACTAACTGTAAAGTGAGAACAATAGCACTTATATGTCCACACTGGAGTAAGAATAAAATGAGATGATATTTTTAAAGTACTTAACACAGTGCCTGGCACATAGCAGGTGCTATACAAATGGCAGCTATCATTATTGTGGTTGTTACTGTTGGTTATGATAGAAGTGTGTTTCCAGGAAAGCTTAACCCAACATGATACAGTGTCTGGTCTGGTGAAAGCCAATCCAATGATTATCCAGAGCCTACTATGATCAAAAAATACTAAATGTCTCAATCAAAAAGACAAAATCAAGAATAGCAATTGTCCCCAAGAAGTTTACTTTGTACTCATAGTGGTGAGAGTGGAAATATATTCTATAAATAGGTAGATATATGCATGTGTATGTGAGGAGCATGGAGTAAATATGAATAAATTAAGGAATAAAACATTGTATGGGGATTATCCCAATAATGTGATTAAAAGAAATCACAGCTTTGAAAAGACAGTTATGAAAAATAAGTGTATTAAAAGCTTGGAGGACAATCTGTGCAAGTTCTGGAGGTGAATGATGGAAAGTGAACTAAAGGGGGAAGCAAGTCATTTGGCTCCATCATGAGGTAGATGATGCATGAAAGGCAACATACATATATTGAAGAGGAACGATATTCTGACAGTCTGGGTGATAAGCCACATTATGGAAATCTTTAAATGTCAATTTGAAAAGATTCTCCTGAACATCAGTTTACCTACTTCTTCTAAGGGTACATTTGTTGTTACTGTGACAAAGTGATATTCCCTTTCACATTTGCGTGTCTCAATAACTTTGTGGGAGTCTTAGCCAAAGCCAGAAAAAAAAACATAAAGGTAACAAAGGGGAATTGCTGCCTCCCTTGTCCTTTCCACCCTCCCGCTTTTGTTCTCTTTCTCCCCCATCCTAGGTTTGTACCAAAGGGAAAACTCCAAATACAGTATTATTAATTCTACCAGGTTGCGTTTTTGAAATTAGTTTCTATTAAAGAATCAGAATTTTCCACTTTAAAACAAAATGTGTGACAGGTATAATTCTTTTCTAACATAATGAGTCATATAGAGCTGGTGGTTATATGTTGTGTTCTGTTTTTTTCTCCATTCCCTCAGTAGCAGATTGATTTTGCAGACACACATAAAGGGTATGAAATTGAAGATTTGGCCTCAAAACATTATTCCTTCTGGCGATTAAGCTCACAAATTATGGGACAGAACTTAGTGGTTTAAAACTGAAAATCTATGAGGAAAATGTGTCAAATCTGATGATTGCTAATTGTATGCTTGAAAAGACAAGGAGGCTTTGGAGAAGAATAAAGTCAAAATAAAAAAATTCATCAACTAATACTACATTTAATGACAATATACAAAATAATTCTATTTGAAGGACTAGGAACTAAACAGATGGGAACAGTCATATCTATCTGACTTGACAAGATTAAAATTTTAAAACATAGATGACAAAAATACATGTTTTAGCATAAAAATAACACTGTGGAATTCAAATTCCTCAAATAAGGTCCAGAATTGATGTAATTTTTGCTTTTCTGCTTAATGTTTACTGACAGGTGAGACAGCTCTCCACATGATGCCAGGGCACTCGTGACATACCTCTTCATTTATATTACATGTTAGTCCTCTGTAATAAATTCTAGAAAGGAATAAAAAGGTTTGCTCATCTTGGTTATATGTTACATCAAAATTATGCAAAAGAAAATATTGAGATAAGGGCACAGTGACTTGTCAAAACTAAAACTATGGCAACATACTTACTAGTATTCCTTGGATATGTAGCAAAGTTGACTAACCACTCCCAGAAGAAGTTACGGGAATATGAGGGGAGCGAGAGGAGGATTCAACATTGCCAATTGATGCCATGTTGAGGGCTGTGTTACTCCACTGTTTTCTCAGACAGATTTGACTGGATTGTAACATCTTTCCTATACTTTCCCTTCTCTCCCCTAATAGTGGTACCATACTGGTACAGACTACGCACATATGTATATATACACAGTGTGTGTGTACACATTCACTGTATATGCATACATGTTAAGATGTATGTATGCATGTCTGTATATAATACACATATGAATTTTATGTGTTATATGTAATATGTGTATTTTGTATACTATTTGTATATATGCATGTGTGTGTACAAAGAAAATAAACACTCTATTTTTATTCTTGCCTGTACATAGCTGTTTGCATGGTGTTTCCCCCATTATTCTGTGAGCTCCTGGAGAATGAGACCAGTTTTTGCACTTTTTTATATTCCTATCACTTATCAAAGTGCCTGAGTTGTCGTAAGCATTGAAATGCTTATGAAGTGACTTCTGGTTCTAGGATTTTAATGGTCACTTATTCCATCCAGAGGGAAAAAAAAAGACAAATTCCTACAAATAGCATTTGAATCTCTTCCCAGTATGGTGCCAAACTCTCTTTCTAGGTGGATGTCAGATCACCTTCCCTCACACATTCTGTTCCGGGTAATGTAACCAGTTTGTGGTCTAAAACCCCTTTGGATTTGTAGAAAATGTTTCTTATGCTTGGGATACTTTTCTTCCTTGTCTCTCTCTCTCTCTCTTGGAACTTTTTCATTCCTTAATGGCTCAGGTCAATGGCTACTTCCTAGAAAAGCTCTTCCCTGATTCCCATACATGTTAGGTCTTTTCCCCTCCAGATTTAATTTACATGACTTTTGTAGAATTTTGCAGGGGCAACTAGGTGGCACAGTGAATAGAGAGCACCAGCCCAGGAGTTAGGAGGACCTGAGTTCAAATATGACCTCAGACCCTTGACACACCCACTAGCTTTGTGACATTGGGCAAGTCACTTGACCCCAATTGTCTTGCCTTCCCCCCTCCAAAAAAAATTAATTCGTATTAACTTAACTCTGTGCAACTTGTCTCTCCCTTCTTTGAATTTGATGGGAGCTAAGCTACTACACAGCAGAGATTACATCACTTTTGTCTTTGTGTTACCAATGTATACTACAGTGCCTGGTACATAGAAGGAGCATGTTGTTATTGTTCAGCCATGTCCATCTCCTTGTAAGTCCATTTGAAGTTTTCTTGGCAAAGATACTGATGTGGTTTGCCATTTCCTTCTTCAGTTCATTTTATAGATGAAAAACTCAGGCAAATAGGGGTTAATTGACTTATTCAGGGTCATACAGTTAGTATTTGAGGCCAGATTTGAACTCATGAAGATGATTTCCTGATTCCAGACATGGTACTTTATCCACTGTGTCACCCAGTTGCCCTGGGGAAGAGCATAATAGGTGCTGATTTACTTGAATTGCACATTAACTCATAAGAAATAAAAACTCAAAGTCCACATAGCATGGAACATGGACCCAGATGTTTTCTTTGGGATTCAGGATGATCTACGTATTATCTCAAAAAATAGGAATCACTCAATTTAAAGCAAGATAAAAACCATTTATTGTGTACCATCTGCAAAAACAATCTATGGCAATGTAGTGTACTGAATAGAGAGTGGGCATGGGAGTGAGAAGGACCTTTTTTCAATTGTTTCCTCTGACATTTGCTAACAGTGTGATTTTGGCTAAGTTAATTAACCACTCTTGGTCTTAGTTCTTCATTCATAAAATCAGAAATTTGGACTTAAGCGCTGCTAGGGCTCTGTGAAGATCTGAATCTATGATACTGTCATCATCTAGTGTTTCAGGCAACTCTAAGGCTACATATAAATTATAGATTAGTTGTCAGTCTAGGTGAGATTGATGAAGTTGGTACTTCTGTAATTCTGGAATAGATAAATGCTAGAGAGCTTTGGCATAAAATGCAAGGTATTTGGCTAAGGCAGTGGGGATACAGACAAGAAAAAGTAAGACTTCTTGTCCTCAAGGGGATATAGTAGGTACACAAATGTGACGTTTCCATTTTTTTTTTACCAGAGCTATAAATTTATTATCAAAAAGTCCTAATTGATTAGTGCTTTACTAATGTAAATTGACCTCTCACCTACAACTCTGAGTCTCAGAAGAGCCAACTGTGACACAGAGAGGTTAAGTGATTCACCAGAGTAATAGAGTAAGTCCACATCTGAGGTAGAGCCCAAATTCAAGACTTCCTACAAATATAATTCTCCACATACCACACTGTTTTTCAAATAAAATAATAAATACTTTAATTTTCCTAATGAGAGAGATAAAAAAACAATGCCTTAGAATGCATTTTGGTATATTGTGTAATATGGAATGGAAAAAGGAAAATATTTCCTATAAAAAGGTAAACAAACTAAAAGACTATTGCAATAGTCCAGGCAAGAGTAAAAGAAAGGATAAACAAAGGTGATGCCCACTTGAGGGGGAGAAGGAGGAAGATGGCAACAATTTAAGCATTAAGTCACAGGATTTGCCAGTTGATTAAAAATAGATGCAAGAAAACATAAATAATAGACAAAATTCAGGGAATTGAACGTGGTGGTAACTTAAAGAATGTTTAATTCCTTTGCCCTCTTACATTGGAATTGACATAAATCTACAATATACAATGAGCATGTTGAATGAGGGAATGAATGTCATAAGCACTTCAGAGAAGTTTAATTCATTTCTCAGGAATTGGAGGAGACAGTACACATATTGCACAATCATGCATGAACCCTCCCCCATCCTGCCCATGAAAGAGAAGCGAAACAAAAGTCTATTTTATGTATGTGTGTGTGTATTTCTAGCCAGAATATTTTTACTATATGCTATTTTTCTTACATAAAAAGAATTTTAATGGCATTTGGACCAAGTCTTTAATATCAGACTAGGATGTTACATTCCTTAGATTTCAGTCATATAGGAGCCATTGAATTGCACCATATAATCTTTGTCAGATTCAACTAATACCTCATCTCAAAACCTAGTGTATCCTCCTGGGAAGAATATGACTGTATAGTGGCAGGTATACTTCACACAGGTGCATTGTACATGGAAAATGGGTTTGTCACAATTTATTAAGGTCAAAAAAAAATCAAATATTTTGTTATATAGGCATTGTTGAATTACACACACACACACACACACACACACGAATTTTGTGTGTATAGTAAACATAATGTACATTCTATTAAAAAAATTCTACAAAGTTCTACCCAAATTTCTTTAAGTACTTCATCAATATATCTTATAGTATAGCAGGACTAATGCTTCCCATATAGCCTTATATTGGCTAAGTAGGTCATATGAAATAATGTAACCAAAATGACATTGAGAAATTTATGAATTTCATTCATTTCATTGAGTCTTCTGACTTTAGTGACTAGCAAGAATGCTAGAATCCAGTTTTGTATTAATATTTAGGTCCTCTTACATTTGAGTTATTTATTTTCTTTTATGAATTTAGATGCTCTGAGATTTGGAGCATATAAGGTCAATATTGATATAGGTTTGTTGACTTAGGTTCCTCTCAGCTTAATGTAATTTCCTTGTTTACCTCTGTTTGTGACTGTTTTTTTTCTGTTTTGTTTTCAGATTCAGTACTCCTTCCCCCTGCACTCTTTACTATTTTTTTTCAGGATCTCTGATCTCTTAAGTTCATTAATTAAGGTTCCTATAAATATACCATGAACTAACTCATCTCTGGGAGTTCAAAAATGTGAACTACCTGGTTGCTCGATATTCCCCTTCCTTCTCGTACCAGGGTTCTGAAGAATAGACATATTTGTTGTAAAGAAATTCATGATTGAGGGGATAAGGTTAATCAGTGGGTAGTGATAGAGATATGAGGGAGACAGAAACAGAGAGAAAAGCAATAATGATAGAAACAGATACAGACAGAAAGAGGATGAGGAGGAAAGATTATTTTTAAATTAACAGTAAAACATTAAAAGGTTGTTCATGAGGAAGGGTTGTGAGAACAAAATAAGGATATTTGTATAGTGCTGTGCAGACGTTCAAGTATAAAAAGAGGCTCTCTTTTTGGTCAGTCTTGTACAGCACTTTGTGACTGTATTTGGGGCTTTCTTGGCAAAGTTACTGGACTTGTTTGCCATTTCCTTTTTCAGATCACTTTACACATGAGGAAACTGAGGCAAACAAGGTTATGTAATTTGCCCATAGCCAGACAGCTTGTAAAGTATCTGAGGACAGATTTGAACTCAGGAAAATGAGACTGCGTGACTCCTGGGCCAGCTTTCTATTGAGTAATTGCCCCTAATAAATAGCTATCTAACAACATCCTCCTCCTCCTCCTCCTCCTCCTAATCAACATCCCCATCATCACCATCATCATCATCTCCATCGTCATCACCCACATCATCACCATCATCTTCACCATCATAATCATCATCACCATCTTCATCTACAACAGCACCATCATCATCATCATCATCCAAAGCCATATTCATCACTGTGGTCTTGTGGTCCTTCTGAATCCAAATTCACTACATCTATCCCTATATTTCAGTGTCATTCCACAAACAACAGGTACCTTTTGTCCAGTTTTCTATTGACAGACAGAAGAACTCTTATGAATATGCGATGTATATTGGACCATCCTTTTTGTCTTCGGATCTTTATTTAATTATTCCCAGTAATAATATTTGTGTATGAAAATATATACAAAATTTGCTGAATTTTCTTAGAGAATTCTTTTTCTTTCTTTATTGGGTTGGTTATTATTTCACTGTATTTATTTTTTCTTCATTTTTTAAATACTTTATTAACTTCTGATTTACATCATTCGTTTCTACCAGATTTTGAGTTAGAAATTTTCTCCCCGTTTCTCCCCAACCCACCACCCCAAAATAGCAGTCCGACAGGATATCCCCTCCTCCAAGCTGCTCTCTCCCATGTTTTCTCCCATACATCTTTTGACTTTTCCAGTGGATCTCTATGCCTCAGTGTCTGTAAATCTTATTTACCAATTACATGTAAGATGGTATTGATAATAGTATATATATATATATATATATATATATATATATATATATGTAAATATTTTATTTAAAAACTTTCAATTCCAGATTCTTTCTCTTCCTTCCTTGTTACCCACCCTTACTGGGAAGATAAACAGTTCAGTATAGGTTGTACATGTGTGGCTAAAGCAAAACAATAACATAGTAGATATATTGTAAAAGACTGACTATATTTCCTTCCCTCCTATCCCACCTCCCACTTGTTCTACTCTCTACTTTGATCCCATCCCTTTTCAAAACTGGGGCCTTCCAACTTCCCTTGCCCCAGCATGCCCTCCCTTCCATCATCCCGCCTCTCATCCCCTTCCCCCATACTCTCCTGGAGGATGAGATACCCTATTTAGTGTGTGTGTATTTCATTCTTTCCTTAAGCCAAAATGCAATGGGAATGATGTTGACCCATTCCCTTTTGCCTTCCTATTCTTCCCCTCCATTGTAACCATTTTCCCTTGCCTCTTTTGTATGAGATAGTTTACCCCAATCTGTCTCTCCACTTGTCCTCTCATTATATTCCTCTTACCTCTTAATTTCACCTTCTAAGTGTCATCCCTTCCTGTTAAATTGGGCCTGTGCCCTCTATCTATGTATACCTGTAAACATATATAAACCCATTCACATATGTATTCATATGCCCATATACTCTCTCTCTCTCTCTCTCTCTCTCTCTCTCTCTCTCTCTCTCTCTCTATATATATATATATATATATATATATATACACACACACACACACACACACACATTTCTAATTCCTTCAACTACTGAGAAAAGTTTCATAAGTTAAAATTACTGTTTTTCCATGTAGGAATGTTAATAGTTCAATTTTGATAAGTTCCTTATGATTTCTTTTCCCTGTTTACCTTCTCATGCTTCTCTTCTTGTATCCAAATGTAAAATTTTCTATTCAAGTCTGTTTTTGTTTTAGCAAGAATGCTTGAAAGTCCTCTATTCCACCGAATGACTATATTTTCTCCTGAAACGTGATACTCAGTTTTACTGGGTAGGTGACTCTTGGATTTAATCCCAGGTCTTTGACCTCCAGAATATCATATTCCAAGCCCTTCGATCCCTCAGTGTAGAAGCTGCCAGATGCTGGGTTATGGTTATCCTGATTGTGTTTCCACAATATTCAAATTGTTTCTTCCTGGTTGCTTGTAATATTCTCTCTTTAATCTGGGACTTCTGGTACCTGGCTATAATATTCCTAGGAGTTTTCTTTTGGGTATCTTTTTCAGGAGATGATCAGTAGATTCTTTCAACCTCTATTTTGCCTTCTGGTTCTTAAATATCAGGGCAGTTTTCTCTGAGAACTTCCTGGAAGATGATTTCTAGGTTCTTACTTTGGTCATGGCTTTCAGGTAGTCCAATAATTTTTAAATTATCCATGCTGGATCTATTTTCCAGGTCAGTGGTTTTACCCATGAGATATTTCACATTGCCTTCTATTCTTTCATTTGTTTGGATCTGTTTAAAAGCATCTTGATTTCTCATAAAGTCATTAGCTTTCACTTGCTCCAATCTAATTTTGAAGCAATGATTCTCCTCATTGAGCTTTTGAGATTCTTTTTCCATCTGGCAAATTTGGCTTTTTAAGGCATTCTTCTCCTCATTGCCTTTTTGAGCTTCTTTTGCCATTTGAGTCAGTCTGTTTTTTAAGGTATTGTTTTCCTCAGTCAGGCTGTTGACTCTCATTTCATAATTTTCTTGTATTGTTCTCATTTCTTTTCCCAATTTTTCCTCCACTTCTCTTATCTGCTTCTTAAGGTCCTCTATGACCTGTAACCAGCTTGTATTTTCCTTTGAAGCTTTTGGTGCAGGAGTTCTGAGTTCACTCTTTTCCTCCTGTTCCATGATTTGCTCTTTTTTCCCCCCAAACAGGAGTGTAATGTTGGAATCTTCTGTCTGCTTTGTTTCCTTTGCCTGGTCATGTCGCCCCCAGTCACTTCACCTCTGGGCTTTTTGCCACAGTAGGACTCTGCCACCAGACAGGGGAGTTTTCATACCAAACACTGGGGTTTTTTCAGCTGCTGGAGGTATTAGATGGGTGCCCTATCTGAGGCCTCCACAGGCTCTGGCAAGCTGGACACACACCCCAGGACCTCCACCCTAGACTGCAATCCAGATCCAAGCAGGTTAAAGCAAGAGTAATTACCCCTCAGACTGGTGCTTGGTCCCCCTACACTATGCAGGCCAGGAGCTGAAGCTGACACGTGGTTCCTGCTGGCTGTGCAGGCAGGCATCTCAGAGGTCTCTAGCCCTGGATGGCAAAAGCCATGCACTCCCACTTGTTGGGTACCAAAGTACAGACTGCACTGACCTCTCTTTGTACTTCAAATCTGTGTGTTGATATATCTGTAAATGGCCACAACTTCTGCTGATCTGGATTCCTTCTGGCTGGAGCCTGGTCAGGCCTGCCCTTGGCCTAAAGCCTTGGCATGGGTTTGGGCTTGGCTCCCAGAGTGCTGAGCTGGATTCCTGCTGGCCTGCCGGGCTGTCCTCAATGGGAGGTTAGCTTCTCTGTGTCATTTTGTGGGTTCTGCAGCTCCAAAGTTTGTTTAGAGTCCCCTTTTTACATGGATTGGGGAAGGTGGAAGCCGGAGCCACGGGAATATCATGCTTCTACTTCACCATCTTGGCTCCGCAACCTTGAGAATTCTTTATTATTACAAGTATTGTTATCCTTATTTTCAGGTGAGATGTTACAAGGTTGAATGTATAGAAGTTTGTTCTAAGGGTGAGAAAACTATGTGTTGATTAATGTCTGTCTCTAAGACATGTACACAAATATATATATCTCCACATGTGTAAAGGGAAGCTTGATGGAACAATATCAGTCAGTCAATATACATTAAGCACCTACTGTTTGCCATGTAAGTTGCTAAGATCTAGGAATACAAAAAGAGGCAAAAGACAGTCCCTGAGATCAGGGAGCTTAAAATTTTTAGGGGAAGACAACATGAAAAGAAATATGCAAAGCAAGCTATACACAGGAAAAATAGGAAATAATCAAAAGTGGGAAGATACTAGAACTAAAATGGGACTAAAGAAAGTTTCCTATAGAAGGTGGAATTATTTGGGACATAAAGGAAATCAGGAAAGTAACCATTATGAGCAGAGAAAACTACAGACACTGGGGACAGTCAGGGAGGATTGCCTGGAGCCAAGAGAAGGAGGGTCTTGTTTGTAGAACATCCATGAGGAAGGTTATTGAGCAAAAGAATACATTTTGGGGAGTAAGATGTAGGAAGAGTAGAAATATGGGAGAGGGCAATGTTTTTTTTTCTTTAGATAATTTTTATTAATTTGTTTGTTTACTTTTAGTTTACAGGATTCAATTCCACAATTCCTCGAGTTTCAAATTTTGTCCCCCTCCCTCCCCTCTCCCAAATGGCAGAATATAGTCAAGTAGAGGATTTGTAAATATAGCTCATTAGACATTAGTCAGGTTATAAAGATGGATTTTATCAGATGAAATGAAAAATGGTAAAGAGGACATAAAACCAAACAAGAAAAGGAAAAAAGATCAGGTAGTTAGCTTCAATCTGGATATAAACTTAGTTCTTTCTAGTTCTTTCTCTGGATGTAGACATTTCTCTGCATGGTGAGTCTTTCGGGATTGACATATATCATTGAATTGTTGAGAAGAGTCCAGTATATTAAACTTGGTCATCACACATATGTTGTGTTTGTAATTGTCTACAAATTTCTTCTGTTTCTACTCTTCTCACTAAGCATCAGTTCATATAAACCTCTCCAGTTAAATATGAAGTCCATCTGCTCCTCATTCCTTATAGTACAATAGTAATCCATAACATGCATAAACCATGACTTGTTCAGCCATTCCCCAAATGATGGGTACCCCCTTAATTTTAATTTCCAATTCTTTGCTACCAAAAAGAGCTTCTATAAATATTTATGTACATATGGGTCTATCTCCCACTTCTATGGTTCCTTTGGGATATAAACCTAGGATTGGCATTGCTGGGTCAAAGGGTATGAAATTGTTTATAACCCTTTGGGCATAATTCTAGATTGCTCTTCATAAAGGCTGAATCAGTTCACAATTCCACCTGCAATGAATTAGTGTTCCAATTTGCCCACATCCTCTCCAGCATTTGTCATTTTCCTGTTTTGTCATCTTAGCCAATCTGACTGGTGGGATGGGCACCTCAGGGTTGTTTTGATTTGCATTTCTCTAATCAATAGTGATTTAGAGCATTTCTTCATGTGCTTATAGATATCTTTAATTTCTTTCTCTGAAAACTGCCTGTTCATATCCTTTGAATATTTATCAATTGGGGAATGACTTGTATTATTATAGATTTGATTCAATTCTGTGTATATTTTAGAAATAAGTCCTTTATCAGAGACATAGTTCATAAAAATTCTTACCCGATTTCCCACCTCCCTCTTAATCTCAGTTACATTGGTTTTGTTTGTACAGAAACTTTTCAATTTAATGTAATCAAAATTATCCATTTTGCATTTTATAATGTTCTCTAATTCTTGTTCAGTCATAAAGTCTTCCCCTCTCCACAAAACTAATAGTTTAACTATTCCTTGTTTCCCGAAACTGCTGACAGTATGAATCTATATGCAAAGATCATGCACCCATTTAGACCTGATTTTGATATAAGGTGTTAGATAATGGTCTATGCCCAGGTTCTGCCATACTATATTCCAGTTTTCCCAGCAGTTTTTGTCAAATAGAGATTTCTTATCCCAAAGCCCGGAGTCTTGGGATGTCAATGACTATAGTCATTAACTTCTGAATCTTGTGTGCCTAATCTATTCCATTAATCCACTACTCTTATTCCTCAAGTAGTTTTGATGACTGCTGCTTTATAATACAGATTGAAATCTGGTATAGCTAGTCCATCTTCCCTAACATTTCTTTTCATTATTTCCCTTCATGGTCTGGACTGTTTATTCTTCCAAATGAATTTGTTACAATTTTTTTCTAGCTCTATAAAGTAATTTTTTAGTAAATTAATTTGTATGGCACTAAATATGTAATTTAATTTAGGTAAAATTGTCATTTTTATTATATTAGCTCGACCCAGCCATGAGCAATTGATATTTTTCCAATTAGTTAAATCTGACTTTATTTGTGTGAAAAGTGCTTTGTAGTTGTGGTCATATAGGTCCTGGATTTGTTTGGTAGGTAGATTCCCAAATATTTTATAATGTCTACAGAAATTTTAAATGAGATTTCTCTTTCTATCTCTTGCTGTTGAATTTCATTGGAAACATATAGGGATGCCAAGGATTTTTGTAGGTTTATTTTATATCCTGCAACATTGTCAAATGTATTTATTGTCTCAAGTAATATTTTACTTCATTCTCTAGGATTCTCTAAGTATATCATCATATCATCTGCAAAGAGTGAAAGCTTGGCCTCTTCTTTGCTCATTTGATTCCTTTGATTTCTTTTTCTTCTCTAATTGCTACTGCTAACATTTCTAGTACCAGATTGAATAAGAGGGGTGATAATGGACACCATTATTTCACCCCTGATCTTGTCAGAAATGCTTCTAGCTTCTTCCTATTACATATAATACTGGTTGATTGATCTAAATAGATGCTACCTATTATTTTAAGAAAGGCTCCATTTATTCCTATACTTTCTAACGTTTTTAATAGTAATGGATGTTGTATTATGTAAAAAGCCATTTCTGCATCTATGGAGATGATCATGTGGTTTCTGCTAGTTTTATTTTTGATAGGATCAATTATACTGATTGTTTTCTTTATATTAAACCATCCTGGCATTCCTGGAAAAAAAACCAACCTTATCAAGTTATATTATTCTTGAGATAAGTTGCTGTACTCTTTTGCTAATGTTTTCTTTAGAATTTTTGCATCTATATTCATGAGGGAGATTGGTCTATAATTTTCTTTCTCTGTTTTATTTCTTCCTGATTTAGGTATCGGTACCATATTTGTGTCATAAAAATAATTTGGTAGGATTCCTTCTTCACTAATTTTCCAAATAGATTGTAGAGTATTGGAATCAATCATTCTTTAAATGTTTGATAGAATTCACTAGTAAATCCATCTGGCCCTGGAGATTTTTTTCTTAGGGAGCTGACTGATGGCTTGTTCAGTTTCTTTTTCTGAGATGGGGTTATTTAAGTAATTTAATTCCTCTTCAGTTAATTCGGGCAACTTGTATTTTTTTTTAAATATTCATCCATTTCCCTAAGATTGTCAAATTTATGTGCATAAAATTGGGAAAAATAACTCATAACGATTGTTTTGATTTCCTCTTCATTGGAGGTAGATTTACCCTTTTCATTTTTTATACTCATAATTCAGTTTTCTTCTTTCTTTTTTTTATCATATTGACTAAGGGTCTATCAATTTTGTTGATTTTTTCATAAAACCAGCTCTTAGTTTTATTTATTAACTCAATAGTATTCCTAATTTCAATTTTATTTATCTCTCCTTTGATTTTCAATATTTTTAATTGAGTATTTAAATGGGGATTTTAAATTTCTTCTTTTTCTAGGTTTTTTAATTGCATGCCAAATTTGTTGACCTGCCTTTTTTCTAATTTAATCATGTATGCACTCAGGGATATAAAACTTCCCCTAAGAACTGCCTTTAATGCACGCCACAAATTTTGGTATGTTGTCTCATTATTATCATTCTCTTGAATCATGGTTTCTATAATTTCTTGTTTGACCCACTCATTCTTTAGGATTAAATTGTTTAATTTCCAATTAGTTTTTAGTCTGTCTTTCCATGGCCCTTTATTGCATATAATTTTTATTGCATCATGATCTGAGAAGAATGCATTTAATATTTCTGCCTTACTGCATAGAATTGTGAAGTTTTTATGCCCTAGAACATGGTCAATTTTTGAGTATGTGCCATGAGCCACTGAGTAAAAAGTATAATCCTTTTTATCCCCATTCAATTTTCTCCAAAGATTTATCATACTTATCCTCTCTAAAATCCTGTTCACCTCCTTAACTTCTTTCTTGTTTATTTTGAGGTTAGATTCATCAAGTTTAGAGAGGGGGAGATTAACGTCTCTCACTAGTATAGTTTTGCTATCTATTTCTTCTTCTAATTCCTTTACCTTTTCCTCTAGGAATTTGGATGCTATACCATTTGGTGCATACATGTTAAGTTATGATATTGCTTCACTCTCGATGGTGGCGTTTAACAGCATATAGTTTCCTTCCTTATCTCTTTTAATTAGATCAATTTTTGTTGTTGCTTTATCTGAGTTAAGGATTGCTACCCATGCTTTTTTTTTTTACTTTAGCTGAGGCATTATATATTTTACTCCAGCCTTTTACCTTTACACTTTGCGTATCCCTCTGTTTCATATGTGATTCTTGTAAACAGCATATTGTAGGAATATGATTTGTAATCCAGTCTGCTATCCACCTCCATTTTATGGGAGAGTTCATTCCATTCACATTTACAGTTATGATTGTTATCTGTTTCTTTCCCTCCATTCTATTCCTGCCCCTGTTAATGTTCATATTTTCCCCCCTTTTCCCTTACCCCCCTTAATAATGTTTTTTTTCCCCCTTTTTTTTCTTTTCTTTTTTTTTTAAAGTAATTGGGATTAAGTAACTTGCTCAAGGTTACATGGCCAGTTATTTCTGGATGGGTGCTAAGTTTCTGAGCCTGGATTTGATCCACAGTTCATCCTGACACTGGAACCTTTGCTCTAACTCACTGTGATACCTGGCAGCCCCCTTTAATAGTTCTACTTTTGACCACTGCCTCCTTCAGTATTCCCTTATCATCCCCCCTCCCTTTTCCTCCCCTTTCCCCTTACTTCTTCCCTCTCTACTAAGCACCCCACCCCCCTGCTTTTGTAGCCCTTTCCCTACTGCCTGTAGGAAGTTTTATACTTAATGAAGTATTTTATTTCTTCTTTGCACCAAGAGTGACAGGAACAAATATCATTGGAAGCTCCTCTCCATCCCCTCTTTCCCTCTAAAATGATACTTTTTGCATTTATTCTCCATAGAGTCCTATGCTTACCTGGTTGTTGCTCCCTCCTTGAACCAGAACCAATGAGGGAAAAGCTTATATAATTCCCATCTTCCTCCCTTCTTTTCCTCTGCTATCTTGTTTTTTATGCATCTTTGTGTGGCATAATTTACCCCTTTCCACTTCTTCCATTCTCTTTCTTCCTTTGCAGTCCCTTTGTAGCCCCTAATAATAATTTCTTAATTGTCATTTTGTGTGTTTTATACTCATACCCTCTACTTGTCTATAACCAGTTTGCTCTTATCAAACAGCAGGCTCTGTGTGTGTGTGTGTGTGTGTTTTCCTTGTTTACCTTTCTACATCACTGTTGCATCTCATAATTGGAGGTTGAATTTTCCATTGAGTTCTGTTTTTTTTTTTTTTTTAATCAGGAAGGTCTGGAACTCTGTTATATCATTGAATGACAATCTCTTTGCCTGGAAGAATGTATTCAGTCTCACTGGGTATGTGATCTTTGGTTGTAACCCGAGCTCTTTCACCTTCCAGAAAATTGTATTCCACTGCCTCCAGTCTTTCAGTGTAGAGGCTGCCAAATCCTGTGCAATCCTCACTGTGAACCCTTGATATTGGAATTGTTTCTTTCTGGCCACTTGAAGTATTTTCTCTCTTATCTGGTAGATCTGGAGTTTGGCCACAGAATTTAGAGGACTTTTCAGTTTGGGATCTCTTTCAGCAGGTGTCCAGTGGATTCTCTCAATTTCTATTTTACCCTAATGTTTTGGTATCTCAGGGCAGTTTTCCTTAAAGAGCTCTTGGAGAATATTGTACAGGCCCATTTTTTATCATGATTTTCTGGTAGGCTTATGATTCTCAGATTATCTCTCCTGGATCTGTTTTCCAGGTAAGTTATTTTTTCTTTGAAGTATTTTACCTCTTTTTCTAATTTTTCATTCTTGTGGTTTTGCTTGACTAATTCTTGGTGCCTCATAGAGTTATTTGTTTCAATTTGGTTGATTCTAGTTTTTAGCAAATCATTTTTCCCGGTCAATTTTTGGAGCTCCTTTTCCATATCATACACTTTTCTTTTTAGGGAGATGTTTTCTTCATTATAATGTTTTTCTAATTCAGCTATTTTGGTTTTGATAGAATTATTCATTTTGTCTTTTATCTCTGTCATTTGCTTTTATTTTTTTTAAGCAATCGGGGGTTAAGTAACTTGCTAAAGGTTACATGGCCAGTTATTTCTGGGTGTGGTGCTGAGTATCTCAGCCCAGATTTGATCCCCAGGTCATCCGACACTGGAGCCGGTGCTCTTACTCACTGTGCTACCTGGCCACCCCTCATTTGATTTTCAAAGTTCCTTTTGATCTCATCTAGGAGAGCCTCCTGTGGTTGGACCAATTCCCTGTCGATGTTTCAGCTGTGGGTGTGGAATCCACATTGTCTCCCTCTGAGTTTGGTTCCTCCCTCTGAGGATACTAGGACTCCAGAGTCTTTGTATTTGTAGTCTGCTTTCTACTCATTTCCAGGCAGGACCCTAGAACACCCTTCCTCTAGGGATCCCAAGTCTTTACTGTAGAGGGTTTTGCCCAGGGCCAAGAATTACTATGTTTTCAGGGTCAGAGGGGAGGTTTGGAGCAGGTGAGGTGCACTCTATCACCCTGGTCTTTGGAGGTCCTGATAGGGGCTTTTTTTTTTAAATTTTCTGGGCTATGAAGCGGTAGCCCCAAGAATATTTTCTGTCCAGGACAGGGACCCCTGTATTTGGCTCTTACCTTGCTCTTTCCAGTCCGATCCCTTTGGTGATAGGCCTGGTAGTGACCCTTGTGGTTGGTGGGACGACTTGCCCTCCGAGTTGATCAGGACCTTTCCAGGCCTGCCTCTGCTGGCCATGCCTTCCGGGCCTGCATCTGCTTCTTCTGGCAGAGCCTTCTGGGCCTGCCTCTTGGAGTTCCTTTTCTATTTTACACACTTTTCTTTTTAGAGAGCTGTTTTCTTCATTATAATGTTTTTATAATTCTGCAATTTTGGTTTTTAAAGAATTATTCATTTTGTCCTCTATCTCTCTCATTTGGTTTTCAAACTTCCCTTTGATCTCATCTAGGAGAGCTTTCTGTGCTAGGGACGCATTCCTTGTTGAAGTTTCAGCTTTGTGTGTGGAGTCCACATTGTGTCCCTCTGAGTTTGGTTCCTCCCCCTGATGATAGTAGGACTCCAGAGTCTTTGTAGTCTGCTTTCTACCCATTCTGAGGCGGGGCCCTAGCCACGCCCTTCCCCTAATGATCCCAAGCCTTTACTGTAGAGGGTTTTGCCCTGGGGCAAAAGTTACTATGTTTTCAGGGTCAGAGGGGGTGGGGCTTGGAGCAGGCAGGGATAACTCTGCCATCCTGGTCCTTGGAGGTCCTGATAGGGGCTTTTTAAAAAAAAAATTTCTGGGCTATGGAGTGGTAGTTCCAGGAGTATTTGATGTTCCAGACAGGGGCCCCTGCATTTGCTTCTTACCTTGCTCTTTCTAGTCCCAGCCCTTTGGTGATAGGCCTGGTAGTGGCTCTTGTGGTTGGTGGGAAGACTTGCCCCCCAAGTTGATCAGGCCTCTTCTGGGCCTGCCACTGCTCACCACTCTCCTTCCAGGCCTGCTGCAGCATGCCGCTCACCTTCTGGGCCTGCCTCTGAGGGCAATGTTTTTAAGCTCTCTAACAATTTTGTTAAATTATTGCAGCATCACAGAATTTCATTTCAGTCAAAGCTATACTCTTCTATGCATGGGGCTCACCTTTATATGGAAGAAAAACTCAACCTAATAGGCTTCTGGAAGCTTCTTCTGAGTTAAATAGCATGATGGGAGAAAGGAGAAAAGGCAGCCTTGACATTTTCTGCCCCATGGCAGGAGGGGGAGGACTAATGGGGATGTTCAATATAATGTAGGGTCAAATCTATACCAACAGGGAATCTTGATCACAAGTTTCCTAGCTCCTTCCATCTCTAGTAGTATCACCAAGGACCAGGATTTCCATAGTCTTAATGGAGGAAGAGTTGGGGATTTTCATAGAATGAAGGGCCTGGCCTGGTCACTGGCAGTGTGCCATTAGGTTAGTTGAGTCAAAGTTGTCTCCCTTTATAGCTTTCCATAGAGATGACCCTAAAAATCTGGTAACTCCTAAAGTCTTAGGGGTCATGGAGTTAACGTATAAGTGGTAACATTTTCCATTGTTCTTGAGTCATGCTTTCCCATGAGGAAAGGATTGAGAAGGGACTTTCAGGATGAGAAAGTTGAAACACACTTCCTGTTTGTAGGTTCTGTTGATGCCTCACTGGTCCTAAGCCTCAAAGTTGTAACAGGTATAGTTTACAGAAGGGAATCCTAATCACCATAAAGATTCCCTCTGATGACTTTGCGAACAGGTAAGCCAGTACTAGTTGAATTAACTGGTCACATGTGGCTGTTGCTTACCCTGCTAACCTGTGGGGTCCAAACAACAGACCTCAGAGGATCTGGGATAGGGCCCTGGGCCTCAAGAGTCCCACCAACAGTTGGAAAAGTAGAAATTGGGGAACCAAAGGCCCAACAAAAAAGGCCAGGGTGTCCCAGGCACCATCCCAGGAGGGTCCAAGGGTACATCTGCCTCTTATGGCCCCTTGAAAGCTTGTGGAGGAGAGGGCTACTTTAAAAATCTTTCAATGGCAAACAAAGATTCTGGTTTTGCTCCTGGATGTAATAGGAAAGCACTGGAGTTTATGGGGTAGAGAGATAACATAACTGACCTGCATGTTGGGAAAATTACTGCAGTGGCCAAATTGGGGATGTATGGGAGTAGAAAGAGCTTTGAGGCAGACAAACCCAGTAGGAGGCTATTCACTTGTCTATATATGAGGAGATAAGGACCTTCACTAGAGTGCCAACACTGTCAGAGAAGAGAAGGGAGCATATTCAGGATATTTTGCAAAGGTTGAATTGACAGGTCTTGGCAATAGATTAGATGAGGGAAATGAAAGATCATGAGGTATCCAGGATGATTTTGAGGTTGTGAGCCTGAGAATCTTGGAGGATGGTATTGCACTGTACAGTAATAGAGAAGGAAGAAGGAGAGGGTTCAGACAGAAAAATGTTTTCCTTTGGACATATTGAGTTTAAGATGATGCCTGGACATCCAATTCAAGGTGTTTGAAAGACAGTTAGAAATATGAGGTTGGAGGTGAGGAAAGAGATTAGAGAAGGAGAGAGAGATTTCAGAAGTTGTATGAAATGGTAATTCAATCTATGAAACCTTCTGAGATAACTATAAGAAGTGGTATAGATGGAAAAGAGAAGATGGCACAGGTAGAACCCCAAGGGACACCCATGGTTAGAGGCACCACGTGGAGTAGTATCCATCAAGGGAGGCATAGGAGGAATGGTCAGGTAACGAGGAATAAACCAAAAGCTGTATCCTCAAAACCTAAAGAAAGAAGATTATCAAGGAGGAGAGTGATCAACAGAATCAAAAGTGATAGAGAGATAAAAGTGAATAGGTATTAAGGAAAGTCCATTGGATTTGGCAAATGTATTCTCATTAGCAACTTGAAGAGAGAAATTTAAGTGTAATTAAAAGTTAAGAAGACAGATTGTAAGAAAATTAAGAAAAGGTTAAGAAAAAAAGGGGAAGAAATAAAATAACAAAATTCATTATAGATGGTCTTTTAGAGAAGTTTAGCTATGAAGGGCAAAGGAGACAGAGGTTGTTATGTTGGGGGATAGAAGGATCACATGAGTGTTTTGTTTTTGTTTTTTCTGGATAGGGAAGATAAAGAAATTTATACTCAGGGGGAAGAGCCAAGATGGTGGTGTAGAAGCAGGAAAACTCCATGTGCTCCCCCCATAACCACCTCAAAAAAACTAAAAAAAACTGACTCTAAACAAACTTTAGTACTGCTGAACCCTAAAAGTGACAGAGAGAAATATCTCCCACAGAAGGCAGCCCAGAAGGTGAACAGGAAGCATTCATTAAAGTGTCCTGGGAGCAGAACCCAGCCTCCCCTGCTGCTCCTCCCCATGAACCCACAATTTTAGCCTAAGTAGCCCCAACAAGCCAGGGCTGGAGGGACATCAGGAGAGGAAATCACCAGCAACTGTGGAGATTTGCAGAAATAGCAACCCATAAATGCCAAAGAAAAAGTGAGAGATCAGTTGGGACTTTGGGAACAAGGGGTAGAGTAGTGTGGTCCGGCCTCTGACCCAGAGGGAGAAGTGGCTGAGGCATGATGTCCATACTGCGTGGCTGCTTCAGAGCTCCTGGCCTGCAGACTATAGGGTGACCAAGTGACCATTAAAAGGGTAATCGGTCTTGTTTACTTTGTTGGATCTGGATTTCTGCCTATGGTGGAGGTCCTGGGGTGAGTGACCAAGTGCCAGACTAATAGCTCCAGCAGCTGTAAAAACACCAGCAATTTGGGAAAAAGCTCTCCTCTCTGGAAACAGAGTTTAACTGTGGCAAAAAGCTCAAAAGTCAAATAATTGAGTGGCAAAACGAGCAAGCAAAGGAAGCAAAGTAAGCACAACAATCTGACATTAAACTCCTATTTTGAGGACAAAAAGGATCAAAGCATGGAAGAGGAGGAAAATAATGAAGTCAGAACTCCTGCACCAAAAGCTTCCAAGAAAAATATGAACTAGTTACAGGCCACTGATGAGCTTAATAAGCATTTTTAAAAGCAAATAAGAGAATTGGAGGAAAAATTGGGAAGAGAAATGAGAACAATGCAAGAAAATCATGAAAAGAGAGTCAACAATCTGATTGAAAAAATAACACCTTTAAAAGTAGATTAACTCCAATGACAAAAGAGTCCCAAAAAGCCAATGAGGAGAAGAATGCCTTAAAAAGCCAAATTTGCAAAATCAAAAAAGAATCTCAAAAGCTCACTGAAGAGAATAATTCATTCATAATTAGATTGGAAAAAATGGGACTCAAGATACTATTAAGTAGATCCAAAAAAAAAAAAATGAAAACAAAAATAGAAGGTAATGGGAAATATCTCATTGGAAAAACCACTGACCTGGAAAATAGATCCAGGAAAGATCATTCAAAAATTATTGGACTAACTGAAAGCCATGATCAAGAAAAGATCCTAGAAATCATCCTTCAAGAAATTCTCAAGGAAAATTGCCCTGATGTTTTAGAACCAGAGGGCAAAATAAAGGTTGAAATAATACACAGATCACCTCCTGAAAAAGTTCCCAAAAAGAAAACTCCTAGGCATATTATAGCCAGGTTCTGGAATTCCCAGATCAAGGATAAAATATTACAAGCAGCCAAGAAGAAACAATTTGAATATTGTGGGAAAACTATCAGAATAACACAGGATCTGGAAGTTTCTACACTGAGGGTTCTAAGGGCTTGGGATATGATATTCCAGAGGTCAACGGAGATGGGATTAAAACCAAGAATCACCTACCCAGCCAAATGTCATGTCATGTTTCAGAGGAAAATATGGTCATTCAGTGGAATAGAGGACTTTTAAGCGTTCTTGATGAAAAAACAAGAGTTGAATGGAAAATTTGACATTCATATAAAATAAGCAAGAGAGCATGAGAAGGTAAACAGGGAAAAAATAATAAGGAGTTTATCAAATTTGAACTATTTACATTTCTACTTGGAAAAACCATAACTGTAACTTATGAAACTTTTCTCAGTTTGAAAATAGATGAAGGGAATGTAAATGTGTGTGTATGTGTGTGTGTGTATACATATATACAAAAACATGCATACATATATATATATGTGTGTGTCTATAAATGATGGTATATGGGCATATACCATATGTATACATATATAAGTTTTCGTATGTTTATATACAGTTATACATAGACATAGAGAGAGGTCACAGATCCAATTGAATAGAAAGGGATAATATTGTAGTGCCAAACAAAGGCAAAATCCAAGGTTCAGAATACCAGAGTAGCAGCTCTCCATTTTATTCAGTGACAAATTAAGGATAGGGAAAATCAAAATACAGCATTCACCAAGTGTATTTCATTAATTTCCAAGTACTACTCTACCCCTGGAAAATGCATTCATTTAGTCAATCACAAAGTCCCTCTTCCAAGTACTATTCCAACCCTGGGCAGTACATTCATTTACTCAATAGCAAAGTCCCTCTTCTGAAATGAAGATTAGTTTCCAATCATAAACAAAGCACATTTATTTGGTCAATCACAGAGCACAAAAAGTCAAAAGTTTCCCACCTCTGGATCACAACTGAATTATAATTATCATCAGTTAAAGCCAAGCACCTTCTCAAAAGGGGCAGTAGATATCACAAAGGCCATCTACCCTTTAGCTACAACAAGGTTAAGATATCACAGCATTTAATACCCAAAGAGAGGTAGTGTCCTCATTAATTCATTCTCTGACTGCAGAACAGTTTTAGGAAAACTGAAAACATAAGCAAGACCCTTTTCCAGCATTTCTGTAAACATACAACAAGAAAATCCTTCTTCAATGCTTCTGAACCAACAGCAAGATTCCAGGTCCTCTGCAACAAGAGCACTGTCCTTCATCAGCTCAAGAATCTGGCAAAACAACATCAAAACAGAGAAAATACTGGTATCACAGCCATGTCTGCTCAGTCCTTGGCAGCTCCAGGTGGCAGCTCTCAAAATCCTGGGTAGCTCAAACTGCCTGCTGCTTCCAAAAGTTCTTCTGCCTCTCTTCCCCTCCTTGTGCCTCTCTAAATCCACGGCACCAGCTCCTCCCAGTTCAGCCCTCTCTTTTCACATCAACAAGTCCATCCCACAAGTGGGATTCATAAGCTCTGGGTTTTAACAATCAACCTGAAAACCAAGCCAATAAAGGGGGATTTTTAAATTCCATTATCATTACAGATACATAAAAGGTGAAATTGAGATGATAGAGGAATACAATGAGAAGAGATGAGGAGAGACAGAAAGAGATAAATTATCTCATATAGAAGAGGCAAGGGAAAACTGTTACAATGGAGGGGAAGAACAGGAAGGCAAAAGGGAATGGGTCAACCTTGCTAACATTAAATTTGATTTAGGACAGGAATAACATACACACTAATAGGGTATCTCATCTTAAAGATGAGTAGGGGGGAAGGGGATGAGAGCGGGAATGATGGAGGGGAGGGCAGAATGGGGGGGAGGGAAGTTAGAAGAAAATACTTTTGAAAAGGGACAGGGTCAAAGTAGAGAATAGAACAAGTGGGGGGGGTGGGAGAGGACAGAGGGTAATATAGTCAATTTTTCACAATATAACCTCTATGGAAATGTTTTGGGTATCTACACATGTACAACCTATATCGAATTTCTCATCTTCCCAGTAAGGGCTGTTGACAAGGGAGGAAGGGAAAGAATCTGGTATTCAAAGTTTTAAAATCAAATGTGTGTGTGTGTGTATAATGTTTTACATGCAACTGGGAAATGAGATATACAGGCCCTGGGGTATAGAGATCCATCTTGCCCTACTGGAAAGTTGGAGGAAGGATGGGGGAGGATGTAGGAGAGGGCAGATTGGGGGGGTTGGTATACAGTGGATCACTATTTTGGGGTGGTACGTAGGTGAAAGACAGGGAGGAAATTTGTAACTCAAAATCTTGAGGAAATGAATGATGTAAACTAAAATTAAAATTGAATTTAATTTAAAAAGAAGTTTATCTCAGTGGAAAATGAACCAATATAAAGGAAAAGATTGAAAAAAATTGAAAGAATTGGGATAATGAGGGGACACACATTGGAACACATGGGGTAGAATGTGATCCCTTGAACAAGTAGAGGGGTTACCCTTGGTAAAGCCACTTCATCATGTGGGATAGAGGGGAAAGAGAAGGAATTGACAGAAGGCATATGAGGGATGAGAGAGGAGAAGAGTGATTTTCTACCACTTGGTCTCGATTTTTTTTGTCAGCAAAATCTGAGGCAAGGTTTTTATCTGAGAGAGTTGGGGGAGGGAGAATTATAGGAAATTTGAGGAGAGATTTAAAAAATAACCTGGAAGAGTTGATGTGGAGAATGGGGTAGTGTGCTGGCAAGGGAGGTATGGTAAGATAGCCTAGGAGCAGTGAGTACCCATTTGGAATTATGTAACATAAATTTGTTGTGAACTCAGTCAGAATGGTTGTGTCATTTTCTCCACCTTTCTTCAGCAGCACATTATCAAGGAATGGTGGTAAGGACTCACAGCTGAGGCATAATATCAGTGATATTAGGGGGCTAGAGATGCAAAGGAGGAGGGAAGTGTAGAGTTAATTTGGTTCAGTAAGGAATCAAAATGGAGAGAAGAAGGGAGAATGACTAATGCAGGGGAAATAGCAGAGGACAGAATTGGGAGGCCAAGGGATTGCAGGTCACAGTAAGGATGAAGAGTAGGAGTGTGGAAGGGGAGGGGGAAGTGGAAAGACAATACATTGTGGGTGAATGAGGAAATTTCACAATTCTTGAGCATACAGGTGTAGGAGAGAATACTATACAAGGACAACAATCAATAAAAATGTTCAGAGATAAGAAATGAAGCATCCAGTGTGGTGAACAGTGAGGATCTCGGGTAACGTGGCTGCAGAAGAGTGAGGGGCAGTAAATATAAGAAGAAAGGAAGTATAGGAATTAGCCAAGATATAGAAAACTTTAAAAGTCAAATAGACTCTTTTTATATTTGATGCTGAAGGAAATAGGAAACCACTGCTGTTTATGTCTTGTAGAGGAATGCGACGTGGTCAGTCCTGTCCCTGACCTTTCTAATGTCATCTTGGGAAAGCCACAGTCTCTTTAGATGTCAGCTTCCTCTTCTGCAAAATAAGCAATTAGTCTATAAGTCCCCTTCTAAGATTTGTGATCCTTTCTCTCATGGATTCTATAGTTCAGTGGGTAGCAATGACCTATAAACTATTCCAATGGAAATGGAACAGCATCAAAACTAAAGAGAACGTGTCTTAGCATTGGCTGTCCCAAGGTAAGCACTGAAGTTCAAAGGACACATTTTTTCTACCAAAGGCAATTTTGTATAAGGAAAAGTACCCTGGATTTGAAGGCAGATTTTCTGGGTTTGAATCTTGACTGTGACACCGCCCATGTGACCTTAAGCAAAATTTACCTTCTGTAGGTCTCAGTTTCCTTTTTTGTAAAATGAATAGATTAGTCAGAGCACCTCTGACATCTCTTTCAGTTCCTGATCTGTGATTTCGGAGGTCTAGCATTCTTTGCTTTACTCCACATTCTCTCTCCAGGGTCTATTTGTAGTGTGCTCAGATGGCCAGAATCATTTGGCAGGTAAATCCCAATCTCCCTAAGGTTAGCTTGTGAACATAAGCCATAATATATGAACGTAGGATCCATGAATGGCAACATAGCAAGAAAAGGCCAAGCCTCTGAGTTTGGGATTATAGCTGAGCAAAAGTCTCATCTCAGAATCAATATCTTGTTTAACAGACATTCTCCATAAACAAAATAGGCCTGGGGAGAACACTTTCATGGCTCAGCACAGTTGCTCAGTGAGGGGGTAGTCACTGAGGCATAGCCCTGGAAGGAAGAGAGAGGCTGTAAATATTCATTTGGCTATACAAGGTTTGGGGAACTAGAATTTTTTTTTCCTGACCACTGTGGATTTTTTTAAAGCTCATTGATGTCAATGTGACAGCTTGATCAGGAGATAATTTCTGGAGATAATGGGCTGATAGTAAGGCCATTTCATATTTGTCATTTTTTTTTCAGACAATCAGCAGCATTAACCCTGGGATAATTCTTGAAGAAGAAACAGTTGATTTTAAAAAGGCAGCTCACTCAAAATACAAGCAAGTCATCCTTTAAATAGTCTTATAAATAGTTAATTGAATATGAGAGACATGATGACAGGAGTTATTTTCTGTTTGCCTCTATATTTCCATAATCTAGTACAGTAGCTGAAATGTTTGTGTTCAGTCATTCAGTCATTCAGTAGTATCTGGCTCTTCACGACCTTGCTGACCATGATGTCCATGGGATTTTCTTGTTAAGATACTGGAACGGTTTGCACTTTCCTTATCCAGTGAATTAAGGCAAACAAAGTTTAAATGACTTGCCCAAGGTCACGTAGATAGTATGTGAATAAGATATTCCTCACTCTAGGCCCAAAGGTTTGTCAACTGAGCCACCTAGCTGCCCATGGTTGATGTATAGTAGGTACTTGGTAAATGTTTGGTGATTGATTAAATAGAGTCTGTCAGCCCTGGTAAAATTAATTTTAAATTATAATAACAACATGCATTTATCTCTAGCCCTCTACTCATGATATCCCTGTGACAGTAGGCAATGCAAGTATATCGTCTTCATTTTTTATGGATGGGTAAACCGAGATTCAGAGAAATGTCAAGGAATACTTCTGGTTACACAGTAAGGGAACATCTGAGCCAGGATTTGAACCCAGATTTTTAGAGTCTGATTACAGTAATCTTTCCAAAATTTTAGCCTGTCTTTTAAAAAGATACCCAAATATTGCTGGCACAGTCAAAATGAGAGTCCTTGAAGCCTTCCATAGACCTTTTTAGGGGACCAGGGAATTTGAAATGGCTGGATGCTTCTGAGAATCTCTTCCCTGGAGGGCTATAACATTTAAAAGGCCTGAAACAGGATTTAATGGAGAAGGCTTTCACAGGCAAAGTAGAGACTGGGGAAGAATAAGATGGGAGAACAAAAATAATAACTAACATTTTATAGTACTTCCATGGGAAGAAAATGCTTTACATATATTATCTCTGCTTAGCCTGACACCGACCCTGGGCTACAAGCTTTTTAGTCCTGTTTTGCATCTCAGAGATATGAGGCTCAGAGAGGTTGAGGTTTGCCTTCCCCACGATCACACAGTAAGAGACGAAATTCAAACCGTTTGTCCTCTGTGATCCATGTACAGTATTTGCCTTTCCCCATTGCACTATACTGTTTTATTGGAAATAATAAATACCAACCCGCCAAAAAAAATTTTGAAATCCATCTACTATAGTATTATTTTGGTACTACTACACTAATAGCATTTACCTAATTCTAAGTTGTTGTTTTTTTCCAAATCTTTTTTGGATGTGTTATCTCATTTGGTGCTCTGTGTCACAGGTTCTATAATTATATTTTACCAATTAGGGAACTCAGGCTGAGGAAGTGTATGGACTTTTCCAGAGTCATAAAGATGGTAAACGTCCAAGGCAGGTTTAAAACTCATGTTTGTTTTTTCACCTCACTCTCTCAGTCAGCTTCATTATGTTCTTACTCCCTTATTAAGCTGAGGTGAAAGGGTGCGGAAAGAATTTATTTAGTCTCTTTATATAAACAAGTTAAAGTACTGGTCTTCAGTAAAACTGTCAAATAGTTTAAGCTTTTCCTCACCTTCTTTTCGGCTTTTGTGATACCCATTTTCTTTCCCTTTTGGGTTTCTTTCCCCCATCTCTTCAAGCACCCAGTGTTTAGGAAAATAATCAAATCAACTTAGGTTTCCAGATGACCTCCCTGTGGTGGTACATACAAGCTGATGTCTCTACAGCAAGCCTTGACTGTTTACTTCACCAAAACTTATTGTCTTCTTTCTTATCAGTTTTCTCATTACTTTCAAGGACAACTAGCTGATCTGCATATCTAGTTAGTGGTATGGTATTAACTATCAATAGTGGTTTATTAGAGCATGCCTTTGGGGATATTTGTATTTTTGGATTGTATATACTACTTCCCCCAAATTACACTGGTGAATTGGATCTCTCAGAGGATGGGGAGTGCTCCCAAACTCTGTATTAGAGTCTTTCATTCTATATATGAAAATTATAGTTCAGCAGTTCACACTCAGGTACTCACTTTTAATAGTCAGTCCATAGGCCAATCTGCAAGCAAAGAAGGAAAGCATTTACTGAGACGACAATGCATGAACAATAGCTCCACAAGAACCTTTGCCCCCACCCCAGGGCACATTATTCCATATATGTACATGGTATCAGTGGGAATTGTGAATGCAAACATACAATACAGTGAGAGTGAAACACGAAAGTAAATGCTTCTTTCCAAGGGAACTCGCATCTTTGGTACTTCCAGGCCCTGATATCATTTCTCTTTTTGTTTTCTCCCGATGTTGTCCACCGCCCCACCCCCCCATTCCAGTAGCATCTCTGTCTGCTCTGCGGTTCACTCACATGAGATCTTGGGCCTGCTTCTCTCTAAATTTCTGTTTACTTTTACTTCCAGGGTTGGTTCTCATGACAGTAACTATCCATCATAATTTCTCATCTGGGTTGGCAAAGGATATGTGTCTTGACACTGATTACACACCAACACACATAAATTAAGGCAAAACATTCACAGAAGTCAAAGCACAGCATTCACAATGTTATGACATAACAACGTATCACCTAAAATGGCCACATAGTTTTCACCAAAGTGGCCACTTAGTTTTAAACAAAGTACGATCATTTAGTATCTCAATCATTTAGTAAGTCCTTAATTCAATTATCCTTAAGGAGGCTCCTTAAGGGACACAAAATACAAAGGTCAAAGTTCTCCACCCCTAGGTCACAGTAAATCACAATCTTCTCAGTCAGCATTAGGTAGCCAAGAAGAGATCTGTTCATCTTGACTCTAGGCTGGATCTCGGCTTCCATGGTTCCTCTTCCATGTTCCCAGCTCTTGCCCAAATCTGCACAACTGTCATTTGTTTCAAAGGCAGGCAGTTCCCAGTTCCTTGTCCAGCTCATTATCCAGTTCTTCATCCTGTTCCTTGTCCAGTTCCAGTTCCATATGGAAGCTCACAGAGTCCAGTCCAATTCAAGTCCTACACAGTTTCTGGGACGACAAAGCTTAACAACTCAAAATTCATACACATTGCTGAAACCATAATCAATTCATTGCCTGTGAAATCAACACAGACTCACCAAAAGGGTCTGAGGACTCAACACAAATCATCAGTATAGAAATCAACACAGACCCACAAACAAGGTCCAAGAAGTCAACACAAATCACCAATATAGAAATCAATGAAGTCCCACAAACAACGTCCAAGAGATCAACACAAATCATCAGTAAACTCCCAGGACCTCCAAAACCCTCCTCCAGGACTTCTGTAAACAGACAACCAGAGAATCTTCTTTAAGGGCTTCCAGTAAGGTCCCAGGGCTTCTGTACATAGCATCCCAAACAAACATCAACATAGAAAGAATAGACAAACATAGAGTGCCAGGATCCCACAAGTTTTCTCCTCTACCAAGAGCTCCTTTCTCAGTTCTTCTCAGTTTCACTCAGTTCTTCTCAATACTCTTCTCAGTTCTCAGGTTTCTCTCTTCTCAGTTCTCGTTTCTGTGACCCCAAGTTCTGTTCTCAATTCCTCTCTCTCTCCAGAAGTAACAACTTAAGACTACAGATATCCATTCCAAGTAGTTCTGGCCTCTTTCAAATTGGTCTTTCCTTATATATGGTATTAGCTCCTCCCTGTTCTGCCCTTCCTGTTAAGTCAATGAGTTCATCCACTGTGGGATTCACAAGTTTTGGATCTTAATCCTTGAGCAATCATGAACTTGAAAAAAGTGCTAAGTATCTATTTGCTTGCCAATACAAGGGTAATGGAAGATCTTCAAATTTGATTACTATTACAAAACCAAATCTATCACCACAACAAAGAAATCTGTAAACAGTAGCAATGCAGAGATCCCCGCCCTCCCCAAGCCTTCCCCCTGCTAGGTCCTTCTCACAAATGAACACTCACAACTTGTTTCCTGCTTCCTCATTGTCCCTCAGCTCTAACTACTCTCACAAACTTCAACAGGCTTTGCTCCATCTTTCCTGCTCAACCCCTTCCTGCTCCACCCTTTTGGCAAGCTTCTCCTACTCCAGACTCCTATGGCTCAGGCTTCCATGTGATTCAAGCAGGTCACATGGGCCTATTAATGAATGGGAAAGATCTTCTTATCTTTACTTTTATATCTGTTGTTCTCCCGAATGGCAGTTAATGTGACCCATTTATTTTTGTGTGTTTGTCAAAAAGAGAAAATTGTTCAGAGCTTAACATCAGTTAGAGATCAACCATTGTGAGATAGCCTCTAAAAGACTTGATAAATTGATAAACGTTTTTTGGATTTTCCCTAACTGTGGAATAGTTAGGAAACATGGCCTCAAATATTGAGAGCTAGAAGAGACTGAAAATGCCATTGGGTGCAATAACTATATTTTACAGATGAGGAATCTGAGGTGTCTAAAAGTTAAATGATTTGCCAAAAGTCACATAGTTAATAAATACTTGAGAAAGGAGTTGGACTCAGGTCTTCCTGTCTTCAAGTCAACTGTTCTCTCCGTTATGCTTTCCAGCTCTCGAGTAGCAAAGTAAAGAAGATATTTAAAATACTAATTGAATCTAGAGAGAATGGCCTGAATAAATCTGTCAGGATTTGTATATCACATGTTGGTGTGATCAAAAGAAGGAAAAGAAACAACAGAGAGGTCATATAATAGGATTAGAGCTCTTGAAGTCCTCACAGACATCTAGCCAACCATCTGTGTCCAATATTCAGAAAAGAAAATTGATAGTCCAGTAGGTTAAATGACTTGTCAAAGGACATGAATACTTTAATTCATGGAGTGAAGCCTAGAACTGCCATTCTCTGATGCCAACAGCAATGCCTTTTTCACTAAATCTTCAGAGAGGTAACAGATTCCCATATTATAATACAGGGAAAAGTGTCAAAAGTGAGAAAACCTGGCCTCAAATCCTGTTATATTGTTATTGATGTTTATTACTGTGTGACATTGGGGAAGTTGATTTACCTTCATAGGCCACAGTTTCCTCATGTGTAAAATGATTTTGCTAGACTAGATATATTCTGAGGCACTTCTTGCTATATATTTATAAGTCTTTCTGAATTTAGCATAATCTTTCTTGTATAATTTTGTTTTTCAGGTCTAGTTGAATATAAAACTTAATATTTCCCTTGATTCAAACTCAAATTCAACAAATATTTATCAAGCAATTCCTATAGACACAAACAAGACACATGAACAAAGGAAGATGAAGAAAAAAGACTTGCCCTCAAGCACCATAGATTCTCTTGGGGATGTGAAATTTAGAAGAATGAGAAAAAAAAAACCTATAAAAGTTATTCATATCAAGGCCTATTTGTAAATCAAGGCTTAGGATACAGTAAAAAACCAATTGCCTTCTACCATAGATAGTAATGAAAGATTCTATATGAAAGTCTTGCAACTTATTAGGTCTCAATGCTGGAAGCTACCACTGGGAGTTCAGAAGATAGTTGCTACTATTTTTTCAGGTTATTTACACGGAGCCAATGATTTCAGCGTTGTAATGAAAAATCATTCCATGCCAGAACACATCTGGGCAGTCGCCTTGGCAACAGAACCTTCCCAAAAAGACTATGGAAGGTGCAGGCATATTTTTGGGTAACAGTAAAACTTGCTGGTGATAAACAGCCTCAGTTAGATATAGAAAGAAAAGTGGTTTGCTGTATCTACAAAGAGCATGAAAACATGTAGGCTGCATGATGACACAAGGAAGGGCACATAAAAGGGAATGGAAATTGATTGTGTGGTAATATTGGCTTTGCAGTTGAAAAATCATTGAAACTTCTTTTAAAACTATTATAGTGTAAAGGCAAAATTAACATTCAGGCAAATTATAGTAATTAGAGAGCAGAAACAGGAATGATTCAAGCATCATTTTAACATCATAAAAATCTCCCTAGATTGACAAAAGGCAATTTAAACTGACAACATTCTGATTGGACAATTCAATACATAGATACCTGATCACAAACTGAAGGGGTTAACCTTAGCAGAGTAATTTCAGGCATGAGATCATAAATGGGGCAGGCGTGTGATGCATTGAGGATGGAACTTTTCATCCATACTGAATTTCTCTTAAAGACACATCCATAAGAGTGGTTTATAAATGAGAGGTGTATGATATTGTCTTTCTTCACAGGTTCTATCTCAGAATTGTGGAATCAAGGAATCATTGCATCCTAGAAATGGAAGGGAAACTAAAAGTCATTAAGTACAATATAATTCACACAAAGAATCTATCTAAATTACTACTCAGTTCTCAAAAGTTAACATATATTCCTTGCTTCAGCAGCACCAGTGAGGAGGAATATACAAATTCCCAAGAAAGCTGGCTATAGTTTGAATTAGTCTAAATATTAAGATGTATAAGTGTGTAATATACATATATATGCATCTACATATATGTATATATGCATGTGTGTCTCTATATAACATACATGCATATACATACACATGCATATATGTTATAGACTCACACATACACATATATACACACATACAATATGCAAGATAGGCACATTTCATCAAAATGTCAAGGGAAATAAAAGTTAACAAAACAAATATATACATATATATGGGGGTAGATATACATGCATATATATGTGTATATATGTATTTTTATATACATGAAAGTATATATACACATATATATTTGTTTTGTTACTTTTTTCCTGATTCTAAAATTTACTTATGTTAATTTTATTATATTATATATGATATCATATTATATATTATATTATGTTAGTATAGAATACATTAGTATAACACATATTCTATTATCATTTTAATCTTCCACTATAATCATTGCTCCTAGTTTTGTCCTTTATTTTTAAAAAAGAAGAATATGTTGGATGTCTCCTGGCCCTGAACAACTCTCAAAACAATTTCATAGACACTCAAGTCTTCTTTCTACTAGTCTTATCATTCCCAGCTAAATTCCATGGAATACAATTCCAAAGCCCATCATTTTCCTTCTTGCCCCATCCTATGTAGGATTGTAAGCTCATCAATGCTGTACTTCAATGTGATGGTGAGAAGTGAGCACAATACCCCACATGTGGTCTTGCCAAGGCAGAGAATGATGTATGTCATCTTCTTTAGTCTGTACATGGTCTTTTTTTTTTTTTTTGAGAGGCAATTGCGGTTAAGTCACTTGCTGAGGGTCACACAGCTAGTAAGCGTCAAATGTCTTAGGCTTGATTTGAATGCAGCTCCTCTGACTCCTGGGCCAGTGCTGTTTCTGTTGTACCACCTATCTTCCCTGAGTCTTGAAAAAAATTCAGCCTAAGATTGCATTAGACTATGCTGGCTGATGTATTTATTACACTACTCACTCATTGATCATTCAAATAGCTATAAGTCTCACATATTTTTTTTTTCAAATGAGTAACTACCATGTCATATATCTACATCTTGTAGTAGCAAGACGAATTAAAAAATGTATTTCATTTTTAATTTATAGAATAAAGCAAGCATTTCCATAATATCACAAAATAAAATAAATGATTTTACATGAAACCACAAATACATTATATACAACTTACTATTCCTTTTAAATATATAATAAATATATCGTGCAAATTTCTGTTTTTCCTTTTTTTCTTCCCCCTTCCCCACCCTAGAGATGGTTAAAATTAGGCACAAATATTTGGTGTGTATATGTAAAATAAAAATCATTTTGACTAATATAAATATCCAAATTAACTACACATTATCTGCTTCCAGAGAAAGAACTGGTAAATAGAATGCTGATTGCTTTTTGATCTCTCTTTCTGGAAACTAAGAGCACAAGTCTAATCCCTCTTCAATCTCTATACCACAAATAGACAGTTGCAGAAAGGCAGCTCATCCAGTTTGCTTATACTTGGTTGCAAAGTTGATCAATGTCCCCTATGTGACCAATTTAGGATGTAGAGAAACAGGACTGGTGATAACAAACTGTACTTAACCCATTAGCCATAAATTAGTTCAGTTCTTTGCGTCCGTAATAAGTTCCTTGGTCTCTGTTTCCTCATTTTAAAAATAAGGGGTCAGTTTAGATGGCTTCTGAGGTACCCTCTATTTTTATGATGGCATATACCACTGACCTCAGTAGACCTCTGATTTCTCATCTGTAAAAATATGGCTTCAAATTAGATGATGAAAAAGATTTCTTCCATCTTGAAATGTGTGATCCAATGATTCCATGAATATCAGTCTAGATTTACATATTTTCACCCTCAAAGACATTTCCAGGATGTATGTCAATCATGCCAATACATCATTGTGGCAAGGATTTTGAGGCAATCAATGTTAGGATTTCTTCCAACAATATGGTGATGACTTTTCGGCCCTTTTATCAATAATTCATAGGTAGCTGCCTGAGATTCAGAGATAGTGCTTATGGCACCACTGCTAGTGAGTGGCAACAGGAGTGTTTGAAGTCAGATCTTCCTGACTGGAAGTCTAAAGCTTTCATCACTATGCCAGGCTTCCTCTCTTTTGAAATACATAAAGTCCATAGAACTAGAACTAGAGTGTCACAAGATAGCATCACTCAGTTAGTAAGTTTTCATTAAGGAAAGTGAGATAAGACACCACACAAAGTCCACACTAAATGCCAGAAACTGTACTAAGGGTTGTGAATAAAAATACATGCTCACCAACAAAGACCATCTCTGTCTTCAAGGGACTTATTGTCTAATAGAGGAAGATAACATGCAAAATGAAAATGCCAATTTGGGGGGCTGGGTGGGGCATTAGGGTACCCGTATGGTGGCATGGTTTTGAAATCGAGATCTTCAACAATAAGGTCACAGGCATTGATAGATGTTCTGGGATGAGGAGGCTCCAGGTACTAAGGGAAGTTCCAGAGTAAGATTAAAGAGAAGGCATACTGATAAAGTCTGGGATGAAGGAGCACTGTGAGAAGTGCAATGAAGCCTCTTAAATCTGAAACATTCCCTAAATTGGAGCACCCCAGAAGGAACTTACCAAAAGAGCCAGTATGCCAGAGAGATGTGTACCTGTGACAAGGTCATGGGGCAATCAGATGTCCCAAGATGTTGAGACCCCAACAGCTAAATTGTAATTTTTATTCCTTTGACTCTGCTATGTGACAAATGGTACAATGGTGACATGAGTACAAATGATGAAACATTCTCTGTTCAAATTGTCCAACTTCATACATTCACAGAGGAGGAAACTGAGACACACTGAAGTAAACCAGTTTGGTCAAGGTCTCATAGGAGCATCAGAAGCATCAGAAGTGGTATTCTAACCTTAAAACTATGCTTCAAGAAATTGTTCTCTCTTTTGTTGTGATATTTACCTCAAGCCCAACTCATCTATCTCTGCAGATAGGAGATGTTACCATTTGTTTTCATGGCCTGGCTTTAGGGCTCTAGGAGTGAAAGGGTTAAGTTGTCTAGAAACTATCCCAGATGCCCCTGAGAGCAGCTGTGGCCTGACAGCACAGGATGCACTAGTGAGTATAAATGGTGTATAGCTGGGTAAGAGATTCTGACAATGAGAGTGAAGGCAAAAGCAGAGGAACCCAGCTCCCTGGTGGTTGTTACTGCTGAATGAATGCCAAGAAAGCAGGTGACATTGAGGTCTGGACTGAGGAACATGGATGGACTTCAACAAATAGAAGAGTTCAATTGTCACAATGCACCCTTGTGCTTAGAAGGCATGACTAAGACAAGCAGGGAAAAGAACTGGTGAGGTTTCCTTGGGTCAAGATGACAATGAACTCAGCAGGAATAAGGAAGACAGGTGAATGTTGAAAACAACTATTATGTGCTAAGATCAGATGGTTCTCAGGCTTCCTTTCTAAAAGGAGGGCTTTTCTCATCTGACAGGCTAAGGCAGCCCCACTCAGCCTGTCAATTTATTTTTATTTCTTTTAAAATTTTATCCATGTGTTTTTATAGCAAACATTGCCAGATAGACTGCCTACCCCTATCCCCAGACATGGGCCTTCGTTTGCAATGAAGGAGAAAAACAAAGTTTCACATGAAGCTCATCTTGCAGGGGTGAAGTCCACCACAATATCTCTAATGAAAAGGAGATACATTTTCTGTCTGTGTTGAATTAGTCATTATAATGCCACTGCATCAAACTCTTTTGCTTTACTTTCCATTTGAATTGTCTGAAAGAGTTTTGTATATTGATCATCTCTCAGATCTGCTTCCTTCACTCTTTTTGTTCATGTCTATAAGACAAATAATCACAGCACACAGGAGGGCTGCTGGCACAAGTTCACTCTTGATCTGGTCACACAGGAAAGACACTAAGAAGAGGTATTAATCTTACTTTATTCCAGTCTAGTTTCTCAGAAGAGGATTGCTGATAATGGGGGGACAAACTCCTATAGCATTCCCTAATCACCCTTCTCACAGAGGCTAGGGATAAAGGGGGTCTACAACCCCTATGTCTTGATGGGGTCAGTCTTGACTGGCACCACTAGTGCACTCTCTAAATCCCCTCAAGCCTCAGTGGGGGCCAGTTGAATCAAACACAGATTTCCCCCAAGCCTTGATGGGGACCAATCAAGGCATGCACAATATCTGTGCACTCAAAGCTAAGGTTCCCCATTCACTGACCGATGACCACCTGTTTTAGAGGGGCAACAGACAAAGAACACATTTTGTCAAGGGGCGACTTCATAACGTTACAGCAAGTTTTAGCATTATAATGTCAACTCAACACAGCACCCGCACACTACTTGTTTATCGCTTAAGTACAAATGTTTATATTATTGCAAGGTTACACAGAGATAAGTACAGATGTCTATATTGTCGCAAGGTTACGTAAAGATACGCAAGCATAGTGGAGATATTTTCAACAGTAACTGTGGGAACTCCCATCTAACACCTGGTAACAAAAGATTGTTATGGCTATGGATCCTGGGAAACTGAACTCTAAAAAATAATAACAAAAATCCACTTTACACACACTAAATTTCACCTTACTTACAATGTCTCTACATGTTTATCTACATTTTTTTCCTATTAGTAAACTTCTAGTACGGAAATACATCATTCCTTTCAAAGATAATACTCCATTTAACCGTCCCCTAATGGATGGGCATGCATTTTGTTTACAACTCTTGAATCTGACACCATTTTTTGAAAGCTACTGTTATAGGTTTATTTGTTGTTGTTTGTCTCTTATTGTGCTTGGTTTTATTCCCATCAGGGATAGAACTGTGTTAAAGACTACAAACAGTTTAATCAAGGCTTTTCTATTTATTTTTTAAGAAAGCCCAGACTTAGAAATCCTAGATACTGATATAAATGTGTTCTACCAATATTCTTTTTTCTCTCACAGGTTTTTAATTGATTCAAGTTAGGAGCTGTTCATTGCATCATTTCTTGTATGATACTAGATATATAAAAACAAAAATAAAAAATGACACTATAGTCGCTGTTGTCAATAAGGTTACTTTCTGCTATCTTTGTAAAACATTCAGATATAGTGCCCTCATTGCATTCTGGAGTTAAATAATAATTGCCCATTTTCCAAGTCTCTTGATGCATTTACTTAGATGACTTGGCCTTCTGTTGGCCCTTTTATGGGAATATAGCTTTAGGAATACATTTATTCTACCTGGTTTTCAGGAGAGTTTACACTCCTGAAGTTCTACTATGAGTTCATTAATATTTACTATTTTATATTTAAAAGCAATGCAAAAAAAAAGAAATACAGTGGTTTGAGTTATCACACAGTATTAACATTTCTAATGCATGTTCATAATTCTCTTCATATTGCACCATCTAAATGCAGAGATAAGTATGTAAAGCTTTCTATAAATTTTATTTGAATATAAATTTGAATTGTGATTTTGTTCACATAGATTTTACTACTTTAATTTGCATATTCAAATGTGGTTCTTTATTTCTAGTGCAAAAGTCAAATTATTTCACTCATGAATAGAAAGAACAGTTTATGTCAGGCTATTTGACTATAAGTATTATGATGTTTTAATTCCCCAGTTTTTAATTCTCAAATTAGCTTTCATTTATGTATATGTATTCACATGTCCTATCTACCCAGTAGGACTTAAGGTGGTTGGAGACTTTTTGTCTTTGTGACCTGGGGGCTTAGCATGGTGCTTTGTGCAGATAAGATGCTAAATAAATGCTTATTGCATTGAATTGGATGTCATAGACCATTTCTCATTAATATAATTACTTTTTTAAACTTTAAAGCAATCCAGCAATATGATTCATAATTATTAGAAAAATTCCAAGAAAAATCAGACATGCGATATATATGAATACTTTCTCTCTTGGCAAAACTATAACTCAGCTATGTGATTGGGCCCTGGCTATTTCTATGTCCCATTGACAGGAGAAAGGAGCATGGATAACAGCATGAGAATAGAACTTGGAGAGATGATAGAAGGATCCAAATGGAGTCTTGCATAATTCATGAACACATGATCATGAGCAACTATATTTCACTACTCCTTATATTAGAGTCGATAGAGCACTGCTACTGGAGTCAAGGAGACTTGAATTTGAATCATGCTGCAAACACTTTCTAGCTGAATGGTCCTGAGCAAGTCACTTACCCGCTCTGTGCCTCAACTTTCTCAGTTGTAACATGGGGGAAATACCATCTATTTCACAGAGTTCTTGTAAAGATCAAATGAGAATATATGTAGAAAACAGCACAATGGCTGGATGAAGTACTTAAAAATGGATTTTTCCCCTTCCCCGTTATCAGTACATTGAAGAAAACCTGTAATATGTATGATTAACTACCATCCAAGGAGCATAGGGTAAAACAGAGTATAGATTCTGGAACAGAAAGGATGTCAGAGCCCAGCAATTGAAGCCCTCTCATTTTATTGAGGAAGAACTTGAGATCCAGGGGGTTTAACTGACTTTCCCAAAGCCTTTTTAAAGAAAATAGTAGGCATATTTAATAGTGTCAAATACATAGAAATGTGAGGCTTTTGTTGTAAAGAGAAAGGTGAATAGTATGTTCTATCTAGATGACTTGGGAAACTCTTGTTTTAGATTTTATTTCTATTGATAGACACAAGAGAAATCATTGTTAATAGGGATTCATTCTCTGAAGAGTCAGGAAGAAATCCCTGTAACACATGCTGGCTGTGTAACAATGGCCAAGATGCACAATCTCTCACTGACCAAGGCAACTCTCTGAGCTGATAAGTTCCAGAGAAAGTACTGATTTGCATTAATAAACAGAGTGTCCCCCAGGTGAGAAATTATAAATCTAGGAAAAAAAGGTAAAAAAGATGTATACTTCTATGTGTATATTTATAGGTACCTATTTCAATCCATTTCTATATAGCAAAACATATCTCTCTGTCTCTCTATGTGTGTGTGTGTACACACAGATGCATATAAATATATATGCACCACTCATATACATGCACACATATACATATACATACACACATAAATGCATACATATATGCATATATATATACACACACAGAGAGAGATCACTATAAACATAGTATTTGTTTAGTGATATATGTCCCAGTTGCATATGTTACTTATGAATTTGTCTATATAGATATTGTCTTATTACTATGTATGTGTCATACTGTATATATGTGTATATATTAAAATACTGATATATTTGTATATACATATATTTATAATTTATCTGAAAACATGTTTTATATATATACATATATATAGTATGCTTATTTTGTGTGCCATTATTATTTTCTTATATTCATGTGCCTATACACACACATACACACACACATACAATCCTTCTTTTTGTGTGAATATAAGCTTTGTTTTAGGGGGGGAAAAGGTTAGTTAATTGAAGACTAAATTGTATAGTTAACTGATCTTTTAAAATTTTCCTTAATTTCCAATCATAAAAATGATATTTCTATTTCCAAATATCAAAATGGATCATTTGGCTCCTCATTATGACAAACATTCATTACCTTCCAAATCCACCTTGGTATCAAGAGGTGAGTAATCATTGGAGCAATCTAATTGGAGCTTCTAACTAATTCTGGAAATCTCACCAAATTGGAAATAATATGTTCATTTGAGGTTGAACAATAATTTAAATTTCATCAAATCTAGTATTTATTTAGCCCTTTCAGGCTTCCAAAACACTTTATATATTATCTCACTTGACTTTTGAGGGAATTTTAGAATCCAGGTTATTGGTGAGAGAGCACTGGAATGGAACCAATTGGTTTCAATTCAATTCTATAAATATTTATTTGACTCTTCTAATGGTCAAATTCCTTTTGTAAATCCCAGAAGGTAAAAAGAACAAGAATATAAGACAGTGCCTGGTCCTTAGTTAAAGCTGAGTGCTCTAAGAAGTGATATTAGAAAGTTGTACATCATTGGCCTGGGAGAAAGCATGAGGTAAGGTATGCAAATGGAAAATCAAATGTCAAGTGCCAAAACCAGTTTGCAAACCTAGATAGGTTGACAGAGCCTAGACTGGGGAAGGTTTTAAATATATTCCTTCAGAAGACTTTTTATTTAATGTTATTTATATATGTATGTATGTATTTGTTTATTTATTTATTTATTTAGTATTTTGGCCTAGAGGTGATAAGGAACCACTGGGGATTTTTAGGCAGGAAAATAACATGATCAGATCTGAGTTACATGAAGTTTCTTATGATTGCCACATAAAATATGTTTTTGAGATAATGTCAATATAGAAGAAGGAAGACTAATTACAATGGTATTGTAATATTTTAGGCAAGAAATGAAAAATCCCCATTATTGCTGTTTGGGGTACCTAGTAAGTGCCTAGAAAATGCATGCTGATTGAATAATTGATCACAGTGACATGGATTCTTAGGACCTGTGTTCAAATGTTAGTTCCTATTATTTGTGTGTTCTTGGGTAAATCAGTTCAATTCCCTGTATCTATTTTAGCCTGTCAAATAAAGGAGTTCAACTAAGTGATATTTAAAGTCTCATTAACTCTATATCTCATGCATTATTGTTTATGAGTATAATGATATTTTAATACTCTTAAATACAATACTTGACATACTCCATGATTTCTAGTGCATTAATCCAAACAACTTAATAATCAGAGAGACTGTTCTGATAAACCACCATGATCATACTGTTTCTTTATTCTAGCTCTGCTCTTTATAAAAAACTTTTACTGGCTTTTCTTAAATTCTTCCTCCTGAGAAAGAATGTATATCCTGTATGATGGTAGCCAGAGTCTAAGAACCTGACTTACTACTCCACAGAGAATGTAAAGTTGCTTAAGAAAATGTACACAGCAAAAGAAGTCCCAACCATCTCATGGGAGAATATGACCTTGTGTCATTCCCTGCCACTATTCCTTCTATATTCTGTTTCTCTGTAATACCTAACATGACTTGGGACTGGTGTGGATATTCATTGTAGTTAGTACTGCTTACACCCAGGATGACTGGCATCTTATGAGTAAATTCCCCCAATTAAACTAATTAACTTTAATAAACATTATTAATAAGAAAACTGAAAATAAGGCCCTCTCTCCTCAGTACCTCAATATTTTCTTGAATTGTATACCACCCTACAATTAGCATTATTTGGTAGAACAGATCTGTGGAACTGAATTTCATCTTATTCTGCTTTTTTGTTTTGAAGGTGAGAGAACTGAAGCCTTGAGAAGATAAGGGATTGACCAAGGTCATGTGCAGATAGTAAGTGATGTAGCCATAATGGAGGGCAAACTTATCACAAATATTATCTTAGGGCATCTTTAAAAGGGCTTCAAAAATAATCTAGTCTAAACTCTTCCTTGTACAGAGGAAAAACCTGAGATCAAAGACAGGAAAAGTGATTTCTTCGAGGTTGTACAGCAATGTTATTACAGAACTAGGCTTAAAACATTTTTTTTACTCCAAAACTAATACCATTTTTCTCAAGCTATATTACAACAAACTTAGGATCATAGATTTTAAGGTGGAAGGGACCTTAGAATTCATTGATTATAACCTATTCACTTTACAGATGAGGAACTGAGGTCCAGAAAGCTAAAATGATTTGGTCAATTTCACAAAGAAGTGAAGACAGAGTGAGGAAATTAACCTGTCTTCAAAATCTAAATGTAATATATTTCCTAATAAATGATATGCTTTTATTTAGTTAAAGAAAAAAAATTACTTTGTTCATAGCACTGTGCATACAAATAGAAAAATCAAGACAGTAGCCGGTATCAAAGAAGTTATGCTGTATTAGAGAGAACCAACACATCTGATAAAGTTCAACTGCAAGAAAGATGGAATACTGAAGAAGACCAAAAATTTTGGTTTCAGGGTAGTTGGCAAGGCCCTGGTATCCTGAGGTTGAATGGGGAAAAAAAAAGTTTAGACAAGATAATTTCTAAGGTTCCCTTTCATTTCATTTTATCTTATTTATTTTTGCATTTTTGGAGGGAAATTGGGGTTAAGTAACTTGCCCAAGGTTACACGGCTCATTTGTGTGTGTGTGTGTGTGTGTGTGTGTGTGTGTGTGTGTGAGGGGTGTTAAATATCTAAGGACAGAACCGAACTCGGGTCCTCCTGACTCCAGGGCCAGTGCTTTACTCACTGCACCAACTAGCCACCCCAGTTTTATTATTTTTTCACATTTTGTATTTTATTTTTTCCCAGTTATGTATAAAAAAATTTTCAACACATATATATATATATATATATTTTTTTTTTATTTTGAATTCCAGAATCTTTCCCTCCAAAACCATCTCCCTCATTAAAAAGATAAGCAATTTTATATAGGCTATCCAGTTGTCTTCATAAAAAAATGTATTTCCATATACATATTGTAAAAGAAAACATCCCAAAATTAAAAAGAATAAAACAACAAGGAAACCAAAGTTTAAAAGTATGCTTTGATCTGTAATCAGATGCCATTAGTTCTGTCTCTGCGAATGGATAGCATTTTTCATTATAAATCCTTCAGAGGTCTCTTGGATCACTGTGTTGCTGAGAATAAGCAAGTCATTTGCAGTTGATCGTCTTATTACTATTACTGTGTACAACTTTTTCTTGGTTCTACTCATTTTACTTTGCATTAGTTCATGTAAATCTGTCCAGGTTTTTCTGAAGGCATCTAGTTCATCATTGTTATAGCACAATAATATTCCATTAACTTATATGCCACAACTGCTTCAGTTATTCCCAAATTGATGGGATCACCTCAATTTCCAATTCATTGCCACCAGAAAAGAGCTGCCATAAATATTTTTGTACATGTAGATCCTTTTACTTTTTTGTATCACATTTGTGATACAGACCTAGTAGTGGTATCATTAGGTTGAAGAGTATGCAAGGCTTTATAGGTCTTTGGGCATAGTTCCCAATTGCTCTAATCAATGGTGGAATCAGTTTACAACTCCACTGGCAATATGCATTATTGTCTCAACTTTCTTACATCTCCTTCAACATTTTTCACTTTACTTTTCTGACCTATTAGTCAATTGAATAGGTGTGGGGAAATAACTCAGAAATGTTTTAATTATATTTTTCTAATCAATACTGCCTTTGAACTTTTTATGGCTCTAGATAACTTTCATTACTTCATCTGAAAACTGATTTCATATTTTTGGTCATTTATCAATTGAAGAATGGGGCTTAGTTTTATGCAAATCTGAATTATTTCTCTATGTTTGAGAGAAGTGGCCTTTATAAGGGAAACTTGCTTCAATTTATTTTACACTTAATATTGCTTATATATTTCCTTCCATCTTATTCCTCCCCCTATTTATTATATTCTCTTTCTTATATAACCCTCTCCTCCACAAAAGTATTATACTTCTGTCTACTGCCTTTCCCAATCCACCCTCCTTCTATGAGCATCACAACTTTCCTTCTCATGCCTTTTCCCTCCTATTTTCCTGTAGGGTAAGATATTTCGATACTTAATTGATCATGTATGTTATTCCCTCTTTGAGAAAATCCCCCTGAGAATAAGGTTCAAATATTCCCTGTCACCTGCCCCATCTTTCCCTCCTCTGTAAGAGCTGTTTTGTACCTCTTTTATGTTAGATAACTTGCCTAATTCTACCTCTCCCTTTCCCTTTCTCCTAATGCATTCATTCCTTTTCTTACCGCTTATCTTTATTGTTTTAAGATATCATCCCACCATATTCAACTCATACCTGTTTCCTCTGTCTATATATATATATATATATATATATATATATCAACTGTCATAATAATAAGAAAGTTCTTCTGCATTACAAGTATCATATTCTCATATAGGATTGTAAACACTTTAACCATATTAAGTTCCTTATATTTTCTCTTTCCAGTTTACCTTTTAATGCTCCTAGGGAACCTTGTATTTGAGAGTAAAATTTTCAATTCAGTCTTGGTCTTTTTAGCAAGAATTCTTGAAAATGCTCTATTTCATTGAAAGACTATTTTTTCCCTGAATGATCATACCATTTTCCTGGGTAGGTTTGGTTGTAATCCTAGCTTCCTTGCCCTCTGGAATATTTTGTCTCATGCTTTCTGATCCTTTAATGTATGTACTGCTGAATCTTGTGTCATCCTGGCTGTGGTTCCATTGTTTTTTGTTTTGTTTTGTTTTGTTTTTTCCTGACTGCTTGCAGTATTTTCTCCTTGACCTGGAACCTTTGCAATTTGGCTATAATATTCCTGGAAGTATTCTTTTGGGTATCTCTTTCAGGAGGTGAATCGTGGATGGTTTCAATTTCTATTCTACCCTCTGATTCTAGAATATCAGGTCAGTTTTCCTTGATAATTTCTTGAATGATAATGTCTAGACTCTTTTTATTATTTAACATGACTTTCAGGAAGTATAATAATTTTATACTATCTTTCTTGGATCTATTTTCCAGGTCACTTTTTATTTTCAAATCAGGCATTTTACATTGTCATGTATACATTGGTTTTATTTCATTGTTTCTTGATGTCCCATAGCCTCATTAGCTTCTATTTGCTCAATTCTAATTGGAAGTATTTTCTTCAGCAAGCTTTTGTATCTCTCTTTTCGTTTGACCCATTCTATATTTTTCCACCTTTAAAAATATTTACTTTATGTTTACAACATTAAGTTCCACAAATTTTTCATTTCCAAATCCCCCTTCCACCCCATGGCAGCATGAAATCTGATATAGGTTCTATATATACCTTCACATTAAACATTAGTCAAGTTGTAAAGAAGAATTATAGCTAATGGAATGAACAATGAGGAAGAATAAGCAAAACAAAATGAAAAAAGAGAGCAAATAGTTTGCTTCAATCTGCATTCAGTCTGTAGTTCTTTCTCTTGACGTGGAAAGCCTTTTCCATCATGAGACCTTTGGAGTTGTTTTAAAACCTTGTATTGCTGAGAACAGCACAATTTACCAAAGTTAGTCATCACAGATATGATGTGTTAGTAATTGTGTGCAATATTCTCCTGATTCTGCTCCCCTCACTAACCATCAGTTTATTAAAGTTTTTCCAAGTTATTATGAAGTTGGATTCCTCCTCATTTCTTATAGCACATTAGTATTCCATTACATTCCTATACCACAACATGTTTAAGCAATTCCCCAATTGATGGGCATCCCATTGATTTTCAATTCTTTGCCACCACAAAAAGAACTGCTATGCATATTTTTGTACATATGGGACCTTTTCCCATTTATATAATCTCTTTGGGATACAGTCCCAGAAAGGTTAATTCTGGGTCAAAGGGTATGTCCATTTTTGTAACCCTTTGGTCATAGTTCTAAATTGCTCTCCATAATGGTTGGATCAGATCACAACTCCACCAACAATGCATTAGTCTTCCAATTTTGCCACATCTTCTCAAGTATTGAGCATTTTCTTGTTTTGTCATGTTAGCCAATCAGACTGGTGAGATGTGGTACCTCAGATTTGTATGATTTACATTTCTTTAATCAACAGTGATTTAGATAATTTTTCATATGATTATAGATATACTGAATTTGTTCCTTTGAAAACTGCCTGTTCATATCCTTTGGCCATTTATCAACTTGGGAATTATTTGTACTGCTATGAATTTCACTTAATTCTCTGCATATTTTAGAAATGAGGCCTTTATCAGGGACACTGCTTGTAAAAATCCTCTCCATGATTTCTACTTCCTCCTAACCTTTGTCACATTGGCTTTGTTTGTACATTTTTTTCAATTTAATGTGATAAAAATTATCCATTTTGCATTTCATAATGCTCTCTATCTCTTATTTTTTCCCTTCTCCACAAATCTGGCAGGTAAGCTATTCCTTGCTTCCCAAAATTGGGTATATTACCAATGTTTATATCTATATTTTAAACCCAGTTTGACCTTACTTTGGCATACAGTGTAAAATTTGGGTCTATGCCCAGTTTCTGCTATAATTTTTCCAAAAGTTTCCATCAAATTGTGAGTTCTTATCCTACCCATTCTACTTTTTAAGTAATTCTTTTCTTCAGTAACTTTTTTTTGCCTCTTTTTCCATTTGGCCAATGCTGTTTTTCACAGCATTCTTCTCCTAATTGTCTTTTTTTTACCTTTTTTTTTACTGTTTGGTCTCATGTTTTTTAAGGTGTTATTTATTGTATTTTCTTAGTGTGTGTGTGTGCACCAGGCTATTGACTCCTCTTCATAATTTTATTACATTACTCTCATTTTTCTTCCTATTTTTTCCTCTATCTCTCTTACTTGGCTTTTAAAATAATTTCTTAGCTTTGTGATGGCTTGAGACTAATTCATATTTTTCTTGGAGACATTAGATATAGGAAATTAGGCTTTACTATTTTCTTCTGTGTGTGTTTTTTCATATTCTTTGTCACTATAGTAACTTTCTAGTCAGAATTATTTTTTCTGTTCTTTGCTCACTTTTTCTAATATATTTCTTGAATTTTAACTATGCTAAAGTGGAACTCTTCTTCCAGGGAGGAAGGCACACTTTCCCAAGGTTTATGGGTTTTGAGCTGCTGTTTTCAGAGATACTTCTAGGGACCTGTAAGTTTTCATTTCCTCTAAAGCAGTAGGAGAGGTGTGTTGACTTTTCTCCTGGCCTTTGCTCTGGTCTATGAGCAAACACAAACATTCTTTTCTGGCCTGGAACTATGAGGAGGGACCCAGCTCCACTGTGACCATAAGTTCTTGAGTGTTAGTGCTCCTCCTCACCCCGGGAGTGTACCCTGGTCTGCAACCAGCATCTGAGTATGGGCAAAGGATCAGAGTCCTGCCCCTGGCACCAATAAAGAGATGCCTATAATCTCTGACCAACTGTTTGACCCCCTTCCTCTTTGTGCATAAAGAACTTCAGAAGCAGTCAATAACAGTGTTTATCCAGTTATTCCTGAGGCCTGCTCCTTGTTTTCTGGAGCCTGGTGTGAATTGGCTTGTATTGCATTGAGCCATGCTCACTCTGGTGTGACAGACATTTCATGCTGACCTTCTAAGTTGTCTTGTACTGGAAACTTTTTCACCTCATTTTTCGTGGGTTCTGACACTCCAGAATTTGTCTTACGCTGTTACTTAATGTGTTTGAAGAGAAATTAGGGAGAGCTAAGATGAATCCTGGTCTTTTCTCTGCCATCTTGACTCTACCCCTTTCCCTTCAATTTAATTATGTCATGCTATGACCATATAAGTTAAAAAGGGAGGAAATACCCAAATCCGTTGAATTTTAAAACTTAGCATTTGTGCCTAAAGCAAATTTTCAAAGATCTTGGTCTGAATTCTGGACAGACAAATTCGTCAGTTACTAGGACAGATCTCTTAAGACTTTTACAAGATATATCCATCTCAATGAGATTACAATAAGGGAGAAAACTCAGGAAAGTCTAAGTCTAGAGGAAAAAATTAGTGACTTCACTAATTCAAAAAATTATTGAAGAAAGCAAAAGAAAATCTACTATTTAAATATTATACTTATTGAACACCTTGTTGATTTGTACTTGGTCTGGTATTTATATACCATTCATCTACACTGCTCATTTATGTAAGGAGAGATGGCTGTTACTTAGCAGATTGCTCTAGAAAATGGTCAGTAATATTCACAAATGGCTGTGTTTGAGAAACTCAGTGCCCAATTTGCTGAAGAATTTCTTGGAATTTCTATATGTTATTCCTTGCATGATAAGCACTGTTTTTCTAATCAATGCTATACATTCCAAAAGATTATAACCATTTGGTAGACTCTAGCACAGCTCTGGAAATACCAGCACAGATTTTGAGAACTGAAGTTTCACTTCACATCTATGATAATGTTTTGAATATAGCCTGTAGTGAAAGATATTATCAGATGTCCATGTATTAGCTTTTGATATATGACCAAGATAGCTGGAAAATTGAAAATGTTCACAATATAGAAGCTATATTTTTTTAAATGAAATAAGCTCCTCCTGAATTTGCATCCTTTCCTCTTATCTCTGTCATATTCCACAGTATCACAATTACAAGAAAAAAAATGTCATTTCTGTATGTTTAAACTATATATGAAGAATGCAATTGTCTTGTTCACTTTTCAAGCTCTGGTAGCAGCTGACTAAGTGCAAAAGGATAAGAGACTTCATTGGAAAATTCCCATTGAAATATTAAGTTTTCATTTCCCCTAATAAATTTATTTTTTATCACTGTATATAAATCTCACCTCCTTAGATGTATTTATACGGGGGTTTTTTTGTCTTCACTTCTGTTTGGCACACCTTGAAATTTATTATTGTCTTCACATTTCATTAGCATTTCTTCCCTCTTCCTGCTCATAAAGAGGTTGTTCTATAATACAGCACCATATCAAATGCTCCATTGCATCCTGTCTAATGACTACTTTTGTTTTTTTTTTTCTTATGATGAAAGTGATCTGTTGGGCTGGGCTTAATGGGCTGTTCATATATCATTCATGTTAACCTCAAAGTGATAATGTCCTTTTTTTTTTTAAACTCCAACCACTATAATGTAACTGGAGAAATTAAGTAAGTTCTCTGGCCTTTAGTCTTTAATTTACAAATGACTGTGGGAAGGGTCGAGTTAGGTAGCCTCTATGATTCCTTCAAGCGTTAAATCTATGACCATATAATTCATTTACAAGTTTTCTAATGTCATGTTTTCTTTTATTTCAGTTTTTAATTAAGGTTTGTTTACTTTTAGTTTACAAAATTCAGTTCCACAGTTCCTTGAGTTTCAAAAATTTTCCCGCTCCCTCCCTTTCCCCCTGCCATGGTGGCATACAATCAAGTATGGGATCTGCAAATACTTTCACATTAGACATTAGTCAGATTATTAAGAAGGATTGTATCAGATGGAGTGAACAATGGGAAAGAGGAAACAAAACCAAACAAGAAAAAGAAAGAGAGCAGGTAGTTTGCTTCAATCTGAATTCAAACTGTTCTTTTTAGTTTTTTCTCTGAATATACACATCTCTCTCCATTGCAAGTCTTTTGGAGTTAACTAATAATCCTGCATTGCTGAGAAGACTCCAGTCTATCACAGTTGGTCATCAGACATATGTTGTGTCTGTAATTGTGTACATATTTCTCCTGGTTCTGCTCTTCTCACTCAGCATCAGTTTATATAAGCATCTCCAGGTAAAAATGAAGTTCATCTGCTCCTCATTTCTTTTTTTTTATTTTTAAATTTATTAATTTGTTTGTTTCCTTTTAGTTTACAGGATTTGATTCCACAATTCCTTGAATTTCACATTTTTTCCTCCTCCCCCCCCCCCTCATGGCAGCTTATAGTCAAGTATAGGATCTGTAAATATATTCACATTATACATTGGTCAGGTTACAAGGACGGATTGTACCACCTGGAATGAAAATGGTAAAGAGGACATAAAACCAAATAAGAGAACGAAAAAGATCAGGTATTTTGCTTCCACCTGGATATAAACTTAGTTCTTTCTAGTTCTTTCTCTGGATGCATGTTTTTCTCTCCATCATGCGTCTTTTGGGATTGGCTTATATCCCTGCATTGCTGAGAAGAGTCCAGTCTATCAAAGTTGGTCATCACACATACGTTGTGTCTATAATTGTGTACAAATTTCTCCTGGTTCTACTCTTCTCACTCAGCATCAGTTCTTTTAAGCCTCTCCAGGTAAATATGAAGACTGCCTGCTCCCCATTTCTTATAGCACAATAGTATTCCATAACATGCATATACCACAACTTGTTCAGCCATTCCCCAATTGATGGGCACCCCCTTAATTTCCAATTCTTTGCCACAACAAAAAGAGCTGCTATAAACACTTTTGTACATATGGGTCTTTCTCCCATTTCTATGATATCTTTGGGATATAACCCTACGAGGGGTATTGCTGGATCAAAGGATATGAAAGTATTTATAGCCCTTTGGGCATAATTCCAGATTGCTCTCCAGAAAGACTGGATCAGTTCACAACTCCACCAACAATGCATTAGTGTTCCAGTTTGCCCACATCCTCTCCAGCATTTGTCATTTTCCTGTTTTGTCATCTTAGCCAATCTGACTGGTGAGATGTGGTACCTCAGAGTTGTTTTGATTTACATTTCTCTAATCAATAGTGAATTAGAGCATTTCTTCATGTGCTTATAGATAGCTTTAATTTCTTTCTCTGAAAACTGCCTGTTCATATCTTTGACCATTTATCAATTGGGGAATGACTTGTATTCTTGTAAATTTGACTCAATTCTCTGTATATTTTAGAGATGAGTCCTTTGTCAGAGACATAGGTTGTAAAGATTCTTTCCCAATTTCCCACCTCCCTCTTAATCTTGGTTACATTGGCTTTGTTTGTACAGAAAATTTTCAATTTCATGTAGTCAAAATTATTCATTTTACATTTTATAATGTTCTCTAATTCCTGTTTAGTCATAAAGTCATTCCATCTCCACAAGTCTGATAGGTAAACTATTTCTTGTTTTAGCAAACTGCTTACAGTATCCACCTTTATACATAGATCATGAACCCATTTAGACTTGATTTTGGTATATGGTGTTAGATAATGGTCTATGTCCAGTTTCTGCCATACTATATTCCAATTTACCCAGCAGTTTTTGTCAAATAGTGAGTTCTTATCCCCAAAACCAGGGTCTGGGGGTTTATCAAACAATACATTACTGTAGTCGTTGACTTCTGAATCTCATGTGCCTAATCTATTCCATTGATCCACTCCTCTATTCCTCAGCCAGTACCAAGTAGTTTTGATGACTGATGCTTTATAGTACAGATTGAAATCTGGTAAAGCTACTCCACCTTCCCTAGCATTTCTTTTCATTAATTCCCTTGATATTCTGGACCGTTTATTCTTCCAGATGAATTTTGTTACTATTTTTTCTGACTCTATAAAGCAGTTTTTTGGTAAATTAATTGGTATGGCACTAAATATGTAATTTAGTTTAGGTAAAATTGTAATTTTTATTTTATTAGCTTGACCCAGCCATGAGCAATTGATATTTTTCCATTTAGTTAGATCTGACTTTATTTGTGTGAAAAGTGTTTTGTAGTTATGATCATACAGGTCCTGGGTTTGTTTTGGCAGGTAGATTCCCAAATATTTTATAATGTCTACAGTAACTTTAAATGGGATTTCTCTTTCTACTTCTTCCTGTTGAATTTCATTGGAAATATATAAGAATGCTGAGGATTTATGTGGGTTTATTTTATATCCTGCAACTTTGCCAAATTTATTTATTGTCTCAAGCAGTTTTTTACTTAATTCTCTAGGATTCTCTAAGTATATCATCACATGATCTGCGAAGAGTGATAGCTTGGTCTCTTCTTTGCCTAACTTTATTCCTTTGATTTCTTTTTCTTCTCTAATTGCTACTGCTAACATTTCTAGTACAAGATTGAATAAGAGGGGTGATAGTGGACACCCTTGTTTCACCCCTGATCTTATGGGAAATGCTTCTAGCTTCTCCCCATTACATATAATACTTGCTGATGGCTTTAAATAGATGCTACCTATTATTTTAAGGAAGGCTCCATTTATTCCTATACTTTCTAATGTTTTTAATAGGAATGGATGTTGTATTTTGTCAAAAGCCTTTTCTGCATCTATTGAGATGATCATGTGGTTTCTGCTAGTTTTATTGTTGATATGCTCAATTATACTGATGCTTTTCCTAATATTAAACCATCCTTGCATTCCTGGAATAAATCCTACCTGATCAAAGTGTATTAATCTTGAGATAAGTTGCTGTAGTCTTTTTGCTAGTATTTTATTTAGAATTTTTGCATCTATATTCATGAGGGAGATTGGTCTATAATTTTCTTTCTCTGTTTTATCTCTTCCTGATTTAGGTATCAGTACCATATTTGTGTCATAAAAAGAATTTGGTAGGACTCCTTCTTCACTAATTTTCCCAAATAGTTTGTAGAGTATTGGAATCAATTGTTCTTTAAATGTTTGATAGAATTCACTAGTGAATCCATCTGGCCCTGGAGATTTTTTCTTAGGGAGGTGACTGATGGCTTGTTCAATTTCTTTTTCTGAGATGGAATTATTTAAGTAGTTTACTTCCTCTTCAGTTAATCTGGGCAACTTGTATGTTTCTAAATATTCATCCATTTCCCTAAGATTGTCAAATTTATGTGCATAAAATTGGGAAAAATTACTCATAATGATTGTTTTGATTTCCTCTTCATTGGAGGTAGATTCACCCTTTTCATTTTTGATACTCATAATTTGGTTTTCTTCTTTCTTTTTTTTTATCATATTGACTAAGGGTCTATCAATTTTGTTGGTTTTTTCATAAAACCAGCTCTTGGTTTCATTTATTAGTTCAATAGTTTTCTTAATTTCGATTTTATTAATCTCTCCTTTAGTCTTCAATATTTCTAGTTTAATATTTAATTGGGGATTTTGAATTTGTTCTTTTTATAGGTTTTTTAATTGCATGCCCAATTCCTTGAGCTCCCTTTTCTCTAATTTAATCACGTATGCACTCAGGGATATTAAACTTCCCCGAAGAACTGCCTTTAATGCATCCCACAGATTTTGGTATGTTGTCTCATTATTATCATTCTCTTGAATGAAATTACTGATTGTTTCTACAATTTCTTGTTTGACCCACTCATTCTTTAGGATTAAATTGTTTAATTTCCAGTTAGTTTTTAGTCTGTCTTTCCCTGGCCCTTTATTGCATATAATTTTTATTGCATCATGATCTGAGAACGATGCATTTAATATTTCTGCCTTACTGCATAGAATTGTGAAGTTTTTATGCCCTAGAACATGGTCAATTTTTGAGTATGTGCCATGAACCACTGAGAAGAAAGTACATTCCTTTTTATCCCCATTCAGTTTTCTCCAGAGATCTATCATACCTATCCTCTCTAAAATCCTGTTCACCTCCTTAACTTATTTCTTGTTTATTTTGAGGTTGGATTTATCAAGTTCAGATAGGGGAGATTAAGGTCTCCCACTAGTATAGTTTTGCTATCTATTTCTTCCTCTAATTCCTTTACTTTCACCTCTAGGAATTTGGATGCTACACCACTTGGTGCATATATGTTAAGTAGTGATATTGCTTCATTCTCGATGGTGCCTTTTAACAGGATATAGTTTCCTTTCTTATCTCTTTTAATTAGGTCATTTTTGCATTTGCTTTATCTGAGATAAGGATTGCTATCCCTGCTTGTTTTACTTTAGCTGAGGCATGATATATTTTACTCCAACCTTTTACCTTTACCTTGTGTGTATCCCTCTGTTTCAAATGTGTTTCTTGTAAACAGCATATTGTAGGATTATGATTTCTAATCCATTCTGCTATCCGTCTCCATTTTATAGGAGAGTTCATTTCATTCACATTTACAGTTATGATTGTTATCTGTTTCTTTCCCCTCATCCTATTCCTGTCCCTGTTAATGTTCATATTTTCCCTCCCTTCTCCCTTCCCCCCCCTTAACAGTTTTCCTTTTGACCACTGCCTGCATCAGTGTTCCCTTTTCAGCCCCCCTCCCTTTTCCTCCCCTTTCCCCCTTACTACTTCCCTCCCTACAAACCACTCCCACCCCCCTTTCGTAACACTTTCCCCCTCCTACTGCCTGTAGGATATTGTTATACTTAATGAAGTAAGCTATTTTTTCTTCGCATCAAGAATGACAGGAACAAATCTCATGCGAAGCTCCTCTCCCTCCCCTCTTTCCCTCTAAAATGATTCTTTTTGCGTTTCTTCTCTATAGCGTCCTATGCTTAACTGATTGTTATTCCCTCCTTGTACCAGAACCAATGAGGGAAAAGCTCATATGCTTCCCAAAACCCCCCCTTTTTTTCCTCTGCTATACAGTTTTTGTACCTCTATGAGTGGCATAATTTACACTTTTCCACTTCACCCAGTCCATTTGTAGCCCTTAACAAGATTTTTTAAAAATCGTCATTTTGTGTATTTTATAGTCATACTCTCTACTTGTCTATAACCAGTTTGCTCTTATCAAATAGCAGGGTGTGTGTGTGTGTGTTCTCCTTGTTTACCTTTCTAAGTCACTGTTGCATCTCGTAATTGGAGGTTGAATTTTCCGTTGAGTTCTGGCTTTTTTATCAAGAAGGCCTGGAACTCTGTTATATCATTGAATGACGATCTCTTTGCCTGGAAAAATATGGTCAGTCTCGCTGGGTATGTGATCCTTGGTTGTAATCCGAGCTCTTTTGCCTTCCTGAAAATTGTATTCCACTGCCTCCGATCCTTCAGTGTAGAGGCTGACAAATCCTGTGCAATCCTCACTGTGGACCCTCGATATTTGAATTGTTTCTTTCTGGCCGTTTGAAGTATTTTCTCTTTTATCTGGTAGTTCTGGAGTTTGGCCACAACATTTCGAGGATTTTTAGTTTGGGATCTCTTACAGCAGGTGTCTGGTGGAATATCTCGATTTCTATTTTACCCTCAGGTTCTAGTATCTCAGGGGAGTTTTCCTTAACGAGCTCTTGGAGAATGTTGTCCAGGCTCATTTTTTCATCATAATTTTCTGGTAGGCCTATGATTCTCAGATTATCTCTCCTGGATCTGTTTTCCAGGTCAGTTATTTTTTTCTTTGAGGTATTTTACCTCTTTTTCTAATTTTTCATTTTTGTTGTTTTGCTTGGCTAATTCTTGGTTCCTCATAGTTATTTGTTTCCATTTGTTTAATTCTGGTTTTTAGCAAATCATTTTCCTTGGTTAATTTTTGAAGCTCCTTTTCCATATCATACACTTTTCTTTTTAGAGAGATGTTTTCCTCATTATAATGTTTTTCGAATTCTGCTATTTTCGTTTTGAGAGAATTATTCATTTTTGTCTTCTATCTCTCTCATTTTGTTTTCAAAGTTCCTTTTGATCTCATCTAGGAGAGCCTTCTGTGCTTGGGATCCATTCAATGTTGAAGTTTCAGCTGAGGGTGTGGAGTGCACATTGTCTTCCTCTGAGGTTTGTTCCTCCCTCTGAGGATAGTAGGACTCCAGAGTCTTTGTCTTTGTAGTCTGCTTTCTACCCATTTTGAGGCAGGGTCCTAACCATGCCCTTCCTCTAGGATCCCAAGCCTTTACTGTAGAGGGTTTTGCCCTGGGCAATAGTTACTATATTTTCAAGGTCAGAGGTGGGGTTTGGAGCAAGTGGGGTTTACTCTGTCATCCTCATCTTTGGAGGTCCTGAAAGGGGCGTTTTAAAAAAGATTTCTGGGCTATGAAGTGGTAGCCCCAGGAGTGTTTGCTGTCCAGTACAGGGGCCCCTGTATTTGCTTCTTACCTTGCTCTTTCCAGTCCCAGCCCTTTGGTGATAGGCCTGGTAGTGGACCTTGTGGTTGGTGGGAAGACTTGCCCTCCAAGTTGATCAGGCTGCTTCCAGGCCTGTGTCTGTCAGCCACACCATGCCTTCCCGGCCTGCATCCGCCTCGCCGCACCTTCCCGGCGTTTCCCGTGCCCTCCACGCCTTCCCGGCCTGCGTCTGCTCCTCTTTTCGCATAGCACAATAGTATCCCATTACATTCATATCCCACAACTTTTTTAGTCATTCCCCAATTTATGGGCATCCCCTTAATTTCTAATTCTTTGCCATGAAAAAAAAGCTGCTATCAATATTTTTGTACAAATGGGTCTTCCTCCCACTTCTATGATCTATTTGGGATACAGCCCCAGAAGTTGTAATGCTGGGTTAAAGGGTATGAAATTATATATAGCCCTTTGGGCTTAGTTCCAGATTGCTCACCAGAATGTTTGAATCAGTTTACAACTCTGCCAGCAATGCATTAGTGTTCTGATTTGTCTATGTCCCCTCCAGCATTTGTCATTTTACTTTTTGTTGTCTTATCCAATGTGACTGGTGAGATGTGTTACTTCAGAGATATTTTGATTTGGATTTCTCTAATCAATAGTTATTTAGAACATTTTTTCATATGCTTATAGATATCTTTAATTTCTTCCTCTGAAAACTGCCTGTTCATATCCTTTGACCATTTATCAATTGGGGAATGATTTGTATTCTTATAGATTTGACTCAATTCTCTGTATATGTTAGAAATGAGGCCTTTATTTTTTTTTTAAAAGCAATCAGGGTTAAGTAACTTTCTCAAGGTTACAAGGACAGTTATTTTTTGTGTGGGTGCCAAGTATCTGAGGCCTGAACCAAACCCAGGTCTCCTGACGCTGGGGCAAGCACTCTTACTCACTGCACCACCTGGCAGCACCTAAGCAATTGGGGTTAAGTAACTTTCTCAATGTTTCAAGGACAGTTATTTTGTGTGGGTGTTAAGTATCTGAGCCCAGAACCAATCCCAGGTCTCCCGACTCTGGGGCCGGTGCCTTATTCACTGCGCCACCTGGCTGCCCTCGAAATGAGGTCTTCACTCTTAATCTTGGTTACATTGGCTTTGTTTCTACAGAAACTTTTCAATTTCATGTAATCAAAATTATCCATTTTTCATTTTATACTGCTCTCAAATTCTTGTTTGGTCATAAAGTCTTCACCCTCCATAAATCTGACACCTAAACTATTCCTTGATTTCCCAGATTGCTTACCTAGATCATGCACCCAGTTAGACTTGATGTTGGTATACAGTGTTAGATAATGATTTATGCCCAGTTTCTGCCATACTATATTCCAGTTTTCCTGGCACTTTTTGTCAAATAGTGAGTTTTTTTTAAAGCAATTGGGGTTAAGTAACTTGCTCAAGGTTACATGGCCACTTATTTTGTGTGGATGCCAAGTATCTGAGGCTGGAACCGATCCTGTGTCTCCTGACACCAGGGACAGCACTCTTACTCACTTTGCCACCTGGCCACCCCCAAAATAGTGAGTTCTTATCCCAAAAACTGGGGTCTTTGGGTTTACCAAACAGTAGATTTCTATATTCATTGACTCCTGAGTCTTGTGTACCCAATCTATTCCATTGATCCACTACTCTATTCCTCAGCCAGTACCAAGTAGTTTTGATCACTGCTGCTTTATAATACATATTAAAACCTCTTATAGCTAGGCCACCTTCCCTTGCATTTCTTTTCATTATTTCCCTTGATATTCTGGACCTTTTGTTCTTCCAAATGAATTTTGTTTCTATTTTTTTCTAGCTCTATAAAGTAATTTTTGCTTAAATTGAATGGCATGGCACTAAATATGTAATTTAATTTAGGTAAAATTGTCATTTTTATTATATTTGATTGACTCAGACATGAGCAATTGATGTTTTTCCAATTAATTCAATCTGACTTTATTTGTGTGAAAAGTGTTTTGTAGTTGTGTTCATGTAGGTACTGGGTTTGTTTAAGCAGGTAGATTCCCAAACATGTTATAATGTCTACAGTAACTTTAAATGGGAGAGCAGAAAGGTATAATCAAAATCAGTTTGTAGTCCTCCTATAGAATTTATAGTGTGTAAGGAACCTCAGAGTCATTAAGTAAAACCATATTTATATAATAGTCATCTCTACAATAACTTTCAAAATAGTCATTCAGCCTCTATTTTATCACCATTGATAATGACAACATTATCTCCCAATGAATTTAAATTAATGTTTGGATATCCTTACATGGTTTTGAATCCAACTTGCCTTGAACCAAGCCTAAATCTTTCTCCAGATTTGACTCCTTAGCATGAACAGAATAGTCTGCCTTGTAAAAGACAGTCTTTTGAGTAATAGAGCACAGCTATCATGCCTCACTCCCTCCAAATCTCTTTTCCAGGGAAAATATACAAAGGTTCTTAAACTGCAATCTCTTGATTAAATCACGATTCTCTTCACTACTTTCATCACCTTCCTCTAGGTGTTTACTATTTAATGTGATTTCCAAAATGTGTCAACATCATGTCAAGACTATATTCCAAATGTAGTCTCCCTTATTAAATAAATAAAATTTCTTTCACCTCCCTAATATTTTGTAGTTTTTGATGATGATGCATGGTGTAGCTGCATATACTAACCCAGGAAAGAGGATGGTAGGCATTACCCATAAAACTTAATATCATTAACCTAGTAAGATTAATTGAGATGGTGGTAGACAATGTGGTCTTCATATTGGAAATTGCTTGGGAAACCATCATTGGTAGTCCATTAGTTCCCCAATCACAAAACATGGCAATTCCATTTCTTTTAATACAATCTAAATCAGGCATATAGTAATCACCTACTATGAGCCAGTAACTGATAGGCCTTTGAACTAAAACCACAAATCCAAAAACAGACCCCAACCTTTGGGCACTTATTTTCTAATGGGCGAGAGAACCACATAGATTTTCTGTAATATCTGAGCTTCCATATCTGGTGAGCTATCTTGATCAGAGTTCTTTAACTAAGTTCTGAATCTGTATCATTGTTCTATTTGAAGTATCCTGTGCATGTAGCCTAAATGCAAAAAGATAAGTCAATTTGGGGGGAAAATCATCATGTTTACACTTGTGAGGTTTTAAAAGAGCTTTTGAGTAAGCAATCTGAATTTTAAAAGTAGACTTTTCAGAATATATACATATATATAACATACATTACATATTAGAATATATTATATGTATAATGTGTTAGATATATCATTATATATATGTATACACACATTACATAGTAGGCACTTAAAAATCCATGCTTTGGAATGAATTAAATTGAATTGCCTTTTGTTCTGACTTATGAACTGAACTGAAAATGTTGGTTTCTCCAACAGGTTCCAATGTGAAAATCACATGCTCTAAAGTTGAAAACAATGTTTTATTGATGATATCTACTGACTTTTGTCCTGAGTTAATGAATACACACACACATTCACTCATAAACATACATGGACGCACACACACAAACACACACCACTTCATGTTAGTTGCTTTGGGTTTCTTTCCTTCCTCCCCTTTGATGTTCTTTCTCTTTTGGTTCCCTTAGATTGTAAGCTCCCAAAGGACATTAATTTTCCTTTTGAATGTTTTGTGATTAGCCCACAAAACAGTGTTAATTGACAAATAATAATTGTCACATAAATCAAGGAATCATTCAATCAATGATCCAACGAAAGTCATTTTGTTGGGGAGGCTAGGTGGCACAGTGAATAGAGAACCAGCCCTGGAAACAGGAGGAGGTGAGTTCAAATCCAGCCTCAGACACTGAACACAAAAACTAGCCATGTGACTTTGGACAAGTTACTTAACCCCAATTGCCCTCCAAAAGGAAAAAAAAAACGTTATTTTGTTTGTATTTGTATATAGTAAATGTGTATTGTTGGAGATACATCTTTATATGTTTCATTTAAAGAGATGTTAACTAATTGAGGGCAAGGGATAGTTAGATGGTTCAGTAGGTACAGTGCTAGGCCTAGGGTTAGGAAAACCTGATTTTAACCTGACTTCAGACCCTTAATAGCTGTGTGAACCTGGACAAGTCACTTAATCTTGATTTCCCTTAGTCCACTGGAGAAGGAAATGTCAAAACTACTCCAGATTCTTTGCCACAAAAACCATGTGGACAGTATTATGTTTGGGAAAAGGAATCCAAAGAGTTCTATGGTCCATGGCATCACAGAGTTGGACACAGATGAACAAGAACAAAATTCAGGACAAGAAACATTTTCCATTTTTGTTTGTTTCCACCTCCTGTTCCCTGCACACAGCTACATGGCTAATTTGACTGATTGATTGATGATTAGGGAAGGGAATGAAGCCACTGAACAAGTAACTATAAAATGTAAACTCTAAAGCAAATCGTAACATGGAGTAAATTCCACTTAAGACTTACAGACTGAGAGAGGTGGACTGTCATTAGAATTTTAATCAGTCCTCAAAGCAAAGGGTTCTAGTCCTTATCAAGTGAAAATTGTTTCCCCTATTTCTCTCTGTGTCACTCATTTAATTTTGTCTCCAAGGGGTATATTTCCCTCTAGTTCTTAATCTCCCTCCTCTCCCAATTTCTAACCAGATTTTCATTTATTTATGGGTGCATAAAATCATATGGACTCTCTTGTTTATTCCCAGATTTCTTTGAAAGGGAAGATTAGTTGGCTTGATTTCCCTCTTGTAGCTCTTCCAATATGCTAGATTTTACCTCAGCAATCAAATCAATTCCTTCCAGTTAATAGGTATCAGGACTTAGAGTACCTTCCTCTCCTGAGAAACCAACCAAGTCTCCAAAGAAATGTTAGAATACTCCTATTCTTTACCTTAAAGGAACAATTCATAAAATAACTGAAACGTGTTCTGGAATATTTCCATCAACTCCACAACCCCATCCCATCCCTCCAGACTCTGAAATGGTTTCTATTGCTTCTCTTATCTTTTCCTCTCTTAAAACTTATTTGTGGCTATGATTCAGCACTACTAATAGCATTACTTTTAGTTCCATCATTTTTGCTAAAGTGGAGTTCTTTTTTATGTGACTCACACTGTTTTCTTCCCCCACACACAAAGATCAAATGTACAAAAATAAAATATTTCCCAGAAATTTCCTGAGGCTAATTTTTGGTTCACCTTGAGCAGGAGCTAGTGACAGTCTTTGGAGAAGTAGAGTAGGTAAGGCGGGTCATATCTTCTATTATTACAATAAGAGACAATCCATTAGGATACATGCTCTCCCTCAGCTGTCAAATATCAGAGCCCATAGCACACAACCAGCAATACCTAATCTAACTTCTCATTTCTACTAGATTACTTATCTAAAAAATAATTAACTCAATGACTTGCTAAAGAAAAGAAAAAAAAAAGAAGGCTATTTTTTTTTTTTACTTTTTTAAGTGGAAGCTATGAATGAAATGGGAAAATGTATTGTTTACCTTTTTCCACAGTAAATTTTGCCTTAATATTTTTCCAGCTTAATTGCTCCAGGGACTTAAAACAGAGTATGTTTTACCATATTATCATTTTAAGACTGGAATTCAGGACTGGCCTCCTTAATCTAGCTGTATCATAAAGCAGTCAGAAAAATACTGATGCCAGTTGAAGTGTGGAGAGTTTGTCAGACTTTATTAACTAATGGGGTGTATATCATCAATAATTATGCTAATAAAGGATTTATGATGCTATTTTAAAACAAAGGCAGGATGTCAGTTACTTGCCTAAAAGATTAATCCTTTAGGAGCAGAGTCTCATTTTTATTGATGCCTCTGACAAAGAATGGGGCAAGATGGGCACAAGTTCATTTTTAAAGGGAATGTTGTCCTCATTCCTATCAAAATTTCTTAGACAAATTGGCTGGGCATGATTGATAAAACTTGTAGACTGCAACAATGTGTGTGTATAAAAACACATGGTTAGCTCCCAGATGGTGGTAAATGATGATTATACACATGGTTGAAAATCACTCAGATATAAATATTAAAGCCAGTGTATTAGAACTGGCTGCCTAAAATAGTGTCGAAGTATTTCAGAAATACAAAAGATCTCTACTCCCGACATGATGCTTTATGGTCTGAGATCTGATTGTTACATGGAAGTCCTGGGGATACATTTCCTTTATTAGAGCAAATATGTAATTTCTCTGCATTCTGTTGTGGTAGAAAGCAGCCTGAGGCATTGAGGGGAAAAAGTGACTTGCCCAGGGTCACTCAGGTACTACATTTCTGAGGCAGAGTTACTCCCTAGCAACTGTCTATTTTGACACTGTCTCTGTCAATTATAACTGGCATTCTTGTGATATTTTAAATTTTCCAAATTACTTGACCTAGAATCAGGAAGAACTGGGTTGGTATCCTACTTTTAATAATTATTAGCTCTCTAAACTGAGGCATTTAAAACATTCCCAGATTCAATACACATATAAAAACACACACACGCATATATGTTAGAGATTCTATCTCTCTCTCTCTATCTCTTTATCTATCATCTCTTTATGTCTGTCCATCTGTCTGTCTATCTCTCTATCTGATGAAATACAGTCTCTACTATAGTAAATGAAAGACTTTGAGAAGCCCTGGGTAGGATGTGAACTGTGAAGCCAGAAAGAAGTGGGTCCAAGCTCCAGCTCCCACACATGCTGGCCATGTGGCTCTGAGCAAATTGAGCTCTTCATGCCATATGCAGCTCTCTAAGATTTTCTCCTTGTTATTCAGTGTCTTCATATTTTGTCCAGGTCATTAGAAGCCAATTTGGGCTTTTCTTTGTAAAGGTACAAGAGTAGTTTGCCATTTCATTCTCCAGCTCAACTTACAGATGAGGAAACTAAGTCAAATAGGGTTAAGAAGCCAAATTTGAACTCGGGAAGTTGAATCTTCCTGACTCCAGACTCAGCTCTCTAGACATTGTGCTGTCTAGCTGTCCTATGATGCTAAGTTTTAGGAAAGTTGCTGACCTTTATCAGTAAATAGAATTTCCTGTATGAACGAATCATAGGCCCATTGCATACATATATCAGTCTCATAGGTTTTCTGTGAGACTCACCTGGAATAACATAGCTATAAATTATTAGAAACGATCAAACTCTGTAAAATATCAGTTGGTTTCATTGATCACCACCATTACTATCACCAATCCATTTGAGTAACTTTGTACTAAGAGAGAGGAAATCATGAACAATCACAGTTTGAAATGATTACACACAAACATACACACATGCATAGGACACATGTATTCTTTCCAGAAAATTCTACATATCTTGTATGGAATAAAACTAATTATGAATTTTAAATGATGGTTTTTATGGGTCATATTGTTACCATAAAATTAAAAAAATAATGAAAGACAATACTTAGAAAATTCATGAACTGGGCTACTATTTATATTTCTTTTCACAAAGGGATTATTTTTCTCAAAAAAAAAGGATCTCTTGACTTCCTTACAGCTCAGAAGTAAATTTATGCACTCAGAGACACCCCTATATATTATATATGTATGCATATATAACATACATGTATATATAGGTATATTGTGTATATGTGTGCATAGTTCTATATATGTTTATAGTTGGTAGGTGTGTTGAATTTTCAGAGGAAGACTGGAGGGAAGAAAAATATTCACTTTAACATAATGCATTCATTTCCCAATGTGCATGGCTACTAAGAGTAAAACAATATCCTTAACTGACAGCTTATTGATTTCTTTCATTATTCTACAAAATAGCATGAGAAAAGCAGAAGACTTTAAGTGGGGAAATCTCCTACAAAGGAAAGATCCCTGCCTCTGGAGTCAGATATACTTACCACATCTGTGACTTTGAGCATATCACTTAATCTACCCACATCTTTATTTCCTCATTTGTAAATTAAGAGGTTGAGCAAGATAATGTGTATTTTCTTCAAATTCTAGATCTATGATTCCCAAGATGGACATTTTGTGTGACGTTGGGTAAGTCACTTAATTTCAGGACTTGGTGTCCTGTTTGGAAAAGGAGGAATTTGGACTTGATATCTTCAGAATTTACTTCTAGTACTAGATCTCTGTTCCCATGAACTCTTGTTGTTTAGAAAAATGGATTGTAGTACTAGAGGCTTGGCTTTGGAATAAGGGGTCAAAGATGGATATGGCTGTGAGAAGCAAACAAATGAAAATTAATTCAACAAGCATCTATTAATTACATTTTATGAACAAAGCAATTATCATGCACTCATTGCAATAATAAGGAAAAATAGGAGATTATGGAAAAGAAAATATCTCAAGATTGCTCCATGGCAATGCGGGTACCCTCAAGTCTAGGAGGCATAACTGGTATTAAAAGTAGACTGAATGGTTAATGTGAATAACTGACTATATTGTGTAAAGTATGTACAAAGTAGACTATACAAATTATATCTACAGGTGAAATCTCTTGCTGTCAATGGGGCTGATGAGAAGTATATTGTTTCCCAAATACATGTAGAAACAAAAGGGTTATTCTGAGGGTGGGGAAGCATGGGAATCTTTCAGGGGCAAGGAGATTACAGGATATTTCTGTATTACACTGAATATAATCATGAGCAATTGTAGTATTAAGGTCCAACATCTAACTGGGAAACACTACACTTTTCATCAGATACTTTAACATTAAGAGACCCTACTCTGGCTCACTGAACCTTTGAAAAATGGATGTGACTATCAAAATCATATGATTCACATATACTGTCTAATAGGCACTGGTGAATTTGTCCTTTCCCTACTATCTTCCTTTTCCTGCCATATTAATCAATTAGTATGATTTTTACCCCAGGTATGCATTTTAAACTATTGTGTGCCCATATTATCATTAAGCAGTCTTGAAAATCTGCATTGTTTTTTGGGGGGAGACATTTGTTTTCTTTAAACTTTGCTTATTTTTTGCATCTATTTTAATAACCGACTTTTAAATCAGAATAATATCAGATGATTTGTCAAATAATAATAATAATTATTATTATTATCATTATTATTTTCATTATTATTATGGTTACATCTGAGTGTTTGCCATAAAGGAGTGAATTACATCGGGAAAGTATTTCATGAAATACATGGAATACAAATGGGGAAAACAAAAGGGACCAATATGGACTGATATGCTTTTGACTTAATGGGAACCCATTATGAAACGCCTTCTCTTTCTCTCTCTCTCTCTCTCTCTCTCTCTCTCTCTCTCTCTCTCTCTCTCTCTCTCTCTCTCTCTCTCTCTCTCTCTGTCTCTCTGTTTTTCTCTCTCTGTCTCTCTCCCTTCCTTTCCCTCAGTTATCATAGGTACGTGTTTAGCTTGTCTATCTAGGTTAAAAGCTGAACTGAAGCAGAAAGTCACAATTTGGGTTATATTTATAATTGAAAACAAATGACATTTAGATCCCTATTTAGTCATCTATTGCTATACCCTTCCTGGCTTCTTTCTAAAAACATCCTCCTCTGAACTCAAACATCCAGGCCAATTGAATTACTCTACCCTTGAATTGCTTGACTTTAACACATGTAGAAGAATCTATGTGGAAATAGCTAAGGGATAGTTGGAGATGTATGACTGAACTTTTGTAGTGATATTGTAGTTGGATAAATCTGAGAATCATTTGAAGAAATATTATATATGAATGAATACATAAGAGTTCACGAGATCACTGAATGAAGGAGCATATTGAGAGAAAGGAGCCTAAAACAGAATCATTTGGTATACTCATGGGTAGCACGCATGACCTCTATGCAGATCCAGTAATGATACAAGGAGCAATCAGAAAGGGAGGAGGAGATCCAAGTCATGAAAACCTAGAGTAAAGAGTATGTCCAAGAAAAGAGGGGGTTTTACAGGGCAAGAGGCTACTGAGGATTCTAGAAAGATGATCATTGAAAAAAATACATTTTTCTATTGTCTTATAAGTATCATGACTTAGTATTTAAATCCTGCTTTTCATGAGCTACAATTTTTGCATATTTCTTTGTATTAATCGCTAATCTTTAAAAAAAAGAATTAATAGTAGAACACAAAATTGAAAATAAACATGTATATGGTCCAAAATCCAGTATTCAATGAGCAGAGAAGTAATTAAAACGAGGGAAACCAGCTCAAACCATTTTAAGTATTCTGAGTAAAACAGTGTCACCAGAAGCATGATAGCATGACTCTTACTGCCAAAAGCTAAACTATATAAATACAACTGCTTGTCCTATGTAATTCACATGCCACTGTAGTCCAGTATGGATATATGTGTGCATGTGTATTGCAATGGAAACCTAATCCTAAAGTAAAGAGGAATAAAATGATAATTCGATAAAATCTTTAATAAAAAAAATCTTATGTAAAACAGTTTTTTGATTCAGTTCAATTTAAGAAATACTATTGTAGTCTCGATCTGGCCTTTGATGCATCTATTATTTGACTCCGCTTTTCCTGTATGGAACAGAGCCTCATCATCACCTCAAGCCAATACTATTAAAATTACCTTCTGATTTGGCTCACTGCCTTTGGTCTCTTCACACTCCAGTCCTTTCTCCATTCAGCTGTCAAAGTGATCTTCCTCAAGTGCAGTTCACACCATGTAACCCTAACGCAATAAACATTAATTGTTCCCTGTCACTTCTAGGATGAAATATAAAATCCTCTGTTTTGCTTTCAAGGCCCTTTATAAACTTGTCCCCACTTCCTTACATGTTATATCTCCCATATATTCTGTGATCCATTGGCAATGTTTTTTTCTTAAACAAGATTCTCCATCTCCTGACTCTTGGCATTTTCTCTGGCTCCCCCCACCCCATGCATAGACTGCTCTCTCTCTTTATCTCCACCTTTTTGCTTCCCTGCTTTCTTCAGATATCTTTGGCTAAAATTTCACCAGTGCAAGAAGCCTTTTGTTAACACTCTTTCCTTCCTGTTCATTAGCTGCTGTTAAATTCCTTTTACCTTGTATATATTATGTATGTACATAGTTTCTTTCTATGGTGATTCAGTCATTATATTGCTCATTGAAAGTAGGAGCTGTTCACCACATCCTTTACCCTGTATCCCCAGTGATTATCATAGGATCTAGCACGTTGTAGATGCAGAAAATTCTGTTGAATTTATTTGAAAGTGAGGCACAGGAAGGATCCATTAAAAGTCCAAGGTTACATAGTGAGTATCTGAGGCAGAATTTTAATCAGTTAACTGGAACTTATTAAATACTTACTATTTTCCACATTGTGTGCCATACTGGAGATGTATATCCCACCCAAAGTCATTTTTCTCATGCCCAGTGCTTTACCCACTGTGCCAACTCTTGGCATTTACACATGTGACTGGTTGTTTCTGTGTATGTGTAAATGATCATGGAAACATAAATTTAGAGCTGTAAAAGAAGTAAACATAAAGGAAAGAAAGAGAGGAAAGGAAGAGAGAGAGAGAAAGAGAGAGACAGAGAGATGAAGACAGAGAGTCTAATTATTAGTAGGAGAAGGATGAAATGAAATGAAGGTGACTAATATGATAACATGATGCCTGGATCTAATAAAAATTACCATTTACTCATTTGAAAATACACTAGACAAGTCTCTTGACTTGAAGGCATAAGACAATTTCATGTTTGAATAATTTTTTACAATAAGCTTATATTGACGAATTTTTACACCACCATAATTTTCCCCTGTAGCCCTTCTCCTCCCTTTCCTAAAGAGCTATCCAATATAAGAAATGAAGTTTTGCAGAAAAAGAGGGTAAATCAGCATGACTAATACAGCAAAGAAAGTCTGAATATGTGTGCAATGTAGAGCCCATGCAATTGTCCCTCCCTGCAAAGAGGTGGGCTGCAAGTTCATTATCATAACTCTTCTTTCAAGTCAAGCTCATTCTTTTTACAGCGTTCATTTTGATTTCGATATGTGTTTGTGTTTGTGTGCGTAAATGATTGTTCTCTTTATGTTATTGTAGTCACTGTGTATATTGTTTTATTGATTTTGCTTGGTTCACATTCATGTAGATCTTTCCATGCTTCTCTACATTCATCACATACATAATGTCTTATGACACAGAAATATTTCATTACATTCAGGTACTACAATTTTCCTAATCATTTGCCAATGGATCTAATTGACTAATCCAATGAATCAATAAATCCATTGTTTCTAATTCCTTGCTATCACCAAAAAAAAATGTTACACATATTTTTGTTTAAATAGTCATGTTCTTCTTTTTCAATGACTTTTTTTTGGGGGGGGGGAGTAATGCTAGTAATGGAATCTCTGGTTCAAAGGATATGGATATTTTTGTCACTTTATTTAAATAATACTTCTCTGAAAAGTTTGTCCTGATTCACAGATCCACCCATAAGGCACTAGTGTCACTATTTGCTAACAAATCTTCCAACACTAACTATTATTTTCTTAGTGTCTTGTATCTTTTTTTGCCAATTTATTGGATTTGAAGTAAAATCTCATGGTGTTTTTTTAATTCCCATTGCTATTAGTGATTTGAATAATTATTTTTCATATAATTGTTAATACTTTGTATTTCTTCTGACATCTATTCAAATTTTAACCACCTTCCTATTGATGAATATTTTTGAAAAATAATTATATAATATTTAATTAATGTTAAATTTAGAGTTAAGAGCTATTGATTCAAATCCTAACGTTCCTACTAAACATGTGGGTGACTTTGGAAAGTTCATTGGTCCTGGACTTATCTGTAATATTTGCTGCCTTGACTAGAGGATTTATAAGGCAAAATGAGTTTAAGTGACTTGTCCAGGGCTACATAACTAACAAGTATCTAAGGTTGGATTTGAAATAATTAGATTTTTCTAACTCCAGGTCTGGTGATCTATGCACTGGGACAGCTCGCATGCCTGTGCATACATGTATGCATGTGTGAACACACATGTATGTTTATATGTATACATACACACAACACATGTTTGTGTGTGCGTGTGTTCTCTGTATGGATATACATGGGCCTGTGTGTGCACACACATGCATGTACATATGCATACATAATCCTCACAATTATTGTATTAGTATTTATTTTGCTTGTAAGGGAAGCAAGTCTGAAAGAGGTAAAGTTACTTGCACAGCATTATGTAGCAATTAAGTTTCTGAGGAAGGATTCCAACCTAGATTTTCTTAGTTCCAAGCCCAGTGCTTTATTCAAGGCAGGTACACAAGTACATATAAACAGACAGTTCCTGCCCTCAGTCTTACCTACTGTAAATTTGTCATTATAATAACCACCTACCTCCCAGAATAGTTTTGAAGATCAAATGAGATATTTGGAAACCACTCTGAACAGAGCCTGGACCCTAACAGACACTTAATAAATTCTTGCTTGCTTGCTTCCTTCCTTCCTCATCTAATAGACCATCTAGGTGCCTATTATACTACTTAGAAACTTAAAGTAAACTCATTCAGCTTCCATGGTAATATCCATATAACAATATTTCCTATTGTACCAGTATGAAGGGCTATTTAATAGAAGAGGATTATGATTATTGAATGTGACCTGATGGAGTGTTTTTTTCCGCCTGTAGTAAGAGTTATTTGAGGTTCACCAAATGCCTACTATATAATTTAGCAGTTGGAGGGACAAATTGTCTTCTATTGATCAATCATCTCTCTCATTCTTTTCTCTTCTCCCAATCATTATCCCAGACTCATGTAAACAAAATGTCAGCCAGGTATTTTGAGTTAGTATTTACACATAGAAAACTTTTTGGATTTAGTGTAATTGAAATGTATGAGTGCAGTTCACCAAGACATAAAATATTCATTGTTATAAAATATTTTTTATAAATTTAATTTTTTAAATAATTTTAATAAATTTATAAAAAGAAAATATTCATATTTATAAGCTGCTCTTTTAAAATCATAGTTGTTTGAATAGAAATTACTCTCTTGTAAGAAAGAAAAGGAAGAAAACAGCAATGAAAAGGTATACACAGAATAGAAATAGGTGATGATGATAGATAATTAGATGGATAGATAGAGATCGCTTATGTACTTATTATGTCACAGGCCCTGGGCTATGTACTGAGGACCCAAATATAAGTAAACAAGATAGGCCCAGCCCTCAGAAGACAACTCTTAAAAATGAGCTGGAAAGGGTCCAGTGAGAATTATGGACAAAAGGGAAGCAGTGCCAATTTAATACTTCTCAAGGCTTTCTTAGAGGAAAATACAAGAAGTGATGAGTAGTCCCAGTTTTCTTCAAGATAAAGCAAATGACTCACCTATCAGAATTTAGCAAGCAACTTATAAAATCTCACTTCTAAGTGCTGTGTGGAGATGGGCTATAAGGGGAGACATGGCAGTTGAGAAGAGTACAGGGAGTGGCAGTAAACAGGAAGGAAGGAAGGAAGGAAGGAAGGAAGGAAGGAAGGAAGGAAGGA
>NW_027186352.1:28833434-28849318 GCF_028583685.1 Petaurus breviceps papuanus
ATGCCTGGGAGTTGCAAAGTGCTCTATTGATACTTGATGTAAGGTGAAAAAAGCAGTCCTTAGAACTGTCCTAGATTGCAATAGCATGCCTCCCTTCCCTGTAGGTCTTTAATTGGAATTTGCACAAATATAGTGTGTGTGTGTGTGTGTGTGTGTATGTATGTCTGGATACTGGGCAATCATTTCAGAAAATGCATTTGAAGTTGACTAAAAAAGAGTAATCAGCAAACATATACACCCATACATATGTTCACACATACACACACATGCACACACACATATATACAAAGATACATATATGTGTATACCTGTATAGATATATGCATACAAATGCATGTGTGCTTATATATAACACACATAAAACATACATATTTATAAATAGAAGCACAAATATATGCACAAATATGGAACTAGGTGGCATAGTACACATAGTTTTGGACTGTGATAGTAATGGAATGTGGAAATTCCCCTGTATTGGGCTTGGTTTTCAAATTGATTGTGTTAAAACCCAGAGCTTGTTAATCCCACCTGTGGAATGGACTTGTTGATGTGAAAAGAAAGTCCTGAACTTGGAGGAGCTGGTGACAGATTTGGAGAGACAAGAGAGAGGCAGAAGATCTTTTTGGAAGCAGCACCTCGTGGAGAGGGAGAGGGACTAAGTATTGCTGGTGGCCACTTTGAATTGCCCTGGACTTTTGAGACCTGCCCCCTGAGCTGCCAAGGACTGAGGAGACATGGCTGTTTTGCTGGTACTTTGTCTGTCTGTTTTGATGTTATTTTGCCAGATTTGTCCACTGGTGAAAGACAGTCCTTTTGTTGAAGAAGTCCTGGAACCTGGCTGTTCACTAAGAAGCCCTGAGACTGTCCTGCAGACAGAGAGTGAATATTGTCCACTGGTGAAGGACAGTGCTGTTGTTGCAGGGGTCTGGAGACTGTCCTGCAGACAGAGTGAATACTGTCCACTGGTGAAGGACAGTGCTGTTGTTGCAGGGGTCTGGGAGCCTTTCTGTTGGTTCAGAAGCCCTGAAGAAGGATTTTCTTGTTGCATGTTTACAGAAATCCTGAGAGAGGGCTTTGCTAATGTGTTCAGGGGTTCTAGGACTGTTCTACAGACAGAGGATGAATTCATGAAGGGACTGGCAATGTATCTTATGGCCTTGCTAAGCCTTGTTTCCCCAGGAACTAAGATTGCTGAGAACTTGCCTCGTGTCAAGATGAAGAAAAGACCTCCATTTGGGTATTAAGTGCTGTGTTTAAACTTGATGTAACTCTGGGGTAGATTCAATTGTGATCCAGGGGTGGGGGAACTTTTGACCTTATGTTTGGAAACTAATCTCCATTTGAGAAGAGGGACTTTGTGGTGGATTAAATTAAGGTATAGCCTAGGGGTGGAGAAGTATTTAGAACAGAGACTTTGTAATTGATTGAATGATTGGAAGGTCCTGGGGTGGGGTAGTCCTTGGAGATTATTTAATCACATTTAGTAAATGCTGTATTTGGGGGGTGGAATGTGATAGTAATGGCATTTAAAGATTCCCCCTGTATTGGGCTTGGTTTTCAAATGATTGGAAGGTCCTGGGGTGGGGAAGTCCTTGGAGATTATTTAATCATCCTTAGTAAATGCTGTATTTTGAATGATGTCATGTTTTGATCTTCTCTGTTCTTGGTTTGTCACTGAATAAAATGGAGAGCACCTATGCTGGTATTTTGAACCTTGGGAAGTTGCCTTTCCTTGGCAATTATATTACATGGACACAGAATAAGGAGCACTAATTTTCCAAAGTTCAAGTTTGATCTCAGATACTTACTAGCTATATGACCCCAGACAAGTCACTTAACCTCATTTGCCTCAATTTCTTCATTTATGAAATGAGTTGGAGAAGGAACAACAAACCACTCCAGTATCTTTGCAAAAAAGAAAAACAAAAACATCACAAAGAGAAAGGCATGACTCAAAGAACTCAATGAAAACAAAAATATTCATATACATACTACTCCAACACACACACACATACACACACACACACACACTGCTATACACTTACGTATTACCAGTACATGAGTCTACTTCATGACACAAAGTTACTGGGCCACATGGGTAGATTCATATTTCTGGCTCATTTTCTCCAGTCCGATGAGTTGGGACTGGAATAATGTATGTAACAGCAAATGATTAGATCTTCTTACAGATACATGAACTCGCATAACTCAGCAAATGATAATTTATTGGCAACTTGCTGGAAACATAACTTGAGATAGCCTATACAATTCAGTAATACCTGTCACTGAGTGACCTCTCCTAGAGACTCATATATACACAATTACTTGCCTAAGCAGTCACCCATGGTCCCATTGTGTTTTTGTTTTTTTTTTTTTTGCTCATCCATTTTAATGCTCCTGTTATCAGTCTGGATCTGCACAGTCCTACCAGTTTTGATCAGTTGCCACTCTCAGTAGTCATGATCTTCTTTACTGCTTGTCATTACACTCCAAGGTCCTAATTTGTATAGGCTTTCTCAGCTCTTACGTCATTACAGACTGTTTGCTATGTCCTACATATTTGTAGTTAAATTTTTCTTTTCAACTTCTATCAGATGGTGCTCATTCTTCTTCTTAGGGGATTTGATCTCTCACAATTAGACCTCATCTGAAGAACATTCCAGATTCTATACTCCCAGAGCAAAGTATTTCTTTTATTCTCAGATTTATTTTGCATATCTGTCCCAATAGCCCCAGGACTTAACTACACAAAATGTTTCTCCATTACTTGAGAAATAATATTGCCTTTTACCTCCTAAGGAACTACTGTTTCCAATTCCATGTGGTGCCATAGTAGCTCACTATTGTCAAGTAAAGTCAGATTAACAAGCAATTATTAAGTATCCACTGTGCTCTAGGCACTTTACTAAGCCATAGGGACAGAAAAAAAAGCAAATATAGACTTTGTCCTGAAGGAGCTCCCAATATGTGAACTCTCTCTCCAAGTATGAAGTGTCCGACTTTCGCATCATCATTTCATATTGTGTCTAAGTGCTCAGAGGATGGATTCCAATCTTTTTGGTTTGCAATTGTCAATTCCTTTCCCAGGGAATCTGGTCTAGGTTATTCATGTTTCTCAAGGCATTTTCCAAGACATCCAGGAAAAGGTGGGGTTTCTGGAGCTTGTTCTGGGTGACAGGTGCACAGAACAGGAGTGATTTGTTATTCTTGATACATACCTGAGATTCTCTTCAGTAATGTTGACAGGTGGAACCTGAAGGTTTTCATGGAGGAAGGGCATGCAAAAATTGCCTATTTAGAAACATCCCACAAATCCCATTATCAGATTTCAGGAGGAGAAGCGTAATTTGAATAAACAAAGATTTTTTCTTCTCCTATGGTATTTGAATTCTCTAGTCTGTTATGAACTGAAATATTAGCATGCTTTGAGAAAATGGTATTCATATTATCTCACTCATAACTTGCTCTCAAATTTGCTTCTCAGTCATTTTGGCTGAGGTTTGAATTCCTGGAGAGAAAATGTGATATAAATAGAGCCACTCAGTGCAGCATATAGAATGAAATGTTCAGTAAACTTGAGCATGATTGGATTCAGCTTGTGTTATCTCTGCTCTATCTCCCTGTCTCTTACTCTCGCTTTATATCCATCTCTATCTGTCCATATATTTGTTTCTATATCTCTATTATTTTCTATTTCTGCATCTCTTCTGTCTTATTCCATCTAACCAGTATGTGTTTAGATCTCTCTATCAATATATTTCCAACTCTGCCTCAGTGTCCCTCTTTGTGTCTCTTTCAGTATTTCTTATCTGTCTATTTTTGTCTATCACTTTATGTCAGTCTCTGAGTCACCACATGTCTATACTCTCTCCCTCCTACCCTCTTTCTCTTTCTCCCCCTTCTCACTCTCTCTGTCTCTCCATATCTCTCTGTTTTTGTCTTTGTCTATCTCTCTTTCAATGTCTCTCTCTCTCTTTATCTGTCTCTATTTCTCTCTCTCTTTCTCCTCTCCTCTCTCTCTGTCTCTATCTCTCTCTCTGTCTCTCTCTTTCTCTCTGTCTCTCTCCCTCTCTCTGTCTCTTTGCCTTTCTCTCTGTCTCTCTCTGTCTCTCCCTGTGCATCTCTCTATCTCTATTTCTACACACACACACACAAACACTCACACACACATGTGTGTGCGTGCACAGGAGAGAAAGAGAGAGAGAGAGAGAGAGAGAGAGAGAGAGAGAGAGAGAGAGAGAGTTCTTCCTTGTCCCACCTTATTCCTGACAGCATATACTGCCTATAGCCAATAATTTCAGAAAATACAATTTGGAATTGCCTGACTGTAAAAGAGAAATATAGAGTATATTTTGCAAGCCACTTATTGGGAGGGAAACTTCCTTGAAACACACTTCTCTAAAGCATTTCACCTTGTGAAAGGCTTAACAGCTAAGTATTCAAATCAAAACCCATTTCCATTTTATAAAGGAGAATTTGTCAAATGCCCAGTCATTATGATAAAATCTATTTTGGATCTCATAGCTACACAGCATAACTCTGCTTATGTCAAGAGAAGAAATTAATGCAAATGCAAGCTCTGAAAGTTAATAAAAACACAAACACTACTTTCATAGTTTAAAAGGCTGACTTCTCTAAGGTTTTAATAAGAATATAGTCCCTATCTCCTGTGTTTCTCTCTGTCTCTCCCTGCACTCCCAACTCCTCCAATTGACCTATGATTTCAGCATTTGCTTTCAAATGAAAATACTCAGGCAAACACATTTCAGGCTTCTCTATGAATATTATCCAACAATTCACTTGCCTTACTATATACAGACAATATTTTATACACCATCCTACTAACTCCCCACACCATCTCTCTATTGAATCTTCTGCTGCCCTGCTTCTCACTACCTGAAAAAAGCACTCTTCAACATAGACCTCTGAGAATCATACTCCCAGCCCCAGGTAAATTAATCCTTCCAAATTTCAACAGTTATGAGGCTGAGCATGTGCAGTTTTGACTTGCCTACTGTATCTAGATGATCTCAGACAAAGCAATGCTTCTTACCTCATGCAGCCATCTCTCTGTGTCTTGCTCTCTGCATCTGTCCTGAGGCTTCAGGCATACTTTCCCTTTCTACCTCCTACTCTTCATAGAAACAAAATTGATAGAGCCATTGTTTTATAAAGATATGTAAATACACTATGCAACAGAATAACTCTATTTACTTGACTCCTCAGAACAAAATTTCATTTCTTATTAGGTCACCCTAATGTTTCCTACTCCTATTGGGATGTAAGGACCTTGAATTGTCTCCTTTTTGTATTAGCATCCTTAAGTCTTGGCATAGTGTATGGCACAAAATAAGCATTTAATGAAAGTTTTCTTTCATTCAACCATTTAACATTCACAATGTGAGCATTTTCTATATTAGAGTAGAACTGCAGCCTCTCTCTGAAATTGAGGAGCTACCATTCTTAAGCTCATTAATCTCACAGCTTTCAGACCTGTTCTTCACATCTCTTCTTACTTCCTAGGAAACCACACCCTTGAAACAAATCCTAGGATACCAACAAAAATCTGAGCAAAGTAGAGAGCACAAATAAATTGGAATCAAGTCAGAGTATCAAAGGGATCACCAGAGCCCATCTAATATGAGCCCCTACAGAAAATTCCATATGAGAGAATATTATGATTTTTCTTAGAGATATTTGTTGAAGTGGGAAACTATTATGTTTTGGAGAAACTTTCATTGTCAGGTAGTTTAGTTTTGTTTGCTTATTTGTTTTTCCCCCTTTGAATTGTGGTGCTGGAGAAGACTTTGAGAGTCCTTTGGAGAGCAAAATGACTAGATCAGTCAATACTTAATGAAATTAATTCATCCTATTCATTAGAAGGTCAAATACTTAAGCTAAAACTCAAATACTTTGGTCACATAATGAGAAGACAGAAGTCATTGAAAAGGATTTTGATATTAGGAAAGATCGAAGGCAAAAGGAAAAGCAAATGATAGAGGATTGCATGGATAGATACTATTATGGAAACAATGAACATGAACTTGGATAGTCTTCAAGAGATAGTGGAGAAATTAAAACTATCTGTAGTGATATGCAAACATTCCTTAAATAATTATTTATTAGAGAAATGGAAATTTTTAAACTGTGAGGTACCACCTCAATCAGATTGGCTAAGATGACAGAAAAGGAATATGGTGAATGTAGAAGAAGATGTATGGAAACTGGAACAAGAAGGCATTGTTGGTGGAGTTGTATATTCATCCAACTCTTCTGGAGAATAATTTCAAACTATGGCCAAAGGGCAGTCAAACCATGCATACCCTTTCATCTAAGCAATACCAATACTAAGTCTGTATACCAAAGAATTCATAAAAGGCATCAAGGACCTACATTACCAAAATATGTATAATAGTTATTTTGTGGTGGCAAAACTAGATATTGAGGGGATGCCCATTTGGGGAATGGCTGAACAAGTTGTGGTATATGAATATAATGGAATATATTGTGCTATAAGAAGGAATAAACAGGTGGACGTCAAAAACACCTGGAAAGCCTTACATGAATTGATGCTGAGTGAAGTGAATGAAACAGGAGAACATTGTATACAGTAACAGCCACAGTGTGCAATGACTGACTTTAACAGTCTTATCTCCTCTCAGCAATGCAAGGTCCTAAAACAGTTCCAAAAGACTCATCATGGAAAATGCCATCCACATCCAGACAAAGAACTATGAAAACTTAATGCACATTGAAATAGATTATTTTCTTATTTTGTTTTGTTTTCTTTCTCATGTTTTCTCCCATTTGTTCTAATTCTTCTATACAGCAAGACTAATGTGAAAATATACTTAATAGGAAAGTATATGTAGAGCCAATATCAGATTGCATGCTGTCTTGGGAGGGGAGAAGGGAAGGAAAGAGGGAAATTTTAAAACTTATGGAAGTTCATGTTTAAAACTAAAATTAAATAAGTTAATTTATTATTAAAAAACATGGAAATATTTACCTGAACTGATGCTGGGTGAAGTGAACAGAATCAGAAGAAACCTGGATGCAGTAACATTTTATGATGATCAACTATGATTGATTTAACTCTTCTCAACAATAAAATGATCCAAGACAATTCCAAAAGAGTCATGATGTAAAATACTATCTACACCCAAAGAAAGAAATATGGAGTCTGAATGCAGATCAAAGCAGACTATTTTCACTTTTGTTGTTTTCATGTGTGACTTTTCCCTTATGTTTTGTTTCTTCTTTCACAACATGACTAATGTGGAAATATGTTTACATGACTGCACATTTATAATCTATATCAGATTGCTTACCGTCTTGGAAAGGGCAGATGGGAGTGGGGAGGGAGAAAAAATGTTAAACTCAAAGTCTTATAAAAATGAAACTTGGGAATTATCTTTTCACATAATTTGAAAAAAAAATACTAATTAAAGAGATAATGGACTATAGAAGGGCTTGGTGTACAATGATCCATAGGGTCTAGAAGAGACAGATATGACTGAATGACTGAACAATGACAACAACAAGCCTACATATGCCTCATTATAATTTCACTCCAATGTTTCTTGGGTGCCAAGCAGAGAAATCTAATCCCTAACCTAAGTGATATATCTTTTAAACACTTGAAAAAAATGTTGAAAACAGTGAAATCATCTCTTTTCTTGATTAAACTAATAGACTAACAGAGGGCTACTCAGTATCTCTATGAAAGATATTCCATTAAACATATTAATCTTCATACTTGGTAATTTCAAATGAAAGTGAGACCTATTGTCTACTCTGCAATTATTCCAGAAAATGCTATTTTAGTCCAAGGGGTATAAACTCTTATTTTTTTAAATTGACATGCAGCAGCTCTTTGTACATGCAATAGTTCTATCTAATACCTACAGAAGTTGAGATGGAATTCCTCATAACAGTGCAAATTTAATTATTTAAATTGAAGCCAAATACTCACAAAACATGAGAGGTGCTAAATGTGATTACTGTGATTTCCCCTGTACCACTGCTAAGAAATCTCAGGTGCATTCTAGATATTTAAATAGATGTCCCCATTCTGGTTAAAAAGGAAATTTTCTTCTAGGGTTCTGTCTTTCTTTTGAAGCTATTTAAATCTTCAGTGCCCCTTTCTTTTTGGGACAGTGAAGAATTGTAATGATCAACATTTGAAAGTAGTTTTTCCTCAAGGACTGCCAAGAGTTTTTCTGGGCCTTTATCCCAACAAATCATCATTCATGCATATTTATAATTTTATGAGATCTGCCAAAAAACTATATGCCAGTGGAAATATCTCATAAACTTGTTTATGGATACCAATGCCAAACACCAAGGCCTAGGATCAGAAAACACCCCCCAACCCCCCACTGCCCTTTGCCAAATTCAGATGTGTATAGAAAATTCCTCCGCTATAACTTAGAGAAAATCCTTGACATCATGGAACCCTGAACATGTTATTTAAGTAAAGTTACTGTACTTGTTTTTCCACTCTAAATTAACTCTTTTTGTTCACTAGCAGACCATTTGGTCAATGACTATTTTGTTGCATGCAAAAGGATATCAGAGGTTGGAGAAATTAAATACAACCACACATATTAGCTTGACCTTAGAAATTAAAGCTACCCTGAAATATTACGGCCTGTTTGCAAGTACACAGAATTTAATGGTGGTTGACAATGTCCCTGCACTCCAAAACCCAGTCTAATGACTTTGTTCCTTATGAGTCTAGCATATAATGTGATAAGGACTAGTGAACTTGGTGGGCTGAGGAAGATGGACATTTTAGAGTTCATATTTGTTGTTGTCAAATAAACTTCAAAAGTGTTAAAATGAATTTCTAGATTCCCTCCTTCATGCAACAAGTAGATCTTCCTGACAAAGTTTTCTGGGAACATTGACTGAACACTGATGAGATTAAGTCTCACATCATGTCCTTAAGGGTGCTAAAACAGAACTTGTTTTCTCTACTCCAATTTGATCATCTGTGAGGTCACTTTTCCTCTGACTAGTTTACTTTTACTTGCTATAAATAAATAATAAAAGACATTGAGTGTTTGGATACCACTGATTAACTATAACTGTCCCTATATCATGTAAACAAGAGGAACCTTCCCAATTTCAATACAATATAAAGCTCAGCTATTCCCAAAATCATCCTTACCAATGGCCTATGTCTCCCTGAAGATATTAAATAACCAAATGGGTAAAATTAAGTTTTTCTTTTTGAACTCTTCCATTGTCAACCTCCTTGACTTTGCTATAGAATTTTCTATTGTCTATTTTTTCCTTCTTAGAATTCTGTCTGTCATTCATTTCTGCAGTATTGAATTCTCTGTATCTCTTTCCACCTTCATGATGGCACTCTCTCCTCCCTCCATTCCTCCCTCCATTCCTCCCTCCCTCCCTCTCTCTCACTTTCTCTCTCTGTCTCTCTCCCTGTCTCTCTGTCTCTGTCTCTGTCTCTCTCCCTCTCTGTCTCTGTCTCTCTCCCTCTCTGTCTCCCTGTCTTTCTCTCTGTGTCTCTATCTCTCTCTCTTTCCTTCCTTCCTTTCCTCCCTCCTCTTTCTCTCCCCACTTTATTGGATCCCCTCCTTTCCCATTATTTTATATATTGCCCAATACTCTCTATTAAGCCATACTTTTTTATAGACCCTCTCCTTTTCTGGTCTCACCCCTTCTTATCATTAATGACTATTTCTCCCAATATGTTTCTGACTGTTTTCAATTGAATGAGAAGTTTTAAAACATACTTAAAAACTAGTATCTGTGAGTGAAAAAAAAATCATCATAGGCCACCAACTTATGACTTGAATGTTTTCTTCAAACACACACACACACACACATACACAAATAACTCTCGCTTCACCAATGAGTAATTTCACTTTCCAACAATTCATATTGATGAGATAGAGAGATACATAGACTTTCACTCTTCCAAAAATACAGATGACAAAAGATAAGAAAATATTTTATTGCATCAGTGATGATGCCTCCTGGTTATTTTCACACTCAAATAACAAAAGAAGAATGGAAGATTGGCTACAACCACTTTTATGTCAAATAATGACACTTTGTTTTCCGTAGGAAGGAATTGGGTAACACAAGAGACCTAAATAATTTGAGAAAGTTAAGGTAATAAAATCCATGAAAACAATCACTAGGAATGGATCACTACAATTCAACTTATTCCAACTTGAACTTATCAATTTCTTTCTCAAAATAGCTCCCCTGTGTGTACAGTAGAAAGATGATGAATTTGGAATCAGATGGAATAGGTTTAGATACCATGTGACCTTCATGGGCAGAAAGAATTCATGTTTAGAAAGAAGTAAATTGAGTTGCAGTATTGAAAACAAAAGTATAACACACATAAAGAATTGTTTTAGAACAAAATTGAACCTCTTCCCAATTTTTTTTTTCATTTCTAAGGAAATCCCTGTCACTGTATCTAGGATTAAGGATATATTTTTATCATGTTTCATTTAGGGTAAGAGAATTGACTTGGGCACTAAGAGGCTTTTTTGTCATTTCAGACAATACTTGATCTCAGACCTATTTCATTCTGAGGAAGGTCCTCTCTGCACTAAGCATGTTGAGTCTCAGTGTCAAAGAGACCAGTGTTAAATTTTTCACTAGGCACTTGGAGATCTGGGACCTTGAGCAAATCATATAAACCTCTATCTCTGTCTACATATTGGTCAAATGCAATCTATAATCCTCAGAGTACTTATACCACAGAGTTATCAAGATGAGCAGATGAAATTTGGCTACACTGTTTCATCAAACTTGAAATGTTAGTCATTATGTTGTTATTGCTATCATTGTAATATTATGATTACTTTTCTCAACAAATAAATTTGCAAAGTGACAATGTCTTCACTTCTGCCTTCTGGGCATAGCTGTTAGGAAGAATAAATGAAATAATGTTTGTGAAAGCATTTGTATAGCTATTAGGTGAAGCATATATGTATATTACATTTATATAATGTAAGATCCCTGGACTAAACGATGGTTTATTTTATTGTATTTCCTGTCATTCTCTCTCAAAACACTAGCGTTTTTGTTCTACTCATTTCATATTATATCAATTCATGTAAGTCTTCCCATGGTTTTCTGATACCCTCCTGCACATCTTTAATAACAATAAAATTCAATTACAATCATATTCTGCAGCTTGTTTAGCTATTCTCTTAATTTTGTTCAAATTGTTACTTTTTTCCACAAGTTTTGGGTTTTTTTGGTGATTCTCTAGGGTTGTCTATGTATACCATTGTATCATCAGCAAAGAACAATAATTTTGTTTTTCTGTTGCCCATTTTTTATTTCATCAATTTCTTTTTCTTCTTTTCTATATTTATCATTTTTAGGACAGTATTGAATAATAGTGTTGAAAATGGACATTGCTTGGCTCCTAATCTTATTGTGAAGGCTTTCAGTTCATCTCTGTAACAGATAATGCTTACCCTTGGTTTTAAAATAGACACTACTTATCATTTTAAGAAAAGTTTCATTGATTCCTATGCTTTCTAGTATTTCTAAAAGGAATGAATTTTAATGATAGTGCTTTAATAATATTATTTCATTTTATCCTGATAACAACTCTAGAATGTAGACATTATTATTAGGCCTATTTTACATATGAACATCCTATTGCTGAAAGAGATTAATTTTCCAGGATCACATAACTAGTAAATGACAGAGGCAGTATTTAATTGAGACCTTTCTAACTCCAAGCCCAGCACCCTATCCACAGAACTACTTGTGGCAAAGGCAGGAATTCTACCCTTGTCTTCCTATAATTCAAGCCTTGTCTTCCTATTTCCAAGATGAGCTTTGTATAAACCATAGCATGTTACTTCTTATCCCCATTTTATATGTGAGGAAAGTGAAAAAGTGTCATGTCTTATTAGTCAAGTAACAATCAAAAAACAAAAATAGAGAAAGAATTGGGACCCAGATCTTCCCCAGCCCAAATCTAGAAATCTATTCAAAACTTCACACCTGACATTTTTCACATGAAACAATGCTACTGGTTACATCTCTTGACATTGAAAAAAATTATACATCCCTGCTTCTTTTTTCATGGATAGATGCCAATAAAATAAGAATTGACTTCTGAGATTTATCTGAGCAAAATAGCAATGAACTTGAAACATTTTTAACTCAGTCACTGGAATTTAAAAACCTAAATATTTTGGAGTCCCTGACACTATTTGGGAAATGTCATTGCTGCCAGATCCTCCAGAACATAGAAATAGACCCTTTCAATATCTTTCCAGATATCTGCACACATAATCTCCCACTTAAAATGCTAAGGAAAATAGATGAGGATGAAAAGAGTTTTTGAAGACCTGTGTGATCCTATTATAACTCTCCATTTGCAGCATCCTCTTATCCTTTATGTCCAAATGATCCCTGAACTCTGATGTCCTTAACAATGAACTTCTACAACCTGAATTAAAAAAAAGAAAAATAGAAAAATTGGGATTTCAAAGATATTTTTGTAGGAGAGTAAGGGGTATTTGCACAATTCCAGGCCAGGTAGGTTATAATTGACACTAATTGGCACTCCCCAGTGTCTGATACATCTTTTTCCCTTAATAAGGAATACAAGATTTTATGGTTCCTTCAGAAATATTAAAGCACAAATGTCTTGTAATATGAAACAAACACACTGATCAGTACAAATGAAGGGCAAATACATAAGTTCAATAGATGTCCTTTGGGGAAAGTATGTGATGATAGCTTTGATGAAAAATATTTCTTGCATGAGATGTCTGGTAAAAATGAAGCAACCCAGACTTCTTCCAGTTTATTCTTGAACCTGTTACTGTTAACCTATGTTAAACAGACTATTTATTATAGACAGCTAGGTTGAACAATAAACAGAGTCCTAAACCTGGAGTTAGGAGGATATGAGTTCAAACCTATCCTCAAATATTTACTAGCTATGAGACTCTGGACAAGTCATTTAATAGATTAATACCTACTTTCACAGTGGCTATAATGATCAAATGTGATATTATTTGTATTGTCAGTAGTAACTGGCATGGAGTAAATGCTTAATAAGTCATTATTCTCTCCCTTCCTTCATTCCTTCCTCACTGTTTGAAGTAAATAGTAATGTGTGATTTAGCCTTAAAGTATTCCAAGTATGTGATTCTGAATTCAAAGAGGCAGCTGGCTTAGAGAATAAAGAACTGTACTTGGCAACAGTAAAGTCTGAGTTAAAATCCTACCTTTGACGCTTAATAGCAATATGGCCACAGACAACACCCTTAAACTATCTGAGATTCAGTTTCCCCAAGTGTACAATGACAATAATAAAGCCTATGGCACACACCTTGCTGAATGGATATAAAAGATTCAATTGAGATGATATATGGAAAGTAGTTCAAAAAACCTGCAACACTATATAATATCATTTATTATTATTCTATTGAATCACGCAATTTGAGTAAGGCAACATGGCTTACCATATGTGTATTATGCTGTACATGGGAACAGGAAGAAATGGATTTGAATCCTGCTTCAGAGTCTTTGCAGTTATGTGCTTAATCTCACTGAGCTATAATTGGCCCATCTTTAAGGTGGGGATAAAAATAGTATGTACATTACAAGGTAGTTATGAGCAACAAATGTGCTCATTTATAGAAAATGGTTTGTACACCTGTTAAGAATCATGATGGATGCATTATTTTTACCTTTATACTCTATGATTTTTTTAAAGATTAACTAGATAGGGAGAGAGACAGACAGACACAGAGAGAGAGAGACATGGAGAATGAGACTGAGATCAACAGTGACAAAGAAAGAGAAATAAGCAGTTGTAGAAGAGAGACCACTGGCTTCCTTGTATTGTTTTTTTTCCCTTTTTGGAGGGGAGAAGGCAGGGCAATTGGGGTTAAGTGACATTCCCAAGGTCACACAGCTAGTAACTCTTAAGGTTCTTGAGTTCAGATTGACTCAGGGCTGCCTGACTCCAGGGCCAGCGCTCTATTCACTGTGCCACCTAGCCACCCCATACTTGTATTTTTGTTGTTGTTGTTGTTGTTGTTAGAATGTGACAAGGTTTAGGAAAATGTTGTCTTAGTATATTTCACAGTATCAGTTCTTTCTTCCCTGCCAAATTGTCTAGAAAGGCTAAACCAAGAAGAAGACATGTTGTGATAAAGAACTCTATATTCAATCTTATGATAGTAAGCCACTCTTTCTTTTTATATGAGTTAAAAAACTGAAAATATCCTGATCACTGATATCATATGTGAAAGGTGTATATATAAAGACTTTATTTGACACAATGTATGGACTGTGCATAAGGCAACCACGTTGTCATATCACTATGCCAATCAATCAATTAGCCAATATTCATTTTTAAAGTATTTACAATATACCAGACCTTTACTTTGAGTAATGCAAAGGGTACAAAAGGAAGGAGAGTTGAAAGCAAGAGCCACTCTTGATGTAATAAGAATGGGAAGATGCATGGGATCATTGATCAAGAGATGGAAAGTACTTCAGGGTCCACTTTACTCCATTTTCAGACTAGGAAAAGTAATCTTAGGGAGAAAAATGAACATAGACACTTCTTTCCAAATAATCAATGTCAGATGTGGGATTTGTATATAGAGAATTTGACTTCAGAGACGTTACTCTTTTTTACTGCAGTATTCAAGGCCCTCAGCATTGTGAATCCCAGTGTACTATCCAGACCAGAAATGGGAAACCTGCAGCCTTGAGGCTACATGCGGCCTTTTAGGTCCTCAAATGCAACCCTTTGACTGCATCCAAACTTCAAAGAACATCCCTGGTCTATACCATGATGATGATTACAAACTGAAGTGAGAGAAGCAGACAACACACTATGTTGAAATTCCTCTGACTCAGACTTTGAGTGCCTTCCCATTACACAAATGAGTTGAAGGGATTGATTGCTTGAAAATTCTATTATAACATCTCATGGGGATGTTGGAGAATCACACTCCCTTTGTATATAGTGTTAGAGAATTCTTGATTTATCTCACTTCATGCCTTAATTGTTGTTGTTTGTTTTTGTTTTTGCTTTGGGATTTAGATATCACTAGCAGGATTAGAAAAAGAGTGACCCATCCAGTGAAGAATCTCACTGAAATTTAAGTGGCTATCATTTCCAAACAGGAATCCTGAATCTGACATCAGCTAATGAGGATGTTCTGTATGGTGAAAGTTGGGAGGAATCAATGTTTTCCTAAACCTTAACAATCTTCTCTTAAATTGTTTTCAGTTTGTTTGTAGTTGGGACCAAATTCATCATCCTTGCTCTCTCCCCCCCCAAAAAAAAATACTTGGCGGGCTCATTTTGAAAAGTTTTAAAAGACCAGCATTTTCTATACCACCTGCTTAGCCTTGTAATGTGTCATGATCAAGGAAGAAAAAGTGACACTGTTATATGTAGTTGTCTGAAAATTCAGCAGAGATCCAGGCAATAGAAAAGTTTCACAGGAAAAAAAGTTGATTTTTCTGCCTCCTTAAGCCACACCTCTACTTTACCCCTTATTCTTTGGTTGACTTAACTTAGTCAAAAGCTTACAGCATATCCATGCTGAAAATGGAGAGGAGGGACATTTCTAGGGAATTCAAAGGATTTAGCACTACACTATTAAAAAAATATTCCCTCCCCCCCAAATCTGTTCCTATATTTTAAATAGATGCATTTTAAAAGATATAGTATCCTAAAAGACACTATGATATAATAAGCTCACTCTTACCTGGACATTTTCTATATCATAGTGTGCTGAGTACTGGGGAATACCAAATAGTTCCCATAACCAATAGAGTCAGTGCTTCCTGAAAGAGGGTGGATAATGAACTTGGGTAGGGGTAAATGTTGG
>NW_027186352.1:28849418-28871044 GCF_028583685.1 Petaurus breviceps papuanus
GAGAGAGAGAGAGAGAGAGAGAGAGAGAGAGAATGAACATGGTTGGCAATCAATAGGCCAAATACAATAATTTTTTTCTAAAAATAATATATATATATATATATATATATATAATGGATTTCTGAACCTTTAGAAGAGAGAATTGTGATAAAAATAAGATTACATATGCATGTAAAGAAGTAATTCCAAAATAATCTTATTTGTATTTTGAGAGAGTTACTAAAATATTAGGTCTAGGTATATTAGTAAAATGTTTTACCTGCATTTCTTGAAAAATAATGGATTTCTCAAATTATCCATAATAAGAGATGGATAGATAAGGCTTAGACAATAGTGAAATTTTAAAAATTTGAACATGTTGAATATATATATATATATATATATATATATAGTACAATTTATACTCCCACAATAGACAATTTTAGGACAGAAAGGCATCCCACAGGTTAATGGGGTTCCACAAAAAACTTTTACATTACCAGCCACCCATAAGCTGGACTTTTTATATTGCAGTGGCCAAGAAAGCCAGATCAATTATGCAAGTCCTAGTTCCCCAGCTAAGGTAATCCCAAGGATAGCCCTTTGGGAAAAGCTGGCCCAGCCACAAACAGTCCTGTCTCCATCCTGTTGAGCTTATACAGTGCTGATATATCCCTTTAGACCCTGGAATCAGTCCCACATCATGAAAAGTCACCATGGAGAGAAAAACCACCCCAAATGAATAAAAGAGGAACCAAGGTAGACCTCTGAGCCAAAACAATTTAGTAATGGAACCTGGTCCCCTCAAATGAAGTGAACCTCAGACTTTACAATTTGAGGTTCTCCCTCCTTCCAGTACCCTATTTTTATAGGGTTTGATTTTTACTTATTTTAGCTTATGCATCATATGTCAACCTATGGGACCCTGTATTTTGCATAGTCACTTTAGAATGTTGAGGATTTACCTAAAATGACCATGTAAAATGGAGGTCCCCATAGGTTTACAAATGAATCATAAGTTAAATAAGCAAAAATGGCATGTCAGTAGCATCAGAGTTTGGGTGAAGCAAGGAATATATCCACCAACTGTGTGGGCACAAGATGGATGGACTCCTCCTTACATTGGGTTTACCAAAGAGATGGTACAAGTTATATATACACTCCAAGAACATATTGGATGGAGGGGGGGAGGTGACCACATTCCATACCATAGCACCATCCGTTCCTGGTTTAATCATGGAATTTGAGCAAAACAGGATGGAGATATCTGTGTCAACCTTTTTGAGGTTATGCAACTAAGCTCCATAGTTACTAAACAAGTAACAAATATTATATTAAGATTTGAGGGCTATTATAGGGCCCTCCTCTAAAAATCTATATTCCTACATGACGTATAAACTGTGTTAATACATTGCTTATTCTTATGCTTATTATTAGATGACTGACTAAATACATATTACTACCTGAGGATATTGAAATAATTGCTCATACTCATTACTCCTTTTAGTATGATATGAACCAACTAATACTTATTAGAGTCTGAATAGGAGTCCTCAATTAATCATTTCTCTCAATACACGGTAATAATGAGGGGACCTAGTCCCATCTAGTTCTGATATCATATGAAAAAATAGTTTTAGAGTGTGGTTGGGGGACAGAAGCAAGGGAATGGAGGCAAGATCTTGGTGTAGGGGAAGCACTCAGCCAAACTCTCCCAATATTTCCTTCCAAATAAATTTTAAGTAATGCCTCAAATTTAATTATGGACTTTCAAAGCTGACACAGGGTGAGTGTTGCTCATTCTTCCAGGCCAAGGCAAACAAGGAGGTTGGAAGGAGAAAAATGACAGGAGAATGATGACTGGCCAGGAGCCCACATGGAATGAAAGACAAGTTGTAGGGCTAGTAGTTGGTAACAGTAGCAGCTGTTTTGGGGATAGCTTTGGGAGCTCTCAAGGCAGAGATGATAAAGGGACTTGGCAACTATTCAGAAAGAGATTACAGGGGTCTCCTGTGCTATCAGTGGATTCAGGAATGGATGTAAATTGGCATCTCCATTGCCTATGCCCAATTCTGGGTCAAAGTTTAAGACTTCAGAGTAGCACTTTAAGTCAAGAGGCAACAAGGACCCTGAAAAGTAGTATCACTTTTAGACACAAAGGATCAATACTCCTGAGGAACTATATCAATTACTATCCCAAAATATCAGGGGTTTTCCTGGGTAATGACAAGAGAACAGACAATAAGAGCCATAACAACATCTCTCCCGAGATCACAAAACCATGGAATGATTGCAAACTTTCAAACCCCCTAGAATTAGGCATGTAGACAGTAGTATGAAAAATCTTGAAGATTGGGACAGTGCCTCTCCCACTCTAATGCCAGGAACAGAGTCCAACATTAACATAGAGTTCAAAATCAAGAAATAATGTTGAAAATAACCAAAAATAACCTGATCATTAAAAGCTACTATGGTGACAGAGAAAACCAAGACAGTCTCAGTGGAAAATGAATTCAAATGAGCTATAAGCAAAATTTCAATGGGAAAAAATGTGAATTGGAAACCAGGCTAGCAATGATTCCTGGAAGAGCTAAAATTTGATTTTAAAAATCAAAAAAGAGTAGTAAAGGAAAGATTATGTAAAGAATTTAGAATAATACAAGAAAATTATGAAAATAGTATTAACAGCTTGGTAAAAAAAAAAAGGTATAAAAATACTGAACAAAATATGACCTTAAAAATAATTTTCCAAATGTAAAAAAGGTATAAATTCTAACTGAAGACAGTAAGTCCATGAAAAATTAGGATTGAAAAAATGGAAAGCAATAATTACTTAAAATATGAAGAATAATAGAGGTCAAAATAATGAAAAAATAGAAGAAAATATGAAATATTTCATCATAAAATCAAATGATTTAGAAAATAGATTAAGGATAATTTAAGGATTATTGAACACCCAAAATCTAAGGTCAAAGAAAGAGCATAGACATCAGATTTCCAGAAATTATAAAGGAAAATTGTTATATTATCTTAGAATCAGCATGTAAAATAAAATAGAAAAAATCCAACTATCACCACCTGAAAGATATCCTGAAATAAAAACTCTCAATCAGAAATATTATAGCCAAAAGCAGTTAGAAAGAAACCAGAAAATATCATGGAGTCACAGTCAGGATCACAAAAGACCTAGCAGCTACCTTATTGAAAAGAAGACCTGGTATATAATATTCCAGAATGCAAAAGAATTAGAATTACAACCAAGAATAAGCTTCCAGCAAAACTGAGTATGAATTTTTAAAAAGGGATATTTAATGAAATAGAAGGGTTTCAAGCATTTGTGATAAAAAAAGACCAGAACTGAATATAAAATATAACTTTGAAATAAAATACTCAAGAGAACTGTTAAAAAAGGTAAACCTGAAAGAGATAACATAAGGGACTCAATCAATTTAAACTGTTTATATTTATGTATCAGAATACAATATTGTAACTTTTTAAAAACTTTATCATTATTCGGGCAATTAGAATGATTCTACATAGAAAGTGGGTGCAGGAGTTACTAGATTATATTGAAATGATGAAAAAAAATGGAGGGGGTTGCAGGATATAAAATAAACCCTCATAATATCTTGGGCATTCCTGTATATTTCTAATGAAATTCAACAGCAAGAGACAGAAAGAGAAATTCCATTTAAAGTTACTGTAGACATTATAAAATATTTGGGATCTACCTGCCAAAATAAACCCAAGACCTATATGAACACAACTACAAAACACTTTTCACACAAATAAACTCAGATCCTTAATTGGAAGGACATCAATTGCTCGTGGCTGGGTCTAGCTAATATAATAAAAATGACAATTTTACCTAAATTAAATTATATATTTAGTGCCATACCAATCACTATACCAAAAACCTACATTATAGAGTTAGAAAAAAAATAGTAACAAAATTCATTTGGAAGGACAAAAGGTCCAGAATATCAAGGGAATTAATGAAAGAAATGCTAGGGATGGTGGACTAGCTATAAGAGAGTTTATTCTGTATTATAAAGCAGCAGTCCTCAAAACTACTTGATACTGGCTGAAGAATAGAGTAGTGGAACAATGGAATATATTGGGTACACGAGACTCCAATGAATGTAGTAATCTACATTTTGATAACCCCAAAGACCCCAGTTTGGGGGATAATAACTCACTATTTGACAAAATCTTCTTGGAAAACTGGAATATAGTAGGGCACAAACTGGGCATAGACCATTATCTAACACCATATACCAAAATCAAGTCTAAATGGGTGCATGATCTAGGTTTAAAGGCTGATACTCTAAGCAATCTGGGAAAGCAAGGAATACTTTACCTGTCAGATTTGTGGAGAGGGTTAGACTTTAGGACCAAACAAGAATTAGCATTATAAAATGGAATATGGAAAATTTTGATTACATTATATTGAAAAGCTTCTGTAGGGGGCAGCCAGGTAGCACAGGGAGTAGGAGCACCGGCTCCAGTGTTGCGATGACATGTGGATCTAATCCGGGCTCAGACACTTATTACCCACACAGAAACACTTGGCCATGTAACCTTAAGTAAGTTACTTAACCCCAATTAAGGCTGGCCAGGTGGTTCAGCGAGTAAGAGCACCAGCTCCAGTGACGGGATGATCTGGGGATCAAATTAGGGTTCAGATACTCAGCACAACACCCAGAAATAATTGGCCGTGTAACTTTGAGCAAGTTACTTATCTCCGATTGCTTTAAAAAAAAAAAAAGCTTCTTTAAAAACAAAATCAATGTAACCAGGATTAGGAGGGAAGCAGAAAATTGGGAAAGAATTTTTACAACCTATGTCACTGATAAAGGACTCATTTCTAAAATATCCAGGGAATTTAGTCAAAACTATAAGAATACAATTCATTCCCAAATTCACAAATGGTCAGAAGATATGAAAAGGCAGTTAACAGAGGAAGAAATTAAAGATATTTATAAGCATATGAAAAAATGCTCTAAATCACTATTGATTAGAAAAGTGCAAATCAAAACAGCTCTGAGGTACCACATCTCACTGGTCATATTGGCTAAGATGACAAAACAGGAAAATGGCATGCTGGAGAGAATGTGGACTAATTGGAACATTAATGTATTACTGGTGAAGTTTTGCACTGATCCAACAATTCTTGAAAGCAATCTGGAGTTATGCCCAAAGGGCTATAAATAATTTCATACCCTTTGACCCAGCAATACCACTTCTAGTGTTGTATCCCAAAGAGATCATAGAAGTGGGAAAAAGACCCCTATGTACAAAAATATTTATGGCAGTTCTTTTTGTAATAGCAAAGAATTGGAAATTAAGGGGGTGCCCATCAATTGGGGAATGGCTGAACAAGTTGTGGTATATGCATGTTATGGAATAATTTTGTGCAATAAGAAACAAGGAGTAAATGAACCTCATATTTACCTGGAGAGGCTTATATGATCTGATGCTGAGTGAGAAGGGTAGAACCAGGAGGAATTTGTACACAATTACAGACACATCATATGTGTGATGACCAACTTTGATAAAGTGGACTCTTCTCAGCAATCCAGAGTTACAAGTCAACCCCAAAAGACTCATGATGGAGAGAGATGTTTACATCCAGAGAAAGAACTGAGTTTGAACCCAGATTGAAGCAAACTACCTGCCCTTTTTCTTTTTCTTTTTTGGTTTCATTTCCTCTTTCCCATTCTTCATTCTATCTTATACAATCCTTCTTTATAACCTGACTAATTCCTAATGTGAAAGTATTTGCATATACTATACTTGATTATATGCCTCCTTGGGGGGTGGGGTGAGGAAGGGGGAGTGAGAGAAAATTTGAAACTCAAGGAATTGTGGTAATGAATCTTGTAAACTAAAAGTAAACAAATTAATAAAGACCAAAAAAAATGCAGGGGGAAGAAAAAGGGAAACCCTGGGAGAAGTAAGAAGGGAGAGGTTTAAAGAGGAAAATTACCTCAGATAATAGAAGTACATGAGGAAGAGGTTTACAATGGAGAGGAAAATGGAAGAGGGAGAGGAAAGGATAAAAAGACATAAAGATAAATTAAAGTAAATAAGAAGGAAGAAAAGACTTAGTAATTGTAACTGTGCATGTGAATGGGATGAACTATCCCATAAAACAAAAGCAGATAGTAGAAGGGATTAGAAACCAGAATCCAATAATGTAGTTTGCAAAAAATACATTGGAAACAGAGGCACACATAAAGAATTAAACTAAGGGCCTGGAGCAGATTCTGTTATGCTTTGACTGAAGTAAAAATGACAAGGGTAGCAATCATGATCTCAGAAAAAAACAAAATAAAAATGGATCTTTTTAAAAGAGACAATCAGGGAAACTACATCTGGCTAATAGGCAACATGGAAAATGAAGTAATATAAATAATAAACATATACATCAAATGGCATAGCATCCAAATTATTTAATGTTAAATGTATTACAGGAGGAAATAGTAAAATTATTGTACTGGGGACCTCAAGTTTCTCCTCTCACAACCAGATCAAACTAAACACAAATCAATAAGAAAGAAGTTAAAGAGATGAATAGAATCTTATATCAGTTAAATATGACAGAATTCTGGAGAAAATTGTATGGCAATAGAAAGCAGTAAACTTTTTTTCTCAGCTGTACATTAACCTTCACAAAAATACATACATTATTAGGGCATAACAAACTCCCAACCAAATATGGAAAAGCAGAAAAATAAATGCTTTTCTGGGAGGAACAAAATAAAAATGATGTGCCATAAAGGGCCATGGAAATAAAGATCAAAATTAATTGGCGACTAAATTATATAATCCTAAAGACTGACTGGATCAACAGCAGCAACAACAAAAAGATTATAGAAATAATGCCAGAAACAATTGACACATTTAATGTAGAGAATGATAACAATGAGACAATATAAAAAATTATAGGATGTAGCTAAAGCTGTGCTTAGGGGAAAATGTTGATTTCTAAAAATGTGTACCAGTAAAAGTGAGAAAGAATAGACAATAAATTGAATATGTAACAAGATAAATTATATATCTCCAGCTACAAAACAAAAAGAAAATCTTGAAAATTGAAGGAGAAATTAATAAAAATATAAAGTAAAAAAAACATAAAACTAGGAGCTGTTTTTATGAAAAGGCAATAAAATTAATAAAATATTGGTTAATTTGATTGAAAAAAGAAAAGAACATAACCCACTTAAGAAATAAAAAGGGTGAATATGTCATAAATGAAACTGAAATTAAAGCAAATATTAAGAGTTATTTTTGCCCAATTATATGAGTCTAAAACTAGCCATATAAGTGACACGGGTGGATATTTACAAAAAAGGATTATAAGACCTGACCAAAAGAGGAGAAAATCGATTATTTAAATAACTTTATTTTAGAAAGAATAAAAATGAAGGAAACATAAATCAGCTTCCTAAGAATAAATCCCCAGGGCCAGATAGATTTGCAAGTGAATTCTAACAAACTTTTAAGAATAACTAATCCCAAAATAAGCAAAGAAAGAATCCTACCTAATTCCTTTTATAACACATATATGAACTTGATGCCTAAATCAGGGAGAGCAAAAACAAAGAAAGAAAACTATAGACCAATTTCTTTAAGGATACTGATACAAAAATTTTAAGTAGGAAAAATGGCAAGGAGGTTGCAGCAATATATCACAAAGATCATATACTATGATGAAGTAGGATCTATACTAGTAATGCAGGGCCAGTTCAATAATAGGAAAACTCTGATCATAGTTGACAATAGCAATAAAATAACAATAAAATGTCATAACTGTATCAATAGGTATAGAATTTTAAAAATACATTGATTCCTATTTTTAAAAGGAGCATAATAATCAATGGAGACTTTCTTAAAATGATTAGTATTTTGTATGAGGTAAAGCCCATTCAGTGTTTAAGGCTAAGTAAGAAATCAGGCAAAGAATGGTCTCTTTTACCTAGTCAAAAAAATCAGTCTAGAATGGAAGACTCTCAGGATTTCTGGCCAAAGCAGAAACAATTGCAATTTGTGCTTACTCTGGGTCATCAGATCCAGAGCAATGGAACCTAATGTTAACCTATTAATGAGAGCCAGATTGATTAGGGCTTAAGGCATGGTCTTTAAAAAAAAATGCAGCCTACAAACCCCAAGATATCTTGGGAGCTTTCAGTGATCACAATTTGAATTCTTTGGGCAGAGCACCCACAGATAGGGATATGATTCCCTATATGGACAGAATGAGAGACACAGAAAGGAGAGAAGGAGAAAGGGGATGGAGGGAGCAAGGAAAGAAGGAATCAACTGGAACTTTCCAGTTTTTTAAATAACTGATGCATACAAGCTACCTATGCTAGGTGATTGCTGTCCAAAGAGTGTGTGAAAAAAAAATAGCCCCAGTATTCAAGGAGTTCACATTGTGCTGGGAGAATTCAAAAGATAAAATAGCAGATACATACATAATCATTAGAGAAGTAAAGAGAAAGCAAAGCTTGTCACCTATAGGGACTGGGACATGCCTTTCAAATGGGGTGTTGACCAAGCATTGAGGGTTGAAGCAAGGTAGGGGATATAAAATTAATACTCTCTAAGATTCAATTTTTGTAACTAATGATCTAAATAGTCAATATTTATGTGAATATGTATATTTACAGATGCAAATGCATTTACATTAAAATCACTGTGAGAATCTATATGCACCTAACATTTGGATACAATTCACTAGTTCTCAGATTTTGAAGGGACTTTACAAGTTGTCTGGTCTGAATCAGACTCCTTTATTTTACTTTGCCTATAGGTGGTCATCTACCTCCTGAGGCAGTCAATTCTACTCTAAAGTAATTCTCATGTCTTGGAATTATACCCTCACTTTGACCCCCAGTTTGAAACAGAATGTGACTGTGAAGCATCAAATAATTGTTTCTTGTTTTCACCTTGGGGGAAAACAGTCACATTTACAATCTCTTTTTCGGATCTCTCAACTTGATATCCATTTACAGCAAAATAAACCGTTTTATTCCGATCAACAATATTATAAAGCATGTTCTCCAGTTTTCTTTCCCTTACTCAGGAAGGTAATGACATTGCCTACAATAATATTGACTGGAATTCCAGAATATGTGTCTAAAGAGAGGCAGTACAACCTATACACAGCCTGGAATTGGAGTAAAGTTTTGGTCTAATAGGGAGCAGCCTTCAGATGGGAAGAATGGGATTTAAATTGATGTTCCTTCTTATTAAATTAAGCACTAGTAGTGGATGTGCTTCAGATGGCCAAGATGGTAATCATACCAGCATGCCAGTATAGTGTGAGCACTGGGAATGCAAACAAATGAAAATAACCTAAAACCTTGAAGAATTCATTTAAAATAGACTGAGTTGTTTATGATAACTCTCTTTGGGTCATCTACTATACCTCTTTTTGTAAATACAGTCTGAAGCTAGGCTTAGCCAACTGATTTTCCTACTTGTATAAGAAGAGTAACACCAACATCAAATTTTTTTAATGGTATTAATTTGATCCAACTCAGTGTATTCTTTCTCTACTCTGGATCTGGCCTTTGAATTTAAGTGTTGTCCTTAATCCACCTCTTGTTTGCCTGACATACAGTATATCTCAATTTTGTCTTAGCTTGGATATAGTCAGTATTTTTGTTTTCATTTTCCCCTAAAATTAAGTAAATGAATAAAAGTAAAACATTGAGTATGTTCACACACATAAGTGTATATAAGGAATTTTCAGGATTTGTGGCTAGAACAGATCGTCTTTCTGATACAGGAATGCATTTCAGGTACACAAAGTTGAGAAACATTATCTATTAAATACAAGGTAAAGACTACTTCAGGATCTAAAAAAAAAGAATGAAGATGGATGAAAATCATGTCTTCAAGATGCTCACAAAGTATATAACTGATGAATATAACTGATGAAGACAAGTCACACATTGAGAGAAAGACTTTTGTCTCAATGCCCTAAATGACCTTAGGATGGAGGACTCAAGAACAGTGTCTTAATGTTTCCCTTCTTTCCTTTGAAAATGTCAGCCCATGGCCTTAGAGTTCTTTACAAGGCAGTATTGTGGATTGAGAGGTGGAGAGTGGAGAGGATATTGTACAAGGACAAGATTTTCCCTGCCAGCTGGAAAACAGGTGATTCATCATGGTGTCACACCCATCCTATCCTACTGCAAAGAGGCTGTTTGATTTATTAGGTACCTACTATGCTGAAGGCTCTCAGATTAATGAATGCATTTGTCCACATTTTCAAAACATTTATACATAGCATGCACCCAGCCTATATATGTATGGAGAAGGCAGTATGGAACAATGGACAGGACAGTGATCTTATTTTTATTTTCTTTTTAGTCACTCACTGTTGATGTCAGAACTGAGTTTATGCCCCACTTTTCCCTTAGTTTTCTTGCTGGAAGCTCTTTCTACATTAAATGACATTATAACAATCTTTTTACTGCTACAGAATATTACTCTTTTTGAGGAAGCTACAATTATTGGATCATCAGTGATGTTATTAACACTTTCCTTGTAATTTCTTTTACAATAAAAATTTTATTCTATTTTTCCACTCACTGACAAACTTTGGGGAATGATAGTTTTACCCATTGAAGAGGTGGAGTATAAAGAAAACAAATTTTCTTAGCTTGAGAAATCTTTATTCTGAATTCCTGGCAATGGCAACCACTTCATTTCATTTGAAAACATTTTAAAGATGGTAAACAGATGTAACATCCCATAGGTAGTACTAACTGAATAAATAGATGTGGAGTTAGCCCTAGACATCAAGGCTAGTATCCTGACACTAAAATTGTACTTCCAGAGCTGTCCTATTTTGGAAGGAAGTGGAAGGTTTTAGGAAAGGCTCAGTAGCTCCAAACAGTTTTCTGTACCCTCAGAGATAGTGAAAGATTAGTCATACAGCATAAAAAGGAAGCAATAAAACACAATCAGGACAATTCAGTGAAGGAATTAAAAAAAAAAACTTCACTTGGGAATTGGCTTTCCAAAAGCACCACTCTATCTCTTCATCATTATGTGCTATTCAACAATGCATGACTTTTCATGTTTATAGGGGACTTTGAAAATATCAGGTGATTTTCTGGTCTTTAAGAGAATTATATAAACTACAGCTTAACATTACCACACTGCAATACTTCTAGAAGTCTCATCTTCTTGGACCCCATTTTTAAAATGTTCAATTTATGTTCATCCAGTAAAATGGGTGATCAATGTAACTACAGAAATAATACATTTCCCCTTCTTTTTAATAATTCTCTCTCATAATTCAAGAGAATCAGATCTTGAGCAGGAAGGTCCATTATACTAGTCCTCTAGAAACATACAATCTGATAAAAGAGATAAAACATATACAAAAATTAATTTTGGGACAATAAATTTGGGATTTTAAGGAAACTTATACATCATAAAGTCTAACTTCTCAATCAATGAAGCACTTGAGAAATGCTGAGTATATATGACTTCTCCTACAGTTAATTTCTCAGGCAGGATATGAATTTAGGTTACGCTGATTTCAAATCCAGTGCTTTGTGCACTATGCCATGGTAAGTCTAATGATTTTGTTTTATTTCTGTTTCAGTTATGTGCACAGAAGAGGTTTAAAGACAATAGGAAAGCTCATGAAAAAGAGAGGCTACTTCCAGTAGGGGAGAATGTATGGAGAAATTTATATTAGAAGTGAACATTGAATTTCAGTAGTTAGAATGGGGCTGAAGAGAATTTCAGGGACAACTGAGACAAGGTATTAAAGTTGGAAAGAAGAAAAAAATGTCCAATGCTGTTTAAAAATAAATTAAAATATATGAAGTAATTACAGACTTTCAGATAAGGAGGGCACATCAGAGACGATGTAGTTCAAAATAGGTCGAATCCATAATCTTTTTTACAATCTTGCCTGCCTGGCATGATCAAGACTATGTTGACATTCAGTTAAGTAACTGGACAAGGAAAGATGCATTTCGGCTAGATTCAAGAGGAAATTGATTGCTAAGTGATTGAGTTTAAGACTTTTAGGCAGGAGAAGGGGGAGAAAATGGGAAGTTATTCCTGATTACTGGTAGGGGAGTGATTTGACTAAGACATGCATTACCAAAGAGAAATAACAGTGGAATGGGAGCCGAAGACCCCTGACTCATGGCATCAAGTTGGTTAGTTGGTGAAATTTATCATAGAAGAGACATGGAAGGATTAACTGAAAGATTGTAGTGGGATGAGAAAATGGTTCAAATAACTGCAAGGACAGATTTAACCTGGATGTGGTGAATGAGATAGAAAATGTCAAACATCACTCTAAAATGTTTTGAGAAAGTTACTTGATGATGCCATTAACATAAATGAGAATATCAAGAGAATAAAAAGTGATTTCTTGAAGAAAATGACATGTTGGATATGGAACATCTTCAATATTAAATACCAGTAGGAGAGCCAGAGAGAAATATTGGTCTGACCTGAGAAGTGAGCCAGGGGTGAAGATAAGCATTTGTATTTGAGAGTCAAATGATTGCTATGGGAAGATAATATTAAGAGAGTGGTGTGGGGGGCAAAGAAAGCATTAGACAATGTGAGAAGGCGAGAAACACATAGACAGAAAGACAGAAATAGAATGATAGGAAAGTGAGAAAGATTCTTCTTGTATGAGCACATTTTTAAAAGCATGGTGTTCACAAATGCTGTTTTCTTCTTTTATTCTGTACATACACTTGCTATAAACTGATATCAAAATATTGAAAACAAAAATAAGAAGGCAATGAGGTATAATAGGCTGGAATATGTGGTGCAAAATAAGAAAATAGAATTTGATTTAGGTATTCAGGTTGCAAAAATTACCTGCACAACAGTTAATGGATTTATAAGAGGACTTAGATGTTGTATAAGATGGATGAGATACTCATAAGTGATAAGAAAGAGAGGAAGAAAGGGGGAAGACAAAGAGAGAGAGAGAGAGAGAGAGAGAGAGAGAGAGAGAGAGAGAGAATATGCATTTATTGAGCACTGTGATGTACTGTTCTAAGTAATCAGGACACAAAAAGAAGAAATAGCTTACATTTACAACACAATACGGAAAAATAACAGATAATAGGTGTGAAGCTTGTGGTACAGGGTAGGTAAGATATTGGTGGGGAACTGACATCCAATAAATAAGTCTTTTTGCGAGTGGTCAGCATGCCTGGGGCCCCTCATGAAATGATAGTAAGGACAAGAGAGTAACCAATCAGTAGAATGGAGCCTTAATGCAGAGGAGGGAAGGCAGCTGCTGAGGACATAAAGAATGTATAAAGCAGCTCATCTAGAAAGGACATGCTGTTGGGTTGTCTTTTTTTTCTTTTTTTTCCCTTGGAATTGCATGTATGAGTAAATGTACCATGCTGTGATAATGGCAGTCAGGAACACTAAAGTGGCTGTAGGCTGCATTAAGAAAGGTATAGTTTCTAGAACTGGGGAGAATATAGTCATGCTGTACTCTGCACAATGGTAGTGCACTGTGTTCATTATTGGGTAGGAAATTTTAGCAATGAAATTGACAAACTTATTCATAGCAGGGCAACCAAGATGATGAGGGGCCTCTAGATGATGTGACACAAAAGCCAGTTGAAGGAATTTGTTATATTTAACTTAGAAAAGAAATGGATTAAGATAAAACAATATATGAGGAAGTGTATCACATGGAAGAGAAAATGGATTTGTTCTACTGGGCTGCAGAATGCAGAATCAGCAGCAATAGGTGAGATGTGTAGGGTAACAAATCACTCTATCTGGAGAAAGACATCCCAAAATGAAAGGTACTATGAAGTGTAATGGGCTACTTTACAAGGCAGTGTGATCCCTGTCTTTAGAGTTCTTCAAGCAAAGATAGCATGATCCTGTTTAGGAAATGTTGTAGAAGGAATTTTTGTCCAGATACGGATTCAATTAGATAACTGGCCTCTGTGGATCTTTTCCATCTTGACATTCTGTGATCCTGTGGAATTCAGTTTATCTGGGATGGTCACAGGAGTCACAGTTTATACAATATTGCTCTAACTACTACCATTTAACAATTCTTGAGATAGCAGGCGTGTTAGAAAGATTGCTGGCTATGAGTAAAATTACTTGAGTTCAAATTCTGGGAATCCTTTACATCTGTGCCTCAGTTAACTTCTCTATAAAAAAGAGAAGACTGGACTAGAATGTCTTTAAGGATTCATCCAGTTTGAAATCTCTTATCCATTAATGTCATTTAAGCAACAGAAACCAGCTGTAACATTAGATGGCTGACCACCAGAAACACACTTCAACTGACCTAATTAACTATCCCTGATTCACAATCCTCCATCTCCTGTTTTGCCTTTTTCAAACCAGTTAATAAAATTAGGCAGGGGATACCTCTCTTCCAAATGTAATATAGTATGGCAGAAGCTGGGAATAGATCATTGTCTAACACCATATACCAAAATCTAGTCTAAATGGGTGCACGATCTAGGTATAAAGGCTGATACTCTAAGCAATCTGGGAAAGCAAGGAATAGTTTACCTGTCAGATTTGTCGAGAGGGGAAGACTTTATGACCAAACAAGAATTAGAGAAAATTATAAAATGCAAAATGGATAATTACATTACATTAAATTGAAAAGATTTTTTTCTTATTTTGCAAAAACAAAGCAAATGTAACCAAGATTGATAGGGAAGTGGAAAATTGGGAAAGAATTTTTGCAACCTATGTCACTAATAAAGGCCTTGTTTCTAAAATATACAGAGAATTGAGTCAAACCCATAAGAATATAATTCATTCCCCTATTGATAAATGGTCAAAGGATATGAGAGGGAGAAATTAAAGATATCTATAAGAATATGAAAAAATGCTCTAAATCACTATTGATCAGAGAAATACAATTCAAAAAGACTCTGAGGTACCACATCTCACCAGTCAGATTACTAAGATGACAAAAAAGGAAAATAACAAATGCTAGAGAGGCTGTGGACAAACTGGAACACTAATACATTGTTGGTGGGGTTGTGAACTGATTCAACCATTCTGGTGAGCAATCTGGAACTATGCCCAAAGGGCTATAACTAATTTCATACCCTTTGACCCAGCATTGCCACTTCTAGGTTTGTATACCAAAGAGATCATAGAAGTGGGATGAAGATCCATATTTACAGAAAATATTTATAGCAGGTCCTGAACTGGAAATTAAGGGGATACCCATCAATTAGGGAATGGCTAAATAAGTTGTGGTATATGAATGTAATGGAATATTATTGTGCTATAAGAAACAAGGAGCAGATAGACTTCATATTTACCTGGAGAGGCTTATGTGAACTGATGCTGAGTGAGAAGAGCAGAAGCAGGAGAAATTTGTACACAATTACAGACACAATGTATGTGTGATGAGCAACTTTGAGAGACTAAACTTTTCTCAGCAATGCAGGGTTATAAGACGACTCCAAAAGAGTCATGATGGAGAGACATGTTTACCTTCAGAAAAAGAACTAGAAAGAACGGAGTTTGAATATAGATTGAAGCAAACTACCTGCTCTATTTCTTTTTCTTCTTTGGTTTTGTTTCCTTTTTCCCATTGTTCATTCCATCTGATACATTCCTTCCTTATAACCTGACTAATGTCTAATGTGAATGCACTTGGAGATCCTATATTTGATTGCAAACCACCATGGTGGGGAGGGGAGAGAGGGGGAGAAAATTTGAAACTCAAGGGATTATGGAACTGAATCTTATAAAATAAAAGTAAACAAGCAAATTAATAGACAAAAAACTGATGAAAAAATAATTTATTGCGTGCTTGCACACATTTCAATCACATGAATGATTGCAATTGAAATTAAATAAATAATGTTAGTCATGAGTGGTGAAGTAATAGATCCAAGGGGAGGGGTCTCAGACAATAATAAAGGTGATAGCTCTTGTGTCTATGTTACTGTAAACTTAACACAGTATACTCCAAACATTAGCCCTGTGACAGGAAAATAGGAAACTTCTCATTAGGCTTCTATTACACGTGAGTTAATTTAGGAGCAGAGAGAGGCAGGAAGCTGGCCATGATGATGCAGCTAATAAGAATTAGTCTTTCATTGGGGACCAGAACTGGTTCTGATCCTAATGTTCTTTTCATTGAACTGTTGCACCTCCATTAACTCTAAATCCTCAGATATCAGGAGAGTGGCACAATGAGGCCATTATCCCAGTTCAACAATATCAGTCAGTAAACATTACTACTCTATGCTGGACCAAGCCCTGCAGATACACAAAGAGGCAAAAGACAGTCCCTTCCCTCAAGGAGCTTGCATTCTCATGGGGAAACAACAGTCAAGTGAATATATACAGGATAAACAGGAAATAATTAACCCATAAAAGATACTAGAATTGGGAGAGTTTGGGGAAAGGCTTCCTGTAGAAGGTGGAATTCTGGTTGTGCAAAATTGGGATGTCATGCATTCAATTTCCTCTCTTTCTGAATATTCTCGCCTTTCTGAGTAGTCTGGTGGCCTAGAATCTTTAGGTAGTACAACATTGCCCCCCATCTCCTGATGTTATTACCACATATCCTTGCCCATATTATTTCTGCCTTCTTCCTCCTCCCAAGAAGTTCCAAGTGTTACTTCTACATGAGATTCTCACTTTCCTTCACTAAGATTATCCCCCTCCCACACTGCTTCCTCTTGCTACCTCTACACTCCTCTCCTTTATCATGTAGAACATCCTTGATATTGTGACTTTATATACCATCTCTAGCTGTTTCTCCCTCCTTCAACCACACTTGGGAGTTATCCCAACATGAGCATCCTAACCCTCACCTTCCTTCACAAAATTCCCAGATTTTTCATGTTCTTTATGCTATGTCCCCCTGAGTCCACTCCCTAAACTCCCAGAAAGTTTTCCAAATGGAATTATATTAACAGTGTCCTGCCTTTCTCTTGGAGTCTACTTTCCTATTGCAATACTTCCCTAATGACCTGTCTGGCCTGGACACACAAGGCACTTTGTACATAAGAAGAAAGGATGTGTAGGGATGTAGGGGACAGATCACAAACAAATTAGCCCTTTGACTTCACCCACCATAGTGAACTCAATCCTATCTTCTCACAGACTCTACTAGCCTCTGGTCTCTCCTTTATACTATGTCCTCTGAAAGCATTCTCCTCTCCTTAATAAATTCCCCTATATACTCCATTTCTTTCTTTCAGATTCATTCACTATTTGTGTGACCTTGAGTCAGTTAAACTCTTCTAGCTTCAGACTCCTCCTTGATTAAGTGATGCAAGATTCCTTTTACCTCTTAATCTACGATCCTGTAATCTTTCCCTCTCCTTGTGCTCACTGAACCTTAACTTTCTCCTGAGAATGCTATCCCTCTTGTCATTCTCTCCAATATCAGCTGCTCTTTGTGTGCTACCTGAAATTGTACCAGGAGAAAAAATCTGCATATTTCTCACTTATTGCTTACTTATTATATCCTCTGCAATTATGACTTAACACTTATATTTCCACCTTTGAAATGCCTCAGGATTATCCAGTTCCTTATTGCCATTATCTATGGACCTCTGGGTGTCTCATCAACCTTCCCAATTAGTTTGCTACTTAAAATATTCTTCTCTTCCTCTATTCTTTACTCCCTATAAAACCCTGACCTCTTCTTACTCCCTCGATCTCCTTTACTCCAATGACTTTTTCCCCTATTCTAACTTAATCAGTCCTTGACTTCCCCTGACCAATTTTGCCAAAGTATCATAATGCTTCCTTCCAGCTCTGCATAAAATAATTAAGAATAGGACCAAATAATGGCTACATGAGCTGGTACTAGAAATAGGCTGTCTAGTTCTTTTCCCTGATAGTGTTACTCACCACACAGATGGTGCTTAAGAAATGTTCAATTTGTTTTCAGAATGGACCCTCCATCCCTATATATTTCAGGGAAGAAAAGAGAACAAGTATGGGATAGTGTAATCATTAGTGTGAGGCCAGACGTGGGATTGAACCATAGCTCTGACATTCTCTGCAAGTCATAGCCTCTAACACCCTCAGTTTTTTGTTGTTGTTGTTGTCGTTGTTGTTCTGTAAAATGGAGGATACAATTTATCAAATGCAATAAATTTGTGAAAATTGATTTGGAAGCATTAAAAGTGATAATGGAAGGCATATCATCAACATCTTCACCACCATCCATCCTCTTCACAAATGCCATTTTTATAGCTATTATAATTATACTTGCTATTACAGATGCGTAATTTTAAACTAAGTTTGGAGTCCATATTCCATTGGGTGTGGATAGATTTTATTACAAAGACAATTGTTCTCTTTCCTGCCCCATTTCCATTTTTGATTTCTACCTTTTTTTTTTACTCTTTTGTCCACAGGGCAGAAGTAAAGATTGTGGAAGGCATTTTGTGTTACTTTACCCAACTAGATGAGGAAAATCCCAAGATGCCAACTGACATCATCTTCAGCATATATTTTTACCAATATAGTAGGCAATGAATTTCTGATAGTCTGCTTCTGGCAAAATTCTGCTGGCAGGTATCTCTTACCTGTTTCTATTTCAAGAGGTTTTTTTTCCTCCCTTTGTTTCAAATTCATTCTTTCTAGGGAACTGCCCATTTTGTACATCCAAGAAGCAAATCGTCTATGAGTAATAATTTTCTCAATCCACTGGAGCTTGTGGTGGATGGTGGTCAAACATAGTATTTTCTAGACAATCTTAAGCCTTGGTGTAAAAATTGAGAACAATAATAATGTCATCATATAGAAAAAAATAGTAATGACATTGTTTCTCACCAGAGTAATGGTTCAATCTATTAGGTTTAGGTTTATGCTACTGAGCATTTAAAGACACCGACCCACATTCAGAACCTTCTCTTTCCAAGAAGACTTTTTTTGCTTTTTGTTTTACTTATCCAACCTTTTGTCCAAGGCTCAAAGCATAACTTAAATACCTCTTGAGTGATTGACTCTAATTCACCATGGCTAAATTTCTTATATTTTTTTTGCATGTGAATAGCAGCTTTTCTGGATTTATTTGTTTTCCATCCCTATTAACATGGCTACAGTTGTAAATCTCACTTTTCAGGACACATCAATATTGTGAAAGCCAATGATTCTGTTCATTAATTACAGACAATTGAATTTTCATTGAATCAACAATTATAATGATATTTATTCTGTTTTCACTTTTGCATTACTGGGGATATCTCCTCATAAAAGACTTCTTACTATTGCATACCAATGAGCATTTCCTTCTTGGCAAAAATGTTAGACCCCATGCTAAGGGCTGGGAATAGAAAGACAAATCCTAATAGCCCCTGCCTTCAAAGAGTATATATTCTGTTATTGGCTGCTAAACAATAAGGACACTGATAATTAAACACAAAATATATACAAAACAAAACAAATATGTTTGCATCATCTCTTCAGGGATACTTTCTCAGAACATACACATTTACCACAAACATGTTCCATAACTGAATTTAGTTCATCACACAGGGTTGTCCAAGAATTGAATCCTGTCCACTTTTTGTAATGTGGTGCAAGGTTGCTATCAAGGGAAATGATGTGATATAATGAATCCTTCAAGAAGCAGCCTCAAAAGATACTATTTGATAGGAGAGCAACAGGCCAATGTGCTAATCACTTTAAAAATAAGTATTAGAAGCATAATGAAATTCTGGCAGGACAAGTCGATTCCGAGCTAGCAAATGGCAGGTAGCTGGGCTTGTCAAAGCCAGGGATATCCCCAGAGTGCAGGAGCTGCCCTAAACACAATCCTCCTCCACGTAGAACACAGTAGGATGCTGATTGCTCCTCTTGTGCTGCTCTCCTTATATCGTACTTTCAAAAGAAAAACATCACTTAATGGTGATTTATAAGGCATCATGTAATTTGCTGCTACAGTGAATATGGGGAAGGCGAACATTTCATTTGGAATTGTAGGACTCCTGCATTTGGTCCCATTAGTGTCAACAGCATCCACTCCAGAATCTCCTTATTTTGCTGAAATTCACTCTCCCAATGCTTGTGTTCATCCTGTGAATTGTCTGATTCATTCTAGGTCATAGAATAAAATGAGGAAAGGAACAATGGAGTCCAATCTAGTCTAAACTTTACCTGAACAAACATTATCTCCTCCATACACAGAGTTATAGCTAAAGCAAAGTAGCTAAGGTTTTGTCCAGGGGCCCAAATTTACAGAGTACTTAAAACATTTATAGTTCTTCTTAAAAACAATAGATCCAAACATTTAATTAGTAAGAAGAGATATATAAAATGGGAAGCTATTATAAGAGATGGAATATTTCCTCCCTTCCATACTCTACCATGGCTGAATACTGGGTGAATATTTCCCTGGCCCAGTTCCACATTATTTTCCACATTTTTTGCTCAAGAATTTCCAGGGTCAGTGTCTCATGGCCTCAGTCCATGGAGATAAAGGGCTAGGGGTGGGGAATCTATAGCCTTGAGGTCACATATAGACCTTTAGGTCCTCAAGTGTGGCCCTTTAACATTTAGTCAAAGCCATGTGACCTCAAGGTCATAGATTTCCCACCTCTTGATAGGCATTCCAAATTATTTTTGCTATTTGCTCCTGGCAGGAAAATTGCTACTTAGGGTCTAGACAAGGTAGCTATCTTGCAGGCATTTGGCCTTTTCTTGAGGAATCCATGTGCTTGGTAAATAAACATATCACCTCCTCAAATAGTCCATTCCATGTTAGAAGAACTCATGTTGTTAGGAAGGTGTGTCTGTAAGTGTGTGTGTGTGTGTGTGTGTTTGTGCTCACAAAATGCTTTTTGCAAAGTTTGAATTCAAACTAAACTTGCCAGTCTCCCACTTCTCAAAGGCATTTCCTTTGTAAACCAAACCCTATTAATCACACTTGTGGCTACCATTTATAAAAACAAAATCTTTGTGGTGGGTCATAAATAGCTCTACCTTGATTGCAGGTAGATGAGTAATAGTAAATATTCTTTTTGATTAAAGGTGAAAAACTATTCAGTGACACAGGGCAACTGTACTCCTATTCTCAGCCTCCCAATGAGTCTTTGGAAAATAAACTCTGGTGTGGTTGATGTGTTTGAAGTGGGAAACAATGGCTTTGCTACTTAACATGATCATTAAGAAAGCTCCTTATGCCTTTTTAGATCTTAATTGTTCATACCCACCCCTTAATCCTTGAATCCTAATATTCCAGAGCATGACCTTAGTGATGTTCCAGGGCATTGCCAGGGCCATTATTTTTTGCAATATGATAGTTAATAATTGACATCTTGTAGCTGTTTGAATATGAATAGTGTTATAGAAAAACCTGCCCACCCCAAAATTACACACACACACACACACACACACACACACACAATATGTGTGTCTTTGTATATATAATTACAGGTTATTTCTGTATTGTATACATACACGTATGCATATGCATATACATATATGTGTATGTGTGCATGAATGTATGTGTGTGTTTCACAGCTATTGGGTCTGTTCAACCAAGGGCCACTATTTTAAAGATATTTCCAGGCATCTTGGACTTTTTTGTTCAATATCATGGTGCTTGATGAGATTCTCTCTCTCTCTCTCTCTCTCTCTCTCTCTCTCTCTCTCTCTCT
>NW_027186352.1:28871144-28872418 GCF_028583685.1 Petaurus breviceps papuanus
CTCTGTCTCTCTGTCTCTCTCTCTCTTTCTCTGTCTCTCTCTCTCTCCTGCTCTCTCTTTCTATCTCAATGGTGATGAGTCTCCATTCCAATCTGACTCTGCTGGCAGAGGTTTTGAATTGAACACACATTGTTTTAAACTTAGATTGGCACTGAGACTCTTATAACAGGGGTATAGCTGAGAAGAGACCCATGGATCTGCCTGGAAACTAGTTTGACCAGTTATAGGCAGGAGATCTGCCTATGATCTTCCTTGCTGTCATAGTGCTCTATACTCCCAGCCATAAAGAAAGCAGGAACATGCATTCTTGTCTCTGTTTCTTACTGGTGGACTACTAGGGACGCAGGAGGCTGGTAGCTCCATCCCTACCTTTTTCTTTTGTTGGATGATGGGAAGGAATAGACTGATAGATGTTCTCTTCCTTCTTTCTTTCTTGCCCCCTGTGAATGGACCCAGGGCCTGACTACTCCCACTTTGGTGTCTTGCAAGGTGACCACATAAGAAGCAAGAGAACATTAACTCTGCTTCTCCTCAGTAGAACTCTGGGTCATCCTGGTTTCCTACGAATGAAATTGAACCAACAAGCAGAAATGTGGCTTTGTTCTCATTGTCTGCTTTTCTCTATAATGCTTTCCTACCTTCCCATTTAGCTCTCTCTGTCACACTATTTCTATGCGTCTGTCCCTGTTCTGTGTCTCTGTCTCTCTGACTTCTTGCTCTCTCTGTCCAACCTCTCCTTCTGGTTCCTCCCTTCTCTCTGAGTCTAGATTTGAGATATCTGCTTCAAATCAAAGCAAGCTTCACTAAACCTAAGTGAGAAAACCCAATGTGATCCTTTCATAGGTATAAGTCAGACTTTAGGGTGGATCTTTGATTATAGGATTAAAAACTTACATATATAGAGAATATTAGTGACAGATTTACATGATATTGATATAAAGATTCCCCAGATGGGCCATGTCTTTGATAATAAGTCAGTGAATCAATAAAGAAGCAATATTAAGCACTTAGTGTATACCTGGCACTGTGCTAAGAGATAGTTTGATGCATGTGAGATAAACTTGTTCTTTTTGTAAAGTAAAAATTCTATGATGGTCTATAAACAAATATTTATTAAGCACATATTTTGTGTAGACACTGTTCTTTGAACTAGGGAAAGAGAAGAGAAGGGAAAGGAAGGCAAGGCAAGTGAAGAGAAAGGAAAAACAATATTTCTGATCTCAAGGAGATTACACTTTAAAGGTGCACACACACATTTATATATATATATATAT
>NW_027186352.1:28872818-28882688 GCF_028583685.1 Petaurus breviceps papuanus
CTCTGTCTCTCTGTCTCTCTCTCTCTTTCTCTGTCTCTCTCTCTCTCCTGCTCTCTCTTTCTATCTCAATGGTGATGAGTCTCCATTCCAATCTGACTCTGCTGGCAGAGGTTTTGAATTGAACACACATTGTTTTAAACTTAGATTGGCACTGAGACTCTTATAACAGGGGTATAGCTGAGAAGAGACCCATGGATCTGCCTGGAAACTAGTTTGACCAGTTATAGGCAGGAGATCTGCCTATGATCTTCCTTGCTGTCATAGTGCTCTATACTCCCAGCCATAAAGAAAGCAGGAACCTGCATTCTTGTCTCTGTTTCTTACTGGTGGACTACTAGGGACGCAGGAGGCTGGTAGCTCCATCCCTACCTTTTTCTTTTGTTGGATGATGGGAAGGAATAGACTGATAGATGTTCTCTTCCTTCTTTCTTTCTTGCCCCCTGTGAATGGACCCAGGGCCTGACTACTCCCACTTTGGTGTCTTGCAAGGTGACCACATAAGAAGCAAGAGAACATTAACTCTGCTTCTCCTCAGTAGAACTCTGGGTCATCCTGGTTTCCTACGAATGAAATTGAACCAACAAGCAGAAATGTGGCTTTGTTCTCATTGTCTGCTTTTCTCTATAATGCTTTCCTACCTTCCCATTTAGCTCTCTCTGTCTCACTATTTCTATGCGTCTATCCCTGTTCTGTGTCTCTGTCTCTCTGACTTCTTGCTCTCTCTGTCCAACCTCTCCTTCTGGTTCCTCCTTTCTCTCTGAGTCTAGATTTGAGATATCTGCTTCAAATCAAAGCAAGCTTCACTAAACCTAAGTGAGAAAACCCAATGTGATCCTTTCATAGGTATAAGTCAGACTTTAGGGTGGATCTTTGATTATAGGATTAAAAACTTACATATATAGAGAATATTAGTGACAGATTTACATGATATTGATATAAAGATTCCCCAGATGGGCCATGTCTTTGATAATAAGTCAGTGAATCAATAAAGAAGCAATATTAAGCACTTAGTGTATACCTGGCACTGTGCTAAGAGATAGTTTGATGCATGTGAGATAAACTTGTTCTTTTTGTAAAGTAAAAATTCTATGATGGTCTATAAACAAATATTTATTAAGCACATATTTTGTGTAGACACTGTTCTTTGAACTAGGGAAAGAGAAGAGAAGGGAAAGGAAGGCAAGGCAAGTGAAGAGAAAGGAAAAACAATATTTCTGATCTCAAGGAGATTACACTTTAAAGGTGCACACACACATTTATATATATATATATATATGTGTGTGTGTGTGTGTGTGTGTATATATATATATATATATATATATATATATGTTTTGGTGCAAAACAATTGCACAAAGTAGATACAGGGTAAGTATAGGGGAGAAAGGTCTAGCAATTGGGAACATGAGGTAAAGTCACATAAAATGTGGCCCTTCAAACTGATGTTTACAGAAATCCAGAATCCTAGAAATCCTTGAACCTTGACTGATTTAGGCATATAATAGCATCAAAAGCTGGTAGAATTTGTGTAGTCCAGCTTCTTCATTAATATTGAGGTTAATTTACCTCATCAGGTGAATTAACTTATCTAGCTACCTTAGTGAATCAAAATCTCCTGAGGAACTTGGGATATTAGACACTTTCCCCAGTGAATGAGCTCCCAAGGGTAGAAGGAATAGGCTATGTGGTTTTTGGTAGGTCCAATTACCTCTCAGGGCTGTGGATCCTCATCTATAAAATAAAGACATTCATGGGGCGGTGTGGTGTACTGAATAGAGCACTGGCCCTGGAGTCAGGAGGACCTGAGTTCAAATGCAGCCTGAGACACTTGACACACTTACTAGCCATGTGACTTTGGGCAAGTCACTTAACCCCAATTGCCCTCCAGAAAGCAAAAAAATAAAGACATTCATCTATGTAACCTCTAAGGCCCATTCTTTGTTATTGCTGTTGGTCCAGTTGCGTCTGACTCTGTGATCCCATTTGGGAATTTCTTGACAAATATTGGAGTAATTTGTCATTTCTTTCTCTAGTTCATTTTACAGGTGAGGAAACTGAAAGAAACAGGGTTAAGAGACTTGCTCAGGTTCATAGAATGAGTAAGTGTCAGGAGGTAGATTTGAATTTAGGAAGGAGTCTTCCTGACTACACTGGCACTCTATTCACTGATCCACCTAGCTGCCAAAGGCCACTTCTAGTTCTAAATAATCAAGTGCTAATCTTTCATTTTCTCTGACCCTATGGATTTTATTAATCCATTTGACCATCTGTCTCCATTTGGAATAAAAATGATAAGACTTCAAACTGGAATAGGATTTAGGGATGATCTGTTCAAAATTCACTAATGAATTATAAAGTCCTAATTGTCTTTCTGACAATCTCCTAAGTGCTGAAAATTCCAAGAGAAAAAGAAATTCTGTACCCCCAAGAATTATACATTCCTTTGATGGATACCAGCTTCTACATACAGATAAGTCAATTCAATATAAACAAGAATTAATTGTAGGAATAAGTTTGATGGGGGCACTAATGACTTGGTAGACACAGGGATAGGAGGTTTTAAACTTTGATATTCCTGAGTCCAACTTCAAAAATCTTTTACTTATGCCAAGAATTCTTCTGACTACAAATCCAGTGTTTTTGTTTGCTTATTGGTTTATTTTTCACTAAAATAATAATAGCTAATATTTGTATAGTGCTTATTATGTGCCAGGCATTGTGTTTTACACAGGCAGGCTTTACAATTGTTATGTCATTTGATGTTTACAACAGTTCTGGGAGGTAGATACTATTATTAACTTAATTTTATAGATGAGGAAACTATGGCAAACAGGTTAAGTGACTTGCCCAAGATCACACAACTATTGTTCATCATTTGTTTTTGAAGCAGATCAATGCCATCATGGGTGATATCTTGATTTGCTACTGAATTGAATTTGTGAGGAAAAGTTGGGCAAAATTATTGCTTCACTTTCTCTTTATGATTCATCAAAGTCCTGTGTCAGAACAAAAGACCCATGAGGTAGTGGGTGACCTTGGAAACTTTGATGCCAGCCCAAGCTCTAAGGAACACCCATTCCACTGCAGAAAGTCTTCATGTGTTTGGGTACCCATCCCCCTCATTCACCAACATGCTTGAGGCTCATTGGTGACCCTCAACCTGGTTTACCCTGAGACTATTTAGTGAGGTATGGGCACTGTGCATACTACAGTTTCTTGGAGCCACAGATCACAGTTAGGTGAAGCTAGAAAGCAAAAGTGGATGAATAGGCCTGAAAAAAAAAGAAAAAATCTCAGCAAACCCTCATACAAAAGATGCTAGTGATCTTTGAACAATCCATGCACCAAGCTTGGCATAGCTAGGCACTGTTTAAAGCCGGCAGTGGCTTTAAAGTGGCTCCCTTCCCACTGATATATCCACTGAACTACCGCATGTTATTGCCCCTAATATTCTACTTTCTTTAATTTTCCATTTGGAATATAGTGGAAAAGATAACACTTCAACTGACCATTCCATTTGTGTGGACATTTAATTCATGTCTACCTCTGTTTGTCCCCTACTAAAGTCCTCCTTTGATACTTTGGCATAGTGTTGATATGACACTGAATTCTCAAAGGCTGGTCTAGTGGAATATGTATTCTCTCAAGTCTTACCAATGAGACTGTCCTCAAGGACAGTCGTTTCTGTTTTCATTGATAGATGTTTAAACTAGAGGATTAGGACAAATTGAGTCATAATAATTTATGAAACCAGCCATCCTAGTGAAGTAATAAAATTGTACTCCCTGTCACTGAAGAAAATAACCACATGGATAAAATCACAGATTTTCTCAAATACTAATTAAATCATATCATTGCTTTCATTATCAGATTAATTGTCTTCAAATATTCATGGTAAAGGTTCATATTTTTGGAGCAGAGATGAAGTATGTTTTTGTTTTAGAGAAAGAGAGAATTGACATAGTGTGGAGAAGGATAGGATGAGCTTGGTTCAAGGCTGTCATCTGAAACATACTGACTTTGTCGCCCTGGGCCAGGCGCTTAATGTCTCAGTCAACTAGACAATTCTGAAAGATGCTAAGTAGCAGACAAGATGACTAACTACATTGGTATAAGACATTTCCCCATCCAGGAGTTCCCTATACCAGTAAAATCAAAAGTCCAGTTTATTGCCCATTTTCTATTATGTTTGTCCCTGGGTCTAAGCTCATTCACATGTCCAGTGAAGCCTGAGTAAAATTACTCTCTGAGGCCCCACTCTGCCAGGAGCTATCCCACTTAGAAACAAGTCAAGCTGTCTTTTCTGACTTCTGCAACATCTCCAGCAAATCATGCAAAATGGCATTCCTGGGGTTTGGCTACCTAGTATCCAGGCTCCCTTTCCAGCCTTTCTTTCAAAGACTCCCTAGTCCTCATACTTCGTTGTAGCCAAAGATTCTTAGTCAATGACATATTGTGTGTGTATATATATATATATATGTATATATATATATGCCTATACATGTATAAACATTCACACATACAATATTCACTTCCATAGTATACGATTCACATTCACAAACACATACAATGTGCTATATGCATATATGTATATGGTTCCAGATTATATATATATATTTAGAGAGAGAGAGAGAGAGAGAGAGAGAGAAAGAGAGAGATAGATATGTGTGCAGATGCATGCACATACATATGACTATAAAGTTGATCACAATTTATCATTCATCCAGGTCATGTTCCAAGTCTTCATTGCCATGTCTCCTGTTGCTCATCTCAAAGAATCCTTACTCTTCTGCAAGGTGAGCTAACTCACATGCCAACCCTTTTGTTTAGTCTATCCTGGGAACCACCCCAAGAAATAGAATTCTCCTCCTTAAGGAAAAATAGATCACTTGCCTTATATCTCAATAAAGTGTAACCTCCTTAGGGTAAGGACTGTGTCATTTTGGTATTTCTTTCCCAATTGCCCAGCACAGTGGCCAACACATAGCAGATGCTAAATAAAGTCTTTTTGACTAATCTTCTCCCCCCCCACCTTTGTCTCTGCCTGGTTTTATCTTTGGTTATGTACTTGTGTATCTACCCTCACAGTATAAAGTAATATAATTTAGGGCTGGGGTTATTATTTTCCTAATGTAAAGATGTAGCAGCAAGCATGCTAGGATCCCCAGGATGGCTTCCCAAACAGGTTTTTATATTTTATTTTCTAAAGGAAAGAAACTCAAAAAGGGTTAACAATCCTGCTTTAATCACACATATGTCATTTACCTAGTTCAGGAGGAAAAAGTCATCACCCCAAACTTCAGAGAATACAAACAAGTTACAAGCAGAAGTTACAAAGAGATAGAGAAACAGATCAGCAGACAAGCTTCCAGCTCTCTGACCATTACATCCATACCTAGTCAGTTATGAGAGAGGGAAATACCAACCTCTAGGTTTTCAAAGCCGGGGGGTCAATGGCTAACCAGAGGCTCATCTTGTCAAATCACAAAATTCTTCCCAAAGTGAGCCCCAAAACAAATTCTCACATCAGGTTATATATAGCATTCTCTTAGCTCAGAGAATGTCACAACCATCTTGACCCACTGCCCAATCACAAAGCACCAAGGTATGGGCATTCTTGAAAAACAGGCCTCCTGCCACAGGCTCCATGTGACCACATTCAGCCTATTAGGGGACAGAATATGTTTTCCAATCAAGGAACGTTCTCAGAGTCACTAAAGTGTATCAAAGGGCCTAGGGGCAGGGAAGATCTTCAGATTCCCATTCCCAAGGCAACAGATCTGGTCATATTACCCTTACTCAATATACTTCAGTGGTTCCTTATTATTTCCAGGATAAACTACACACTCCTCCATTGGTCATTAAAACTCTTCATTACCTGACCCCTTCCTAGTTTCTAAAACTTCTCACTTACTCTTCCTTTTCACAGGTTCTATGGTGCAGTTACACTAGCCTATGTACTGTTTCCATTATAGAACTTCCATCATTTGTCTCTATGTCTTATGACTTGCTGTTACTGAAGCCTGGGATGTTCTCTGTCCTCAGTCCCAACTCCCAGAAAAACTGTTTCCCTTCAAAACTCAGTTTTTGTCTGGTAGTAGCAGTTGTTCATGCCTTTCCCATCAAAGTTAAGTAGTTTAAAAAAAATATATATATATAGGTATTGTATTCAAATGATGTATTTATACATGTATATATCTACATATGTATGTGTATGTTAATTGACGATATATTGTGTTTATATATAGCATATATGTGTATACATGTATATGTGGGTATGTATTTGTATATGTACAAGTATATATATAAATATATGCACGTGTGTGTATATATATGTAGATAGATCTATTGAGATATATAGATACACACACACATACACACATGAATGTAAAGATGATTTCATTTGTCTTCCTAAGCTCAGTGCCCAGGGTAATACCTGACATGTATTAGGTGCTTAATAAATCCATATCGAAAGATTGATTCATATTTTTACACTTCGTGTCCCCAGGCCTGAACTCAGCCCCTTGCATATAGTAGACACTTAATAAATGTTTGATGAATCTGAAATTGACTTTTTAAAAAATGCCTTTCCTCCCAGTGTTCAGCTCTCAACCTAGTCTGACTCATCCATAAAAACTCAGACTCTAAAGCATAAAAGTACAATAGTGTAATATAGTAAATTCCCCATTCCTGGTGTTTAAAGCTTTGCCAGAAAAGAAGGCTGATGACTTCTTGGCCCCCAGTTTCTCTTTTCTGTGTCCCAGTAACTTGACGCTTTATCTAGTGGCTCCAGGATGCCTCATTTCCTCCATTATGTCTATGATACATTAGTTTGTTGCTTTAGAGGTTGGTGCTAATGAGGCTAAAGTTACAAGCTCCCTGTGTGAGCCCATTAGCTTCATTCTGTTCCATTGTGAGAAACATAAAGACCCCACCCAAGTGATTCAGGTATATAGTTGTCTTATGTAGGGGCTACTTGGACATGGCATGAGGCAAGTCCCTGGAGTGATAAGCTCCTCCTTATTCCATTGCCACAGGAAGAATTAGGGGGACCTTCAGTGGTCCTTGGTCAGGGAAGGAAAGCTTAGGGTTAGTCGCTCAGAGCATGTAAAAATAAGAGTCAGGAAGGTAAGGGACTCAATATCAACTGTTCTTACTTTATAATTTTTCTGAGTACCAGTTTTAATGATAATGGGAGGATTGTCAGATTTATAGCTCGAATGAACATTAAAGCTTATAGTCCAACAAGGTTAGCAACGTTAACAGTGAAATACCACTATTGAAGGAAGAACCACCCATATTTAAATACAAACTGAAATACTAACAATTTAGAAGAGCAAATTTGCAGACTAAATTCATTGCCAGAAGACATCTAAATCCAATATTAATTATTGCAAGTTTGATATCTCCAAGTTAGTGAAAAGTTAAACCATCCATATGAATGTATAGGGCTGTGTGTTTATGTGAGTGTGCTCCATGTATCTCTCTACTTGTTCAGTGATTAATTTGAATGATTAAACTGGGTAATATTCTCAGGATCTCTTTTAGATTCTGTTATTACAGTCTCTAGGTTTCAAATCCTTTGCCTTAATGGGGCTATTCCTTCTCTGTCTGACTCTCAAAATATGTGTGTACATCATATTGTGTATATATTGTTGGTGGTACATCTATGTGTGTATACACACATATACATAAACACACACATATGTACAAACACACAACTAGGTAGTGCAGTGCATAGAGGACCTGGACCTGAAGTAAGGAATGCTCATCATCCGAAATTCAAATTTGATCTCTTACACTTATCTGTGTGACCCTGTGAAAGTCCCTTATCCCTGTTAACTTCTGTTTTCTCATTTGTAAAATTAGTTAGAGAAGGAAATAACAAATCAATCCAGCAGCTTTGCCAAATTAAATAGCAAATGGGATCATGAAGAGTTAGACACAATGGAAAACAGCTTAACAGCAACAGCAAATGTGCACACAGACAATTAAAACCAACGTGTCCAAGATCTGGAGCTGAAAGGGACTTCAGAGATTACTTAGTCCAATTTGCTTATTTTTCATATGAGGAAAATGAGAATTAAGGAGGTTAAGTGACTTACCCAAGTTCACATAGCTAGTAAGTGTTAAATGTCTGAGGCTGGATTTGAACTCAGGTCCTCTTGACTCCAGAGAAAGAGCTCTATTCACTGTGGCATCTAGCCACCCCTGGATGTTCATTTTTAGGTCTTCTTCAAAAGACCATGTAAGAATGTGTAGGGGGTGTGAATGATAATACTTGTATAATGGAAGCAGCATGGAAGAAATTCATCAAGGGCAATAATGAAAAGGAAGTTAGATAATCCTCTGTAGCATGGTGCTAGAAAATAGATGAAGTATATGAGCATTGCCCTGCTATCCATGAAATGATGGTGGTGATGATGACGATGAAAACTATGGAGATGATGATAATGGTAATGGTGATGATGATGTTTGTTGCACCTTAGTGTTTGTTAAACACTTTAATAATATTGTTTCATTTTATTCCTACAATAATTCTGGTAATTTGTGTTATGAGTATCCATATTTTGGAGATCAGGAAACTGAGGTAGAGAAGTTAAGGGATTAAACTAATTATACACAGGTAAATGCCTGGGGCAATTTGAACCCAAGTCTTCCTACTTCTCTAGGTCTGGCATTCGGGCCAGTAGACAACCTAGATGAAATATTAAAAGAACCAGTGTCAGGTCTCTAAAATACAGGGTGGCAACTCTCTGGAAGATTCCTGATAAAATATGGATACGTATTATACTAGACAAGCTGTGGTTTGGTGGGGAAAATATCAGTGCAGGTAGTACTATACAAAGGGGCTCACCAATATATTCAAGTACAGTGGTTAGGGAGGAGAAATCTGTTGGTACTGCACATTAGAAGAGTGTTATTCAGTGTTCCCATTATTAAAACCAACAAAAAAACAATCTTATGAAATGTTTGGTTCTAAATCAGTTTCCAAACTGGTAACACAAAAAATTAGGAAGATACAATTGCCCTCAAATATCATGATGAATTGCTTTGATGAATCCTCTGTCATTTTCAGTAATAAATGACATTTGTGCTCTTGGGGAATGGGCTGCACCTCCCCTCAGGGTACTGTTCTCTCTTGCACTTGCATTTTTTTTTTATTATTTTTGTAACACTTCAGAGGCATTGCTTCATTTGAACTTCACAGAACCCCTGTGACATAAATAGAGTCTGTAGGTATTAGAATCTTCCTTTTACAAATGAGAAGATTCGGGCTCAGAAAAGTTCAGTGATTTCTCCTTTGTAATACAGCTAGAAAATATCAAAGATGGAATTTTAACTAGGTCTTCTTGAACCTAAACGTAGTACTCTATCAGCTTATTATGCTGCCACCCTTAAGGCTGAATGTTTCACAGGCATACTTTCCTAACACTACTTTCGTGTTGTCTTAACTCATTATAAAATATCACAATAAGAATGTAATAATGTAACATGTAAAGTGCTCTGCAAACTTTAAATTGCTATATAAATGCTAGTTATTATAGTAATAATATTAGTGGTAGTCAACAAGACAGGTAGTGCATTAGAGTCCTGGGCCTACAGTCAGGATGACCCATCTTGATGAATTCAAATCTACCCTCAGATACTTCCTAGCTATGTAATACTGGCAAGTCATTTAGCCCTGTTTACCTCAGTTTCTTCTTCTGTAAAAATAAGCTAGAAAAGGAAATGGCAAATGACTCCAATATCTCTGCCAAGAAAACCCCAAATGAGGTCACAAAATGTCAGAGATGACTGAACCAAATGAACAACAAAAACCAACAGTAGTAGTAGTAGTAGTAGTAGTAGTAGTAGTAGTAGTAGTAGTAG
>NW_027186352.1:28882698-28894431 GCF_028583685.1 Petaurus breviceps papuanus
AGTAGTAGTAGTAGTAGTAGTAGTAGTAGTAGTAGTAGTAGTAGTAGTAGTAGTAGTAGTAGTAGTAGTAGTAGTGGTAGTAGTAGTAGTAGTAGTAGTAATAGTTGTGTGTATGTATTCTCAATGGCATAGTTGTGTAGCAACGTAGGAAAAGCCACAATTTGGAGCCAGAGGACCAAGGTTCTGAGCTCAGCTGAGTCGCTTAATATGTATAATAATTTTGGCCAGTTTTTGACCCCTTCTAGGTCCAGATGCTTCATCTCTAAAACCAGGGACATTTGAAAGATGGTTTCTAAAGCCCCATTCTTCTCTCAATCTGTGATCCAGTGGATCTGTCTAATATAGTCTAGGCTACTTGTGAATCTGCCCCTCCTGACAGAATTCCCATACATCAAATATTTTTCTTCTATGAGGAACCTACTCTCACAGATACCAGCAGCCTCAGTATCAAATTGAAGAAACCAGCATTTTGTCAAGATAACTCAATTCTAAGGCAGGTGATGTGGATACTGGCAATGAATTTTGGTATTGTTGTGTAAGTGGTCATAGGGAAATCACTTCATCTCTCTGGTCTTTCTTTAGCTTCCTCATATGTAAAATTAATAAGTAGGCCTGAATGATCCTTAAAGTGCTTATTCTAATAGTCTATGACAATGACAGATAATCCAGTCCATTCTTTTTTGATGATAGAGTCAAATCATATCACCAAATAATTTGTCTAACCTTGTCTTAATATCCAAGGGAAAATTTATGGCCTATTCAGATTGCCAAATGTCAGCATAGGAAGATACTTCAGAACTCATCAAATCCATCCTGTCCTCTTACCATACATCTAGGAAGTTATGATCCCATATTATTTAAAGATGTTCAGTGATGAGATACCCATTTAACTTTGCTATTCATTTGTCTCAGTTGTGTCCAATTCTTTTAACAGCATTTGGGGTACTTGGAAAAAATGCTAGAGTGGTTCACAATATCCTTCTCCAGCTCATTTTATAGATGATGAAACTGAGGCAAACAGGATTATGTGGTTTGCTCGTGGTCATATACTTAAGAAGTGTTTGAGGTCAGATTTGAACTCTGGTCTTCCTGAACCCAGACTTGGTACTCTATCTACATAGCTGCCCTCTATCCAATTTTGAGATAGCTTTAATTGCTAGGAAATTCCCCTTATTCCCTCACATCTCCAATGTCACCCAACCATCCTTCATGCTTCATTATTTGTAAAGAGAGCCAAGACTACTATTAGCTTTTCATAAAACTACAGTTTTCCTCTGGACTCACCAGTCACACATGTTGGTTCCCACATGCTGAATGGACTCCCTCAATATCTCTATCTAAAAGCATTTTGTCTCCATCAGGACTCACCCTATTTGCCACCTCCTTATTGAAATTTCACCCAATTTTACTCTTACCACAATCCTTCCTCACCCCATTGTTAAGACTAAATCCTTCTATGATTCATCCATGTTAGTACATGAGAAATGGCCATACAGAGAATGTAAGTATCTGACGGGGAGGGCTTGTTTCTTTTTCTTTTCCTCCATCTTGCTGGAACCTAGCACAGTGCCTTGAAATTATCAGGCAATTAATAAATATTTATAGATTTTGATTGAAATCTTGAGCCAAAATACATCCCTTTACTCAGATTTCTTAGCTCTCAACTCTGGGACCAAGCAAGGTGATTCTAACTTCATTCCAATGTATTAGCACTAAAAACAAATGACAACTGGGATTATACTTGCACTGACAATCCATATGACATGATATCTAGCCCCTCTCTATCTTGTTTACACTCCTCCCGGGGCTATCCAGTTGTCCAGTTTCTTCAGTTAACCAGATAGTCTTTATATCCTCATAAATATTATTCAACCATACTTGTGATGAAGCCTATACTGATGCCTAATCTAAGTACATGTATGTGTGTATATGTATGTTCTCAGCATGGGTACTTTTCAAGATGTTTGTCCCACTTCAATTATGGATAGAATATTAACTTTGATCTTGGCAATAACCTCAACATGAATTAGATAAATTAATTTAGAACAGATAATGTTATGAGCCACACTTGCGTTTGTGGTATTCATAAATGAAAACGACAGCTAAATTTTTGAAAGGCAACTCAAAAGTATTTCAGAATCCTAAAATTCTTTATTATTTCTTATTGTTTTTTTTTAACTAAGATGATTATAGATCGTCTAGTTAGGGTGTATTTTTACACTAATTAAATGAGAACCTCTCAGAGTAAAATGTGAAAGGAGAAGGGTTTTCCTCCTAGTCTTTTATGAGCTATGAGTTGTGCTGGGCCCTGATGATACAATGATAAAAATGAAACATACTATTTCTTCAAGATGTTTACATTCTGTTTTTAAAACAATGTATATGTACATAAGCAAAATTGACACAATTTAAATTGAAGATGATAATGTAAGTTTCATTGTATCACTCCCAGTTACTATGTATTAACTTACTATTGCTTCCAAGATCAGATACACACAACTTTGTTTGGCATTTAATGATACTCAAAATTGGCATTCTTTTATCTTTCTTATTTTCTTCTACTTCCATGAACTCTCCACCTACAATTCATACATGCCTGCCTACTTGCTTCTCATCACACACACACACACACACACACACACACACACACACACACACACACACACACCTTCTCTGATCCCTATACCTTTTTGCTGCTTATTCCCTATGCCAAGAATTATGTCGCCAGCAATGTTCACCACTGCCTAGTTATGTTCGAGACTGAACTCAGGTGACACTTGTTACAGGAAGCTTTTGCTGATACTCCCAGTTTCAAGTTCTCCTCTTCCCCAATTTACCTGGTATTTTTTTTTAATATATACATGTATGTCTTTGTTGTTACCATCATTAAAATGTAGGTTTCTTGAGGACAAGAACTTTTTCATATTTATCTTTGTCTTCTCGGCAATGATGTTATTCCATTCATGAAATGAGCGATTGGTTGATAAAGTGATATTTTTACAATCAATTTTTTTTTGGGGGGAAGTATATTTTTTCATCTTTTTTTTCTTCAGTTAAGTAGACAGTATATGTAATCTTCTGGCCTCAGAATGATAAGCCTGTATTTTAATTCTGCCTAAAACATATTTGCTAGCTGTGTGACTCTAGACAATTCTACTTTCTTAGTTTCCTCATCTGTAAAATGGGAATAACAATAGCACTTATCTCACACAATCATTGTGAGGATCACATGAGAGAAATTGTTTAAAATGCTTTTCAAACCTTTAAGCACCATATAAATCCTAGCCATGATTGTTGCCATTTCTAAAATCTGCTTTACTTCACATAGTTTTCTGTTCTCCCAGACATTTTTACCCCGCCTCTTCATTCCTTCCTATTTTGAAATTTACATTGTCCAAGTCTGTGGGGTGACTGTTGTAAAATTAAAGATGTGAAAATGATCCCTTCCCTGAAAAATCACAACAAAATGTTAACGGTTGATAGTAACTAATAATAGCTTAATGCTATGCCCCTTCCTGATGGCATATACAATTTCAATAAAGACCTTCAACGATTTAATTCAAATGAGTTTTTGTAGACATTGAAGGTACTACTGCAGATGAATAAAGGAGTTGCTTTTTAATATATTCCAATGACACTTTCCCTTTTTTTTTCATTAAAAAAAAAGCCTTGTCCTTTTGAGAATATGTAATGGGAATGTAAATGTTTAAAGACCTTCCCTGCCCCTAGGCTAAAGTGCACCTGGAGCCTGGGGTGGGAGACTTGTTTTTCAGTAGGTACTGCTTGATTGGCCAGTGAGTCAATAAGGTTGTTACATTCTCTGAGCCAAGAGAAGGCTATATAAGCCCTGATGTGTAGCTTTGTTTTGGGGCTCACTTTGAGAAGTGTTCTGTGATTTGATCTGGATTCTGGGAAGCCGTTGTTGAGAGCCCCCCCTCGGCTTTGAAAAACCCAGATGTTGAAACCCAGATGTTGATTTGGTATGGATGTAATGGTTGGACAATTCAGAAACTGTCTACTTGATCTGTTTCTCTGTCTTGATAATTCTGTCTATACATTCTGAAGTTCAGGGCGCTGATCTTTTCCCCCTGAACGAGGTGAACGATACATACGTTTGACTGATTAAAGTAAGCTTGTTAACCCATTTTGAGTTGCTTTCCTTTATCAAAGCAGATCTAAGAATCTGTGGTGGCAGCGACACTGGGGTACTTGCTGCTACACAATAATGCAAACATGAGTCTTCTAGTAATAGGTCAATCTATTCCATTCAAAGCTATCCACCTCAATTATAAAATCAACTGACATATTTACATTTTATTTAAATGTTTTAAGGGGTATAAAATGCTTTATGTACAATATCTCATTTAATTAATCCAATAACCTTATGTATCAACTGCTAAATATATAATTAAACCCATTTTGTTGGTGAAGAAACTGACACTGTCAGCCTTTTCTGAGGTTACAACTAGCAAGGTCGGAGGGCAGAATCAAACACTCTCCTTCCTGTCTGCAAATGCTACACACTATTTGTTTTGCCAATCTTTTGAAATTTGGTTACTGATCTTGGGAGAAATTATGCTTATTTTCCCTTCCCATTTTTTTATACTGTGAAAGTTGTTTTAAATATCTCTTAGAAAGATCCTCCTTCTTAAACTGACTAGTACCGCATGGATATATACACACACACACACACACACATATATATATATATATATATATATATATATATATATATATATCTTCAGTATATTTTTAAATGTTAGTCATTATTCACAAGATCATAGATTTCCACTATAATGTACCTCAGAGGTTCTACATGCTTTATTTTATAAATGAGTAAAGTGAGGTCTCAATATATCTTTCCCCAAAGTCTCACAGGTAGCATGTCTCAGAGAGTAATATAGCCATTATCTTGTATATGGAGTCATAACTCCTGCCTATAAAGCAATCAAGTATTTTTTATTAAGTGCTTACTATGTGCCAGAAAAGTTCTGGTGATTAAAAAAAAACATAAACACTTCTGCCTTCAAGAAGCTTACATTCTAATGGGGGGTGTGGGGAGGTTACATGTAAAAATTTCCAAAAAGACTCTTCTCAATGCACTGATTGCCTCTTTTTTGAGTACAACACATCAATACCTCAACATATTTTCTTCTCCAAGACCAGACTATCTCCTATTCTTTTCATTTTTATGTTTTTTTTTATAGTACTTGTATGGTAAATTCCCCCCAAACACATTCCTGATTATAAAATCTAAACTATTCCCACAATATGCCTTTTCCTTTCCTTCCAGTAACCTGAATTTTTTATTACCCTGAGATAATTGTGATCTGTGGCCATAGAGAATGATTGTGAGAACATCAGGGTTTATGTGTGTGTGGGTGTATTTATAACAAGAAGAAGCTTAGAATCATTTTAAAAAAATATTCCAAAATTCCTCACATGCAATCAAATCCAGTATCATCCTTGTACTTAATTGACTGGATTTAGTTCACTGACCATCAGTTGTGTCTGTCCAATGTATATAGATTGAAAGTCTAGCTCAATGGTTTTTCTATTTGTTCATTTACTTTATTTCAATGTGACTGGTAAATCCAACCTCTTGAGTGTTAGTGGATCTCATGGAAGAAGTTCTCAAGTTCTCTGGGATGTAAAGAATTGATCAATGACATCCAAGGTCTAGGACATTGTGCAGAAAGTCTACACTAAACAGTAATTTCTCTCCTATTTATTCTCCATGAAGGTTATTCTTCATAACAATTATGATCATTTTGGGGGTAGTTATCCTGATGGGGAGATGCAGGTAATGGTAACAATAAAGAATAGGTTTGGAAGGGGCAGCTAGGTGGTGCGGTGGATAGAACACCAGCCCTGGAATCAGGAGGACCTGAGTTCAAATCCAATCTCAGCTGTGGGACCCTGGACAAGTCACTTAATTCTGATTTCCTTACCAAAAAGAAAGAAAGTTTGAACAAGTAAAAAATAGTGAGAGATGAAATGATAGGAGGTTGCAACTGGAGTAAGAAGCATATGTTGAATGTGGAGAATTGGTTGATGATAAAATGAAGAGAATAATTATCTTTGTGTGTAGCTGAGCCAAGTGGAGGTATACGTCATGGGCATTAGAAAGATTGAGGAACTGAGAGGTTTTGGTAATAGAGCATATTTAATGCTTTTTGATATCTGCTGGATCTTGATCCTGTGAGGGATTGTTGAACAAATGTATTCAAGCAAAGCAAATGATTTTGAAAGAACTTCAGAAGTATACAGGGCAATGTTAAAGAGAGCCATTGTATGTTGTCTTTGCTCTAAGAGCCAAATGTTTATATGTGTACATGCATGTATTTGTGTGTATATAATCAGTTAACCATGCATCCAGGACTATTTCACATTTTCTGGACTTCTCAATATTTTTTTAAAACTACAAAGACATGGTCTGCTGTAGAAAATGTTCACAAAAACCTTAGTTGTTCATGTTTATTTTCATCAAGGATCCCTTCAATGTATTTTAGTGTATGGATACATAGGCACGAGAGTTCACTAGAAAGAGGTCTCAATTTGTAATTAGGAAAGAAGGAGGTTTGGAGGCTTTTTGGTTACTAGCTGTATAACATGGAAGCACATTACTTTAACCCTTTACCACACTTGTAATATTTTAATATGCTGGGTGATTATGAGGATCAAATTACATAAGCTCTAAAAACATTTTGAAAACCTCAAATACTAAATAAATGGCACAAATTGTTGATGTGTTATGAACTATTCTCAAAGAAGTTTTTTAGAGATTAGAAATAAGTCATGTGGGTTAGCAATTGGGCTCAAATGAGGTAACATATTGAAATCAAGTACTTTCCAAATCTTGTGGCACAGCATTCAAATGCTGTCATAATCATCAATATTCAGAACTGTAATGAAAAGAATGAAAATGACTCATTTTCTTCATATGTATGAATAGTTTTAAAATATGTACAACAATATATTGTTTAACTCAAAACTTCACTAAAGCTTTGGGAGCTTAACATGTGAAATTCTCAGCATTATAAATGCTATTGTAAATGAATGGAGGAGGTGTCTTTTGATATGTTCCACTTGACACTCTTTCCCTTTCTGATATTAAACGTGATCTTAGAAATGGAGAAAATTGGGGAAGTGACCAAAATTCATGAAAACAACATAAAAACAAAGTGTTTCTACTGACTGATAATGTTTATCTGCACATGATCTATCCTGGAGTCAAATAAATTTAAATATAAGATACATGCCATTATTGCATCAATCAACTCAAATGAACTACTGGTTTTCTACTCAGTTTTGAAAGAAATTAGCAGGACATTTTATAAAAAAAAGTTCTGAAAACCCAGAGAGGGGAACTTATTCAGAAGGAGAAAGCCATCTGTAGTATGAGCTATAGTAAAGATAACAGGAACGATGAGGAATAAGAACAAGACTTGTGACAGCTAGGAGATCATTGATAACTACAGAAAATACATCACTTGAGTGATGAGGTCAGAAGTCATATTGCAAAAGGTTAGGATGAATGTGAAGAAGAGGAAACTTTTACAAGGAAAGGGAGAAGATGGATATGTAAAGTAAGTAGGATCTAATCATCTCTTAGCAGACTCTGAATTAAAGGAGGAAACAATGAAGAAGATATCACTATATTGAGAGATGAGAGAAGGTTATTGGGGGAAAACAAGAAAGAAGATAGTGTTCGGAGAAGATTTTTCATTGTTATTATTGTAGTCACATTATTGTGTTAGAGTGTGAAGACAAGACCTTAATAGAGTGGGCAGGGAGAGATATGGGAAGCTTTTAAAAAAGACATTTTGGAAAATTTGCTATCCTGAGTGGACAAAGAAAATTGATTAGGCAAGAGTAAATAAACTGTCTTTCTATAGTGAAAATTAAGAAATTTTCATTTTGTTTTGTTTTTTCAAAGGTAATTTGTTATATATCCAGTCAGCATGTTTTTGGCATATTCTTCAGCTCTAAGCATCAGCACATGGATAACAGCAGAGGGAGTGATAGTGGGAACAACCAAAGCTTGTGATTTGGTGAGGCAAGATAAGGAAAAGGAACAAGCAATAGAGGAGATTGAAGAGGTCAAGTGGTTCCTTAAGAGATTTGAGATTAAGCAGGGAGGAGAGTGTTTCTAGAGAACAGGTGTTGGACTGGCAAAATCCTGAGGAATAGAGAGATTGCAAGTAATGGTAAATATAAAGAATAGGTTTGTAATAAGAGAAAATAAAGTGAGAGATAGAAGTATAGGAGATTGCAATTGGATTGAGAACCATATAACATTGATTTTGAATGTGAAATATTGGTGGTTGATGACAAGATGGATAATAAACTATCTCTATGTGGAGCTGAGCAGAGTGGAGGCACTGGTCATGGGCATTAGAAACATTTAGGAACTGAGAGGTTCCCATAATAAAAGAAATACTAATATATATGAAATCTAAAATCAAATATTTGAGGGACTGTTAGGTGAGAAAATTATTGATCTGCATGGTCCCCTGATCCAAACAAGAAGAGTTGGTTACACATTGCTAAGAAAGAAGTTTAAACTTACTAATCATTGGTTCTGTTCCAAAGTGTGATATGTTGGAGGATTGCTCCAAGATGGGAGAGTAGAAACAGTACTTCCCCATGGCTCCAGGTTTGCCCTCCTCCAATACATGTAAAAAAATGACTCTAAACAAATTGTAGAGCTACAGAACCTGCAAAGTGACAGAGAAAAACAAATCTCCCAATAAAGGCAACCAGGCGGGCCAGCAGGAAAGGGCTATTGAAGGAAGCTGAGAGCCAAGCCCAGCCCTGCATGAGCCATGCATTTCTGGCCCCAGGTCATCCCCAAACCAGCAGTGGCCAGAGTAGACTTGAGGAGAGTGAATCACCAGCAGCTTTGGTTTTCAGACTTCTCAATGCATAAATGCTAAAGCTAAATTAAATTGTCAGTGTGGAACTCTGTTGGATTGGGGAGGGGGGACAGAACAGCAGGGGCCAGCCCCTGCCCCAGGGCAATAAGCATCAGAGGTGTAGTGGCTGCCTCAGGGGCTCTTTGCCTGCAGATTGTAAGGGGACCAAGTGATCATTCAGAGTGTAGTCACTTTTCCTTTGACCTGCTTAGATCTGGATCATGGTATTGGTTGGAAGTCATGGCATGTGTGGACAAGTGCCAGAGACTGTGGGGGCTACAGAGAGGGTGCCTTCCTAATTGTTCTGGCAGCTGTAAAAACCCAAGCAATTTTGAACAAAGCTCTCTCCATTCTGAAAGAAGAGTTCTACCATGGCAAAAGTTCAAAAGTCAAATAATGGACTGGCAACATAAGCAAGCAGAGAAAATGGGATCCTACCAGAGATTCCTTTTTCAGAGAAAAAAAAGGATCAAAGCATGGAACAGAAGGAAGACAACAGAGTCAGAACTCCTGCATCAAAAGCTCCCAAGAAAAAAATATGAATTGGTTACAAGTGATGGAGGAGCTCAAGAAGGATTTTGAAAACCAAGTAAGAGAAGTGGAGGAAAAATTCTAAAGAGAAATGAGAATAATGCAAGAAAAGCAAGTAAACAGACAGAAGAAAATAATGCCTTGAAATATAGACTAACTCAAATGGCAAAAGAGGCCCAAAAAGTCAATGAGGAGAAAAATGCCTTAAAAAGCCAAATTTGCCAGATGGAAAAGGAAATTCAAAAGCTCACTGAAGAGAATAACTCCTTCAAAGTTAGAGTGGATCAAATGGAAGCTAATGACTTTATGAGAAATCAAGATACTATAAAACAGATCCAAACAAATGAAAGAATAGAAGGCAATGTGAAATATCTCATTGGAAAAACTACTGACCTGGAAAAGAGATCCAGGAGAAATTATTTAAAAAATTATTGGACTAGCTGAAAGCCATAATCAAAAAAGATACTAAACACCACCATTCAAGAAATTTTCAAGCAAACTTGCCCTGATAATCTAGAACCAGAGGGCTAAATAAAAATTTAAAGAATTAAATGATCCTCTCTTGAACCCCCCCCCAACAAAAAAAAAAAAAAAACTCCTAGGAATATTATAGACAAATTTTAAAGTTTCCAGGTCAAGGAGAAAATACTATAAGCTGTCAGGAAGAAACAATTTGAGTATTGTGGAAACCCAATCAGGACGACACAAGACCTAGCAACTTCTACACTAAGCCATCAAAGGGCTTGGAATATAATATTCTGGAGGTCAAAGGAGCTAGCATTACAACAAAAATCACCTACCCAGCAAAACTGAGTATAATGAGGGAAAATATGGTCATTCAATGAAATACCAGACTTTTAAGCATTCTAGATGACAAAAAAAAAACAGAGCTGAACAGAAAATTTGACTTTCAAATGCAAGAAGCAAGAAAAGCATAAGAAGGTAAAAAGGAAAAGAAATAATAAGGAACTTATTAAAGTTGAACTATTTACATTCCTACATGGAAAAATGATAATTGGAACTCATAAGATTTTTCTCATATGTGATCAGTTGAAGTAAATATATATGTGTATACATGTAAACACATACATATGTATATACATATGTATGTATAGGATGGTGTAGGTGTATATAAATATATATGTGAGCATGTGCATATGTGTGCACATGTATACATCGATAGAGGGCCCAGGATGAGTTGAATATAAAGGGATAATATCTAAAACATAAAATTAAGAGGTGAGAGAGGAATATATTGGGAGAAGGAGAAAGGGAGAGATAGATTAGAATAAATTATTTCATATAAAATAGCAAAGAGAAAACTGTCACAATGGAGGGGAAGAGCAGGAAGGTAAAAGGGAGTGGGACAATGTTACTCTCATTGAATTTGGCTTAAGGAGGGAATACCATACACACTCAATTGGGTATCTTACCCTACATGAAAATAGAAATGGGGGGGGGGAGGGAAAAGAAGGAAGATGATAGAAGGGAGGCAGATTGGGTGAGAGGGTAATTACAAGTAAACACTTTTGGAAAAGACAGGGTCAAAGGAGAAAATAAAATAAGTGATGGGCAGTATAGGATGGAGGGAAGTATAGTTAGTCTTTCACAATATACCTAATATGGAAATGTTTTGCATAACTACATTTGTACCACCTATATTCAATTGCTTATCCTCCCAGTGAGGGTTAATGAAGAGGGAAGAAGGGAAAAAATCTGGAACTTAAAGTTTAAAATAAAAATGTGTATTTTTTTAATATGCGACTGGGAAATAAGATATACAGGCACCAGGGTATAGGAATTCATCTTGCCTTAATAGAAAGTTAGGGTTGGGGTGGGATAGGAAATAAGAGAGAACAGATTATGGAAAGGGGTTTTCAGTAGGCTAGGTATTTAGGGGTGGGGTAGGGCAAACATGGGGAGAAAAATTTCTATCTCAAAATCTTGTGGAAATGAATGTTGAAAATGAAAAATACATAAATAACTTGGTGAGAAAAAGTGTGATGTCTTGACATAGGAAGCATGAGGTTCCAATCTTTGGAGGTTTTAAGTAAGCTTTGTGACCTGTTGTTAAGCTTGGTGTAGGGAAATTGGTTTATTTTTTTGTTTGTTTCTTTTATTTTGTTTTGTTTTTAAGATTCTTGGAATAAATGGTCATTTCCTTCCATCTCTGCAATTCTTTGAGGCTGTGAGGTTTCCCTTAAAGTCAGAAATACTTTTCTATTCATAGCTGGTCTTCATTGTAACTCATATGGTAGATGAATATAAAATTAGGAAAGAAATG
>NW_027186352.1:28924431-29004036 GCF_028583685.1 Petaurus breviceps papuanus
AGAAGAAGAAGAAGAAGAAGAAGAAGAAGAAGAAGAAGAAGAAGAAGGAGAAGAAGAAGGAGAATGAGGGGAACGAGGACGAGGAGAAGGAGAAGGAAGAGGAGGAGGAGGAGGATGAGAGGAGATAACCAACAATAACAACAGCACAGAAAGGATAGATGGTGCATAGACTAGTACTAAACATAATTTCAGTGAGAAAGAAAATTATTTGGTCACATGACAAGAATGAGGAAGAGCTTGGGATAGGCCATTTTTCTCAACTGATTTCCTCATGATGTAAAGAGAAATTGAGAAATTTTCAGAATATTGAGAATCCCTTGTGTTGAATCATGGGATTATATAAAACATTCCCATAGAATGGGCAGGTATAGATGAGTTTTTATCTGTATCACTGAATATTCACTTAGCAATAATGATGAAATCACAGATTCATGGCAGCATTTGGGGTATATTATCCCTGTTGCTTGAAATGTTCTGTTATTCCATGAAACACATAAGCAGTAAATTGTATAGTTGTGATTCAAACCCAGGTCTTCTGATTCCAAATCAAGCACTGTCTCCACTGTGCCATCCAATGTTTGTCTGGGTAGGAACTGTACATCTCTCATTGAAGTACTAATCTAGTCAAATCTGGAAAAGTTCAGCACCAGTTTGGCCAAAGCGGGATGGATAATTTTTGAGTGCTGGTTTTCACATGTCACCATTAGTGCTATCGGCATAAAGCTTGCTGGAAATTTTACATCTCCATAATGTGAAAGTAGTTAGCCCTTGATCTTCTTCATGAATATCTCAACCCCTTGTTAGTAACTAAGAATAGGAGCCTGAGAAAAAATGAAGAATGAATGGCTAGTGGCAGTTACAAGAGCCCAAAGTCAGAGGCAGGATAAGGGATGAGGATGATGCCCAAACAATTCGAGTGGGCTTGTGGTAAGCATGAAGTACCTAGCACTTTATGGGAAAGCCATAGAAGGACTTAGTAACTTCACTCAAACTTATTGAACAGGACCAAATGAATCACATGTTCAGGTACTGAAAACAAACCTTATGACTATGACTTAGTGACTATAGAAATTTTGAGAATAAGAAAGGAGTTCCAAGAATGAAGATAAGCAAAGGATTCTATATATATATATTTTCAATTTTATTATTTTTGAAAGGAAAAGTAAGTTCTTTCTTCAAACAATAGGTTGGTGAAGTTGAATTGGATTTATGACAAAATTCTAGTGTATTACTTTTTTTTAAATCTTTTTGGAGGGCAATTGGGGTTAAGTGACTTGCCCAAGGTCACGTGTCTAGTTTTTGTAATAAGTGTCTGAGACCGGATTTGAACTCAGGTCCTCCTGAAACTAGGGCCAGTGTTGTATTCACTGTTATAATGTGGCTTTTCTTTGGGGCTGCTTTCCATACAGACACTCATAAAGGGTTGGATCCTTAGAGTAAGAATTTTACCTTGGGTTTAGAAGTCATCCTGGAGGGTTATTCCTTTGACAATATAACTCACAACATTCCCCTTGCCCAATCATGCTTCAAATGAATAGTTTGCTCATAGAAAGAGTTAGTTCATAGGATAGGAATTAATCATATTCCATAGGAAAAATTATTGTTAAACTCCACCCCATTAAAGTGCAAACACACTCCAGAAATGCAGTGTCTATGGAAGGAGTGGGCTGCTACTTAGAATAAAACATCAATGAGTCATGTGTGTATCTTTACATGTGTGTCAAAGATGGCTCATCATTCTTGCCACTGAAATACCTAGAAGTAATTTTCCACTTCACATAACTCCCCTTGAGTGTTATCTGTCTGATGAGTAAATTGTTCAGGTGAGACACCAGGTATATGTCTCACTGTGATCGGACCCTCTTCTCTGCTGCTAACTTACAATTCTCATTGAAGCTGTTTTCTCCCAGTGGTGAAATATCCCTCTATGTCCATGTCAGTCTGGGTGTGTCTCTTCTGCCTGATAGATCCAGGGCCTCTTACTCATCCAGTACATCTCCCCTTCTCAGCAAAAAGGATAATTGATGGGGAGAAGAGAGGAGAGAAGTCTCATCTACATACATACACACACACACACATGCACAGGTCAGGGGATGTCCATTTTTAGGTGGGCAATTCCCAGTTTGTCATCTCCTCCATTATTCAACTCCTGGATGCCTTACATTTTTATCTAGAAGCCTGAGAGACATGACTGATACCTTGAAACAATCACAAGATATTTCCTGTATGGTATCAGTTGCCTGCATCCGGTAGCCTAAACACCCTTTGCTAATGGTGTTGTAAACAACCTTTGCTATGGTGTTGTAGGAAAATATTTTCAGCATGCATTTGCATGAAAGACTATTTCCAACACTGGAGAAACCACTAAAGAAACCACTAAAGATTATACTGCCTAAAAAGCATCTTCAACAAGGAATAACTGACTCCACCCTGAAAAACAGATCCACTCCCTCTTCATAAGTAGGCTTTGACATTTTCATTCCCTTTTATATTTCTTGTCCTTTACATGTTTCCCTTTATGATATGGCCATTGCTTGCTTGTTTAGATGTTTTTTTGTTGTATGACCACTAAATTGCCTATATGAGAAGTTGTAACCTGTCTAAGGCACTTAGTAGGTTTAGGACCCTGGAAAAGTCATATGATCGCTTTTAGCCTCAGTTTTCTCATCTATAAACTGAGTGTAATACTTGCACCTACATTACACATGGGTGTGAGCATCAAATGAGATAATATTTGCAAAGTACTTTGTAAACCATAAATATGTATGTATATATGTGAGATATGTATACATATAGATAATACAAATATAATAATTTATTTCAGTTTATACATATCACATCTTTAAAATATAATTTAAACTGATAAAGGACAGATCCTGTTTTCTTTTTGTTTTTCAATCTCCAAGAATGTCTAGTGACTACCAGAAAGTAGGTTGATTGCTGCTACTTCTACTACTGCTGATGCTACTACTACTACTACTACTATAACTAGTACTACTAGTACTAGGACTACTGGCACCTTTTTTTTTTTGCATGGGTGATATCTTTTTATTCATGTGTAAATTGCATTTAAGTGAGGCAGAGTTGCATGAAGTCTTCAACGTCACTCTCTCCTCCAGAGTCATCACTGTTCAGTTCCAGGACAGAGTCAAGATGAATGGTGATGGCTCAAGATGCAGTGAATGACCTTGGCATCTTCAATGTCTAACCAAGCTCTAAGTACTCCACAGCACCAGATTCAGGTGTCTTCATGCACATTGGAACAAATTGTTCTCATTTGCCCATTCCGCCAGGAGAAGTGGTCACATGCTTGGGGTAGACACCCCCCTAATTCACCAAAGGATTTGAGCTCCCTTGATTACCTTCATCCTGATTTACCCTGTCTCCCGAAATGGTTTACTGGGGTGTGATCACTGCACATGCTACAGCTTCTTGGAGTCACAGATAAGAGTTGGGTAGAACAGATGGACCCCAAAGGTGGAAAACAACCCTGAAAAGGGCTCAGCGGCCCTCACACCAGAGGTACCAGTCCTCCCTACACAGACCTTACATCGCACTAGCACCAGCACTACTGCTGCTACTACTACTACAACAGCAACTACTACTACTGCTACTACTACTACTGCTGCTGCTGCTGCTGCTGCTACTACTCACTATCATCAACATTGAATAGGATTATAGGAGCATGGAACTAGAAATGGAAAGGACAACTGAGGTAATATAGTCAGTCATAGGACTCTGAAATCATTAAACTTGAAATGGAAGGGAACTTAGTAGTCACTTAGCCAATCTCAGTTTCCAGTGGGGAAATGGATGCCCAGGTAAATTCAGGGACTTGCCAAGATCTCTGGTCACCAGCTTCAGTATTTGAACCCAGGTCCTCTGACACCAGAGTTAGTTTTCTTTTCCCTGTATCACAGTGGCTAGAATTAAATGGTTTTCACTTCCTTTATCACTCCATATAACCATGTAGGGAAGTCCCTTTCTTGTCTTTTCTGAATTTCAATCTCTATATTTCTATAACTCCTAAACAGCTCTACCCATTATACAAGGTCAATGAGAAAAGTAATGATTTGTTATTGTGGAATATCTTATGAAATGTAAGTAACTACGAGGGTAAGCATAGACCATTAACTCCTGATGATGATCTAGATCTGGCCTGAGAATAAATGAGGTTTTCTTATTCTAAGTTTAGATTCCTGAAATGCCAACTATTTCTTCTATATCTACCTACAGAGGAGGGGAAAATGGGGCCTCTGATTTGCAGTTCAGTCCCACAGGGCCAAATCTTCCCTTTGAAACCCTAAAAGCACTTCCAATATCTCATTACTGCATTCTACAGAAACTGGAACAGAAGGAGAAATACATAGTTAGCTCTTGACATGAAGAAAATTGCCTTTAAATAATGATTATTTTATTATTAGTCTCTGTGAGTATCAGATTATTTTTGTTCAAATTAAGAAATATAAGAACCTGCAAAATCAGCATTAATTGTATCATTGTTAACTTGATAAATTGAAAATAATACCCTTCCTGCTTCTGAAGAGATCTAATACTGTCCATTTTCAGATTACTCCTTTTCACCACAAACACTATTTTTGTGGGTCAATGGGTAGAGAATATACAACTAAAGATAAATATATTTTAAAAGTTCTTAGCTTCACAAATATTTATGAATTTGTGTTGGCTTTAGTGAAAGATTGTACTGCTCTTTGTCCAGTTTATCTATCACCTATATGTTTTGCTTATCCTTAAACAAGTTCTTAGAGGAAAAAATGGAATTTAAAAGAGAGGTTACTAAAAATCTGATAGACCACGACATGGAAGCAGTTTTTGCAAGATTTTAAACTGTCTTAACTTCAATTGACAAAACAGAATAAACCAGAATGCCAAAAGAATCCATTTTTCTGGATTATTAAGGTTTTCATTATTCATATATGTTTATCATATATTTTTATATTATTACAAACTAGGGAGTAGAGAGGCAGTTAGCTTCACTGGAAAATACCTTGGGGTTTAGAGCCAGAAAACTTCAAGTGAAAGCGAAGTCTGGCCACTTCCTATCTATGTTACTTTTGGTAGATCATTTAAACTTTCTGAATGTCCATTTGTATAACAGAGGGCGTAGACTGCATTAACCTTGTGGGTTTTTTGTAGATTTAAATCTGTGAAAATGAATGTGATAGCATAAAAAGATGGCTCTTGGACTAATTTTCCATTGTGTGTGCACATGTTTGTGTATACACACACATAAAGTATGTATTATGTGCATGTGTAGATTTTTCACATGTAAAATGAAGATGTAGGTTATAGTGAGGAGGAAAAGAGACAAGGCACATAACGTCTCCCTATGAAAAGTACATATTAGGTATATAGAATATGCCATTGTTGATCATCATCCCAATGGTCCTCTAATAAGATGAATTAGAAATGGTCCTTCAGTACTTAGTATGAAATGTTTGCAGGTTGAACTTCGTGCCATAGATTGATTACACTTAGACCAAAGACAAATGAAATTGAAATGTCCCCCATAAATGGCTGCCATCTGGGCTGACTTAAGAGCCAGATGTCCTATTTCCTTGGAGCCTTAGATTCTAACAACTGTTTCAGGTTTATCACTTGGGGGTTAAAAATGTACTATGTATGGCAAAGGCAGATGTGAAGAATACATAAAGAATTGGGAAAGAAATTAGAAAAAGATAGAGATTTTGATTTGTATATTCCACAGAGGTTTGTCCCACCTGGCTTCCAGTCCCTGCAAATGTGGAGGATCTCCTTGAAATGTCAGAGAAGAGCAAACATATTGCTGTCTTTGCTCTGTAAGCCAAGGTCTTGGTGGGGGAGGGAGAATCATCCTTTCTAACACTTCTTGATTAGATTTAAGAAGACTAAAAAGATATTAGACACTGAAACAATATTATATTAGCAGAATGATAGCATCAGCTTCAAAGAGAAATCAGAGGCCACCTTATCCAAATGCTGCATGGACAAAAGCCTTTTCTATAACATACTAATGAATTGTCACTGGCCTTTGGGTAGAGATTGTGATCAGAAGTGAGGCAGGGTAACCTAATAAGACCAAAAAACAAGACCCTTTGCCAAGACCCTTTACATTTACTCTGAAACACATGAATACATCTCCAGTGAATTCTTCAATGACTTTGATTGGGGTTGGGGGAGGGGAGAGAATTCAAATGCTTTTGTTCTCATTGCCCCATTCACATTTGAACATTGTTTTTGAAGTCAAAAGTCTTCCTTCAAAACATAGGCTTTATGCTTACAAGCTGGGTGACTTTAAGAAGGGGACTGCAGCTCATTGTCCTTCCATTTTTATCTATAGAGTGAGGGAGTCTCTCTCAAATCTGAAACAGTGATCTTCATACAAGAAAGAAACCCTGTGGGTTACTGGCCTGCCCTTGCACGTAGAAGGATTTGTTGCAGACAGTGGCAGATAAAAAATGATTTTGATTCAGGAAAAAAAAAAACCTATTGAAATAATTGGTAAAGGAAATATTAGATTGAGTTTTTTCATAGATAAACAAATTAATGCCTGGAAGGAGTAGAAAAGGAAATTTTGATTAACATTTGAAAAAAATATATAAACAAATATTTTTCATATGGAATTTGAATTGATTGGCACATAAAATAAAATCTGGTATATGTGTGTGTTCATTTTTACATATATGCATATATATGTATGTGTATATACGCATATGTGTACACACACATGAAATAACTATGAAATCTTTAAGATTTGGATAGCTCTGATCTAGAGGCATGTTACCATTCCCCCTAAAAGCCAGTCTTCATGGAGTGGCATTCTTTTCCCCCTGAAATGCCCCTTCCTGAGATCCACATATCAGTAAAACTTTCACTCACCTACCTAATTTGGGCTAAAAGACAGTATTGCTAGGAGTGTTAAGCCACTTATCTCTATTCCATACTTCTGGTTTGTCTATTTTTTTATTTTTATTTTTTTGTGTTTGGATATCAGGCATCTAATGCCTTTGTAATTTGCTTGACAGTCTTAGAAAGAGTAGGTATCCTCATGGGCAAGGAAGCAGAATACGGTGGCCTTAAGAACTAATAAAACCTTGCAGTATGTGGAAGAGGTGATTTGGAGAAGTAAAGGCTTGATGTTCCAAGTAATCTGTTGTTATGCAATGGAAAAAGTGATTCACAAATTATCACAGAAACCAACCATGTTTTATTTTTTTTCCCCATGCAGCAGTTTATTAATTTATGCTGGTATTTGAATAATAAGCTGAAATTTGAATTTTATGAGAGGAATATATATGATTAAGGGGGGAAATGCTTTGTATTTTTCTTCTCTAATCTATAATTTCTATAACCTTCAATTATAACATTTGCAGCTGCAATTCTTTCTGCGGTGCACAAAAACCATCCATTTCTAGTACTAAAGGATTAATCATGGTTGAGAACAATTTTTTCCATCATTTAAATTGTTTGAGCCTCCCCTCTATACCCAAATCATTGAATTACAGCCATTTAGCCAAGGGGAAAAAAAGGAAGGAAGGAAGACGAGAGGGAGGGAAGGAGGGAAGGAAGAAAGAAAAGAAAAAGAGAGGGAAGAAGGAAAGGAAAGAGAGAGGAATGAAAGGTGTAATGCAATTAGTTAGTTTTTGTCAGGAAACATCAGTCAAAGGGGAAGAAAGTGAAAAAGAAATTGTTTTGTTTTATTTCCTTCAGAATCTTAAGCAAAGGAATTCCCAAAGTACTTTAAAACAATTGCACTATCTGGTTGCAGACCCTCCTCTTGTATGGACCACCCACAAAACCTTGGAAAAGTCATAGCTTCTATGGGAATCAATCTGAAAAAAAAAAAACAATGGAATTGGCTAAAGTGGTTCCTGAAGCCACTTCTAGCATTAGGTCTATATTGGTAGCTCAATGGTATAGTGTATAGGGCACTGGGTCTGGAATCAGGAAGCACTGGGTATAAATCCTAACCCCAGACATTTAAGAGCTGTTTGACCCTGAGTAAGTCACTTAAACTCTTTCTGCCTCTGCTCTCTCAAGTGTAAAAAGGGGATAATAATAGCGCCAAACTCCCAGGGTTGTTGCAAGATCAAATGAGATACTAATTGTAAAGTGCCTGGCACATAGTAAGCTCTATACAAATATTAGTTATTATGATTATTAATTCTATGACAATGGTTTCTCTCAACAACCCTCCTTGTGAGGTGGCAAAGGTGAAAGTGGACTTAATTTGGATTCATAAGCCCTGTGACTGAATCCCAGTTGTCCCATTCATACTGTGTGTGACCTTAAACAAACCAGAAAATGGGAACTTCATTCATTTCCTTTTGTGAATAATGAGGAGGTGGACCTACATCATGCAGAAGGTCCTTTCTTATTCTATGCATATCATCCTATGAGAGAGTAAGTTCCACTGTTTATCTATTTTAGGTATGCTAAACACTTTACATACATAAAGTGAATGAAGGAATGAGTATGTATTAAGTTCTAACTTAGCACAGTATTGATGATACAAAGAGAAAAAGAAGGCAGTCTCTGTTTTCAAGAGCTCACACTCTAAGGGAGAAAAATGCCTAATAGGGTTTGGAATTCTTCTGCCCATTTTACAAAGGAACAAACTGAGACTCCTTAGGAACATCATGCCTTTTTCATAATTCTGTAGCCAATAAGCAGCTAATCCAGACCTCAAACCTAAACTTTATATATTTGAGTCACGTTTATATATTTCCATCACCCCAGACTGCCATTCTAACCTATCTTTATGCCTACTAGAGATCCAGCATGTTGAAGATTACAATAGGGTTGGTCACTCATGGACAAAAAGAATGCCTTTAATGTAATATTCAAAATTATCTTAAAACATGGGAATGTGGCTTTTTAGGTTTTTGCTGCTAGACTTCAAATACGTGAAATGTCTCAGCATATTTATTTTGTATCTTTGAATGGCAAGGACAAATGAAATGCTCCTTCTTTTCTGCCTAGTATTCCAGCTTCGTGCCCTTTTGCTGAGTCTCTACAATAGAAAGAGATGAAATGGAACATTGGTCTGAATAGCACCAGCTAGAATCTGGAATACAACAGTTGCTTTCCTCTTGCTGCTCAATCTTTGTAAGTTTTCAAAAGTCAGATGAGCAATGATAATAGTTGTTAAAGAAAAAAATGTCAAAGAATTTTTTCCCTAGACAGATAATCAAGCTAGACTATCCCAAGGAAAGGCCAAATGCCTCAGAGGAGTAATCTGCAAGAGAAAAACAACACATTTTTTTTCTACCCAACATGTCAAAAATAATCTGTTCCATTCTAAGCAAAGAAAAAATGAGGTTTCCATGTACATTTTTAAATTCAGGATTTGGACATTTGATACCACTTCCCAATTATTACTTTCTATTGGAAAAAAATGATATAATCTCTGTCCTCAAACACCTTTCATTGTCTATGGGAAAATAGCATTTGCTTATATAATTATAAAGGGAATATAAAGAAAAAAATACAAAGCCAACATATTCACCATGAGGGACAGTACTGGCATAGTTAGGGCTGAGCATAAGGTTACTCTGTAAGATGGGAGATGAGCCTGAAACTAGTTAGGGACTATAAGATGTAGAGGTGAGCATATCAGTGCATTGAAGACATTTGGTGGGTGGTTTTCTTTGGGGAGAATGTATGCGGCACAATGGGAAAGATGATAGAATTTAATATGGGAACACTAGGAAGTAGGGGAAAGTCAGAATGAATGACTTTATGAATAGGGATTTGGTAGTTGTGTGAAGGGGAGTTTAGACAGAGAAGAGACTGGAGGCAGAAAGTTCTAGGAGGTGTTTTTTGCAGTAGGCCAGATGAGAAGTTATAATAGCCTGAATTATAATTAGTGGTTGTGTGAGATGGTAGGATGGGAGACAAGTTGGGGTGGTAAAATCTGGAATCCTCAGAAGCTGACTGAATATATAGAATGATTGAGAATGAGAAGTCAAGAATGCTTCTTATTTTGTAAACCTGGAAGAACACAAGGATTGTGGTCCTCATGAAAATAATAAGGAAGTTAGGAAAATAGAGTATATTTGAATTGGAGAAGAGTGGCATGAAACTGAACAAGGCACTCAGCTTCCTGAAGTTCACCAGGCTGCCAGTGGGGTTTAGGACTTCTCAAAAGTTTAAGAAAACTACATCTCCATGAACATCATGATCATTCATTCATTCATTCATTTAATAATGCATACATATTCATGTCATTCCTATCATGTGTTAAACCTTGTGGTAAGTGGTAGGGTTATGAAGAAAAATGACTCTTCATATTCTAAAGGAAGAGATAGCATGTATATAAGTATTTACATACAAGATACATATGCAGTAGAGGGCCTTTTGGAAAATGTGTCATTTGGTCTAAGTCCTGACAAAAGTGAAGGCATCAAGAAGCAAAGGTGATGAGGTAAATATTACAGGTATGGGAGATCTCAGCACAAAATGACTGGGATGCATCAAGTGGGAGGATCACCTTGTCCAAAAGTGGAAATAGGAAAGTAATTTGCAAAATAAAACTGGAAAGATAGACAGGGAAAAGGTTTAGATTTTATTTGTATAAGTCTCTATCTTGTCCCACCAATTGATGATTAAATACCTACCAGAACCCAGGGGCTTTTGGTGTACATAAGCAATTGCATGGTGTTGAGGTTCCCCAGAAATTCTCTCCTCTTTCTAAAGCTCTCTCAGCCTACAACCATTTTTACCTTCCTCTCGATTCATGTGCCTATACCAACCAAATGGTGATTAATCTATTTTAGTTTTACTGTTTTAAAATTATTTGATATAATTAAGATAATTCATTAAATGTTTTCATAATTATTTACAATTAAATGAAATCCATTTAATAAAATGTACTAACAATTTGTGCTTCACTCCTTTAATATTGCTGTCATGCTTACGAATTTTTATTCATCCATTTATCCATTTGTAAGTACTTAATTAAATGATTTTCTATTCTGGTTTTCCCCCTGGACTCTGTTGTATTTCATTAAGGTTTTCCTTTACTTCATTTGGGCTTTTTTTTATTTTTCCCAATTTTAAATACATTATATAATGGCATTATGTTAAAGTACCTTAAAATTTAATAACTTTTGACTTGAGACAGTTTGCACTTTTAAATTTATAAATACTTTTGCTATAAATACCTTTGAAGATATTGCTACACTTAATTTTTTTAATATGTTTTCCATGATACAAAGAACAATAAAATTATTCAGTCAAAGAGCATGCTTTGGTTTTCTAACTTTTACTACATACTGGCATATTGCTTTCCAAATACATTCAAGTTTGCAATCCCACCAATAAAGAATAAACATGCTAACATAATTCATACCAATACTAAACAAATTACTCTTAAAAATGAAGAACAGTTTCAAATGTTTTTTTTTAATCAAATAGACTTAATACTAAACCAGGGAAGGATAAAGCAAAGGATCACTATCTATTTTCATTGTTCAGTCATTTCACTCATGCTGGACTCTTTGTTATCCCATTTGGGGGGTTTTTGGCAGAGATACTGGAGTGGTTTGTCATTTCCTTCTCAAGCTCATTTTACAGATATGGAACTGAGACAAACACAGTTAAGTGACTTGCCCAGTTTCACAGAGATAGAAAGAATCTGAGGCCAAATTTGAACTCACAAAGATGACTCTGTCTGACTCCATGACCAGAGTTCCATCCATTGGCCACCTAGCTGCCACAGATCAATTAATGAATATTAATGAGACCTTTTAAAATAACATCATTTCGAGGTATTAGGCCAACTCATTAAGAAATAACTCAATATGAACAACTTAGAATTTATACTGAGAATACAATGATAGTTTATCATTAGGAAGAATTTTAACATTATTAATAATATTGCAAACAAAAATTTGAAAAAAAAAACATCTCAATTGATTCAGAAAGTCTTTGAAATAACTCAATACACATTTTTGATAGAAACCCATCAATGTCTAGACAAGGAAAGATCTTTTTCTCTGAATCCTGCAAAGGATCTTTTTTTAAATCACAAAAAAATCTAAATTAAAAAAAATTTATACTGCAGTAAGCCTTTAGTTATTTTTTTCCAATGTGACAGTTGTGAAAGATGTCCCAATGCTATTTTAATTTGTATATTTGATTCTTAATGCAGTAATGCACTTTCCAGTAATGATTAACATTTTGTTTTTTTTCCTATTTTTTAATCTCAGTTTATATCCTAGGATGATTTTCCATGGTGGACAGGGAGGCAATCAGTCTCCTACAATGTCATGGTACCTCTCGCAGAGCTTTGACTACAGTTCATAACAGAAGCATTTCCTACCCAGGTCAAGCAACACCAACAAGGGAAAATAGCATAAAAATCCTTTTTAATGAACTTTATAGGACAGAACACCCCATCCTCTCCCCCTCAATAAGAGATTAGTAAAACAAATTGATGACTGAGCAAGATAATTAATTGCCAAAATGAAATGGGAAATAGAATTTCAACATCAAAGGAACTCCTTAGCTTCTGTAAAGGAGCCAAAAGGATTTCATGTTCCATGTTCTATTATAACATCAGATTTCAAGGACATCTCTTCCCACAAAGCATAAAGATAGAAATGGAGCTATTTTCTTTGTAAGGGACTTAGAAGAGAAGATGCTTTACCTGGAAAGGAGAAATGGAAAAAGGTGACCTGTGGGGGAGGAGACAAGATAAAGCAATGTAAATTTGAGATTATTTTATAGGATGAAGAGATTTAGGAAGAGGCCACGTTGCAGACTACTATTCCCACAATTCCTCAAACCCTCATACTAACATATTCTACATACTCTTAAGCTTTTCTGAAAGACTACATGCATTAAAATTCTTGCCCTTTAAATGTTCCACAAAGAACAAAGCCCAAGTGGTCCCAGGCTAGTTGCAACTTAAATATCTTGAAATATGGATATGGGTATTCCTTTAACTTGACAGTATTTCAATCTTTTTTACATCTTTGTGTCATCCCTTCAGTTTGTCCATAAGTTTATTGAGGCCTGGCTCTATAGTTCCTATTTCTCACAATCTTTCCTAAAACCAATGCCTAACATAGGCATGTGTAAAGATTTCTTGACTCGACAAGAAGGAAGATTACATTGCCTTATAGAAAAATTATTCAACCAAAACCTAGGTTCTACCATATTTTTACCTTCCTTCACACATTCCTTCTGGGTTTTCTAAGTGCTAAATAATGCTTTGAATACAACTTCTCTCTGAGTAAATCATGATTGCTGAATATTCATTGTTGAGTAATAGGACCAAGTAGTTGCTTGCTCTGGTAGACCCCAAGTTCTTGCCTGCTTTTATCCTATAATGATACACTCTATTCTAATTTTCATCTTGATAATTTAATGGGCTGGGCTGCAGTGGAAAGAAAAAAATCAAACAACCATTAATTTGCTTTTCCTTTACTTCATCCAAAGCTCCAGATTTCATTTGCACATACAGAGCTGACAACCTCTCTAATGAGAGTAGTTTTAAGCTGTTGGATCTTTCTTCCTCAGTACATGTGTAATTGATATAATAAACCATAATAGCTTCAATTATATAAATACATGTTTAGGGACTTTTCAGAACACATATTTTTGACACAATCCTCTGTAATAGCCCCTTCAAAGCTGTTAGTGTCTATTGTTTCACCAACTACTTTAGGGTACTCTGTAAACCATAAATTCTCAACTCCTTAACATGCAGATTAGGGACAAAATGTATCACAAAAAAGCTATTTCAGAGCAGTTCGGGTCTATGGTGGAAAGCATTTATGGATTTTAGGGGGCTGTTTTTGCTCTAATCTGCAGTTTCTCTCACCACTTTCCCCCCAAACCTTATACATGTATTATTAGATTGTTAAATGCCAACAAGTCCACAAGGCAGACTGATTATTCACAAAAAAGCAGTGTGTCTCACATATTTTCACACATTGAACACATCTTCGTACTTGTTTCTACCCAAATCCTATGGCTGTTTTCATTTAGAATCTATCATCATGCAGCTATTTACAAACATCCTGGCAGTTTTCAGCTGAAAAAGTGATAATAGATGGATGGATGTGAAAGGCACATCACCAACACAAAATCTGGTAATTATTTGTCATGGGTGAAGATAAGGATGAACAAAGTAATCCTCGGCTCATCTTGCAGGGGTCCATGTCTCTCTGATGTTCCAGTATGACAAAATCCGCAAAGTTCCACAGAGCTAAATGCCATGCCCTACTGAATTGTCTGCAAGTGCTCATGTGTGTCAGAGTAAGCAATCTATCCTATATAAATCAACAGCACATACTGATTACACACCAGCTGGGCTAAGGTATTGTGCTCCAAAGATAAAAGGCAAAGCCTGATGATCTGCCTTAATAAAATTAGTTTCCATTCTGAATTTCCTGTACCAATGAAATAACAATTATGTTCTCTCTCTCTCTCTCTCTCTCTCTCTCTCTCTCTCTCTCTCTCTCTCTCTCTCTCTCTCTCTCTCTCTCTCTCACACACACACACACACACACACACACTGTGAAACTACCCAGAGATATCAAATAAATCAATACTGTCAAATAAATACTGGCTTTTAGCCTGACTTCAGGTGACTTATCTTCTAAAAGGCCCTATTCTGGGCATTAGGCAGATAAAGGGGAGCAAAGTATCTATCCCTGCTTCATCTCTAAAGAATCATGACATCTAACAGGTGTGGAGGAATGATGGCAATACTCCAATGGATATTAATGTGGTTAGTCCTTCCATTTCTGTAGATGTCAACCCTCCAAGATTGTCCTTCCTGTGAAATTCTTAACCATTTTTTCTTTCTTTTTTTGTTTTTTGGAGGAGGGAAGGCAGGACAATTGGGATTAAGTGACTTGCCTGAGGTCACATGGCTATTATTTTCTTTGAGAGGGGAAGGCAGAGCATTGGCAGTTAAGTGACTTGCCCAAGGTCACATGGCTATAATTAATTTTTTAGAGGGGAAGATAGGGCAGTGACAGTTAAGTGACTTGCCCAAGGTCACACTGCTAGTATTGTGTTAGGTGTCCGAGGCCACATTTGAACTCTGGTCCTCCTCCTGACTCCAGAGCCAATGCTCTATTCACTGTGCCACCTAGCAACCCCAACATTTTTTTCTAAATAGTTATGTACTGGATAGTTTTCCTCAAATTATCTTAACTTCGTGAAAATTACTTTGGAGCACATATAGTCAGGCTCTTCCTCTTGTTTCATGATATTATTTGTAGACAAAAGAAAGAATTAGAAAATAAATGTCCAGAGGTACTCCCTCTACTTGGGGGAGTGATGGAAGGCTTCATAGATGAGGAAGAAGTGGGTTTGGACCAAATAAAAGCAACAGGTTATAATGGGAAAAAAAAAAGAAACCCTGGATGTGATAACAGAGGCTTTAGATTCAGAGCCCATGTCTGCTTCTTCATTACCTGTGTGATCTTAGATAGGTCACTCAAATTCTCTGGGCCTCAATTTCCTCATTTATAAAAATAGGCACCATTTACTTAACTGAATTCTACAGTACCATTAAACTCTAAAATGCCATGGTTAAATGATATATTGTCTCAAAATCTGAATCTTTGAAATTTTGCAGGTGTTTCCGGGTAGGACCTGTAGACCTAAAAATTAAGAAACATGTCTATGTTCCCCTAGTTAATATGTATGGTAAAGAGAACATGAACCCAAGACTTCATCATTCTAAAAGAGAACTCTTATACATTATGCCACACTGCCTCTCTCACAGAGGATCATAGATGTAGAATGAGGAAAGGAGCTTTGATTAGGTTTGTGGTGAATTTTAGCACTGTAACTATGGACAGTCTGCTTATGTTTTCATTTACATAAGGCAAGGCTTGCTGATCTGCCTTAATAGAATTAGGTTCCATACTGAATTTCCTTTCCTGATGAAATGCTCTCTCTCTCTCTCTCTCTCTCTCTCTCTCTCTCTGTCTTTCAGTGTCTCTCTGTCTCTGCCTCTCTCTGTCACACACACACAAACCCTGAAACTAAGAAGGAGACATCAAAGAGTCCAATAAATAATGGATTTGAGCCTATCTCAGTCTTTCTGTATCCCCCCATATGTGGTACATGCCACAGTTTAGCTTGAGTGCCCTACTCTAATGACAAGAGTTTCATTTTTGTTGAAGAACCAGAGTATCCCGTGTCCTTTTAATTCCCTGGTGTGTTAACATCTGAGAGCTTTCCTGTTCTCTGGTCTTCATTTAACCTCTGATAAGTTTTTTATGTTGCTCAGGTTTTTGGTTTTGTTCCTAATGATTTTAGCTTTAAATGGCAAAAATTAATGTAGAAATTGTGATGTGAAAGCTGAAAAGCTTCCCTGTTCTTCCAAATACATGCCACCCATCCACCTATTGCTTCTGCTGCTTTCTCTGCTTAGGCTGCTTTCTACAGACACAGTACCACCGCATCCCCCTTCCCTATCAAAACTCTGTAGAAGTACCACTGAATCATTGAAACAATCTTAGTAAAAAATTAGATAATTTTTGTAAAACACTTAGGAGATATTTAATTAATATTTATTTTCTTCCACTCCTTTCCTAGTAATAAAAAAAAGCTGCATTTGAATCCAGGCTTTGATGTTTGTGATTCACATTCTTTTTTCAAGGAACCCAGGTTTTTTAGTCTTAGGTTGTTCATCTATAAAATGGGAATACGAACTAGATGTCTCACAGGATTATTTTGGATAAAGCCTTATGTGAACTTTGGCACCTGTGAAAATGTTTGTGATTATTATTTGCATAGCCACTTCTGCTTTCTGGACCTCAGTTCCCCCATCCATAAAATAATAAGCTTGCTTCCCAAACTTATTTAGCCTACTGACCACTTTTCAAAATAATTCAATACCACCCCCCCAAAAAAAACCTACCTAAAAAAAAAACTTTAACATTTGTCTTTTTTTTTTTAATTTGCTTCACTGAAGCTACTACTTCATGCCCCTCCCAGCATTCCAGTGAACCCCAGGGGACAGTATCACCCACTTTGGGGACTTTGTCTGAGGTTTCTTTTGGCTCTGATAATTCATTATTTTAATTCTAAAGAATTTAAGTGGGGAATCTTTCCAGAAGATCCATTTTCCTGTCTTAATTCTTTAGGAAGGGTATTCATTAATATCCATTATTGATATTAACATATATTCCTGATCCAGAGAAAAGGCCATGTTTGAAGCTTGAAGCCAAGAGTAATAGAGCATGGTTTATATTATGATAAGCTTAGTAGTCTGCCTTTTGTACCCTTCACCTTGGCATGGCTCTGGAGCCCTTCATTTCTATTTTGGCACCAACCTCTGTAATGAAAGGCAGCTAGAGAATACAAAGAATACAATGATAGTCTTAGAATTGAGAAGCCATGAGTTCAGTCCTATGTCAGACATTGCTAGCTGTTTGATCCTGGACAAATTACTCAATATCTCATATCTTCGGTTTCCTCATCTATAAAATGGGGCAAATAATAACTAACTCATAGAGTCATGAAGAACAAATGATATGACTTATTCAAAAATGTAGAGAACTATGGAAATTTCTCCTAAACAACCCCCTCCTACAGTATTAGCCTCCACTCTGGGGGAACTTACTATTTAATGATGGCAGTCCATTCCACTTTGGGATTGGAGTGCAGAGTGTGTTAATTGAAGACTAGCTTCAGAGAGCACAACTCCAATGTGCTGTCCACGTTGTTTGAAAGTTAAATATACATTTGCAAAAAACTATTTTACAGAGGACTCACACAAGGAAGGTGTTCACATGGTGCTCATAAGAAGCTATACAAGGACACTCAATGTCTTTCCAAAGAACTATGCAATAGTTTTCATGACATTGGACATGCTAGCAAAGGATCACCCTGCATGGTGTATTCACATCTAAGATGACACTGTGCTCTATGAGAAAAACAGATTTGGAATTGCTCAAAGGAAATTTAAGATGGACAAATTTAGAGAGATCTCCATCACCTCTGTTAGAGAATCTTTCTTGTTACCATTCCTCAACATCCTGTGTTGAATTTTGCCTCTTTGCAAAATTTTGACCTACCTACTCATCATTTTGTTTTTTTTTTCCTTTTGGAGTCCATTAGAACAAATATGATTCCCTATTTCCCATTACAACCTTTCTGGTACATTGATCATTAGAATTTAAAATTAGAGGGTCTTAATGATCATAAACCAAATCTCAATTCTGTTCAAGGCAACTGAACAAACTTTATTCATCATTTACTATGTGTTGACTAGATCCACTAGGCACTCCCTAGGTACTGGAATTTTTCATTGATTCTTTCAATAACGAACTTTTCATTCATTTAATTTTCATTTATTAATCTAAACCTATTAGTTCATTGCTGTAGAAAATTCTGGTGAGCAAACTCTACCTAGCAATGGAACTGTGAAACCAGTTTCCCTCTTGAAGTATTATTTAATTTTGTGGGCCAATGAAAAGGTGAATGATTTCTAAGACCTTGAAAGCAGAAGTGGCTGAGTAAGGCTTGAACTCATATCTCCCTAACTCTAAAGGCAACTCATTATACAATTGTTGCCTCTCCAAGTGGGGGCAACAAAATAATGAAACAATTACTGCCTTTTAAAAGCTTACATTATCCTGGAAAATATATCGGTACATGGATAAGCTTATTGCATATATCAACAACTAAATTTAGAAAGGTATTCTGCAGCATGTAGTACCTGATATGTGTCGTGAAGTAATAGTGAGAAGATAGTACATTGCTTTACTTTTTGCTTGTCTTTCACAATTTCTTAGGTTATATCAAATGGATTCCATCATTCAATTGCTTTGTTTGGGGATCTTTTTTTTTTTTAGAGAGAACCTAATGCCACCAACTGCTGCCCATATACATCTCATATTTCGCTGCATGCTTCACACAAAAGGTAGGTTCCAGACACTGCCATCTCTAAGACAATTTTGTTTTGTTTATTTATGCTTTTCCCAATGAGTAGATATCCTATAGTTTAATCTGTGTTTCTTCCCCTTTGTGAAGTATCTTTTTTTACAGCTATTATTGTTATCAGCTGTCAGCCACCAATCTTTGAATTTCACTGTGGGAACAAAATAGAAAGAAAAAAAAAACATCTTTCAGACACCTTGTTCTTCCCATGGTGAATGTGACAGGAATTTCAGTTCCTGGAGTACAGAAATCATGCCATAGGTAGTTATGTAGACCCTTCATGGTGCTTTCTTTTTCACTGCTTTAATGTTGATTCTTTGTGTCTTTCCTAAATCTCTTCAACATAAAGAAACCCTACATGTTGGCCAGCCATGGGAAACAAAAACTATTTTCTTTGATCAATATATGTTTATGTGTTGAATTTCTGATTCATATTAGAGAGGTGCAGGTATTCTCAATGATTTCCAGAGAGCCTATGTGAAAGCTGAAGTTCTATGAATCTTCAAATTGGGGTCAGGCCCTGATCCTATGAGGATATGGACTGATGGTGTGTGAAGATTGTTCAATAACTCTGAGAGGAGTGGAGTTCAAATAATTGTTTTGATGTGTGTTAGTTCCGTTATCTTGAGAAGTAAGCCACTCAGCCTCTGTATGTATCAGTTACTCTGTTTGCAAAATGAGGATGGTTTATCTCATTCCTTCTAGTTCTTTATCTATTACCCAGTGATTTTCAGAGCTCTCTCTGGTCCCTGCATCATTGCTCATCTGAGTTCAGGCTGTCATCAATACTCTGTTGAGTTAGGAAACAGTTCCCTCACTGTATTCCTGGCCTTTATTCTCATCCTCCACACAAGAAGTGAAAAAATCTCCCAAACTCACAGCTCTGCCCATATCACTCAACAATCTTCACTTATTCCCCATTGCCTTTAGAAAGGCTGGAAAACTCGTCAAATTGGCATATAAAATCCTTTTCAATTAAATTCCATCCTACCTTTCTAGGTTCATGGCATATACCTCCTTTAATGTGGTTTTTGTTCCTCTGAAATAACTTACTGTCCTCTGAATGTGGCACTCTATCCTCTATGGTTATTCCTTGCATAATAACTGGAATTCATTATCTTCTCTTCTTTTTAGATTCCATACTCTCCTTAAAGACAGAGATAATATGTCATCATTCTTGATTTCCCAAAGCCCCCTCCCCCCAACATTTTTTTAGATCCCCTCAGTGGTTTGGTCTCTATACTTCACACTCAAACCATCCAAGTTACGTATTTCAATTTTGGGATTGCTTTGAGCTTTGTAGTTATATTTTTAATTGACTTATGTGTATAGGTTTATTCTCTTCTCCCAGGATTGTGTAAGCTCCTTGAGAGAAGGAATTTTTTTTTGTTTTATTTTTGCAACTCTGTCATCTAGCACACAGCTATCCTTTGCATAATACTCATCAGTTGGATTGTATTACATCTTGCCAACTTAGAATTTTTTTTAAGAAGTTGGTGGATATCTTATTTGTCTAATTTAAATTTATATAACAATGAACTTCCTTGACACTGAACCTTTTTTCTGCTATCATAGGGGAAAATGTATGATTCTAAGGGAAATTGCTCAGCACCTATTTATTAACCTATATTTCTTCAGGCTAGTTCTTGATCTTTCCCATTATGACAACTTGTGGTACTGATTACTAAAGTCCTGGACTATGCCAAGACATTATGCAAGGCCTTAGAATCATACATCCCATTTGACAGTATCACATTTTGGCCTGAAGTATCCTAAGTAATACATGTCATGTCCTGGCAGACTAGTACTTTACAATGACAAGGAGGTGAGCTCTCAAGGAATCAGTCAACTTCTATTATATGAAATTTGGAGAATGTTGCCTAGAACTTCTGAGAAATTAGTAATTTATTAAAGGAAAGGTTTGCAAAGCAATTGTATGACATGACACAGTGTCAGTAACTAAACATGGGGAATAGACTGTTATAAAATCAAATAAAGGAAATGTGAATATCCTTAATGCCATTCCCTTTACTTGATATACATACAACAAAATTTTCATATATGTATATGTGTCTCTATGTGTGTGTATGGATGACATTTCTTTAGTTACTTTTGCTATGAATTAGACTACATCCAAACACATCACACACAGATAGTTGTAGATATTGACATATAAATAGGTATACATATATTAGATATAGGACAGAACCAAATAAAATCAATCACTGCCCTTGGGGAGCATATAATCCAATGGCAAAAGATAATCTAATGTGTAGTATTTCTACTCATATTATGGAGAATCAAGCCCTGACTTCATGTAACTTATATGCCACTAGAAATATTTTTATTAAATTATAAACGATACATATATGTACATGTATACATATCTGTGTAAACCATTATAAATTACACATATACATGTTTATATAAAGACCAAGAGACAAAAAAAAAGAGAAAGAGGAGAGACAGAGAGAGAAAGACAGAGAGACAGACAAACAGAGAGTTAGACAGAGGGGGAGAGAGAGAGAGAGAAAGACAGAGAGAGAGAAAGACAGAGAGAGAGAGAGAGAGAGAGAGAGAGAGAGCGCACAAGATCCACTTAGGAATATTTTGCAGTATTTTATGTGGGTGGATTTCTTCAATCTGTATGCTTTGTGTACACTGTGATTTCAGTATTATTCACACCTCTACAGTTTTTTCCTTCAGGTCTTTTATCTATTTGTTTATGGAGGGTCTTCCTTTTTGATGTGTCCAATTTTATCCAAAAATGTTTTACTGAGATTTTCTTTGGATTACTTCTTTTTTTATTGGCCACTATTCATCTTTTTATCAGTTTGACATAAATAGTTTCATAGTAGTCTGGGTCCTTAAGCTTTCAAAATATGGCAGTCCTTTCCTGGATATACACTTTTGTTTTGCTTTTGTTTTGCACAGGACAAAAAATTAGCCGGAGAGATATGCTAGTATAAGGAAGGTAACAGATTATCTACTGACCAATCTCTTTTTTCAAAGCCTCATTTAAAAGGGGTGAGATCTCCCTGTGGGTCAACTGCTTGCTTACATATAAACATGAATATACATGCATACATACAAGCATACATGAGTGTATATTTTACATACATATATATTATACACACCTATATTTATAAATATATATCATACTATATTTGAATTATTCTTAGAAGTCTCTTTTGCTTGATAAAGTTATAGAGTCATTTATTTTTATTTCCACTAATTTTTCTTTATGATTTTTTCCTTTATTTTTCTATGGTGGAAGAAAGGGTGTATGTATATGGGGGGGGGGAAGATGGAAGAAGTTGACATAAAATGGATAAGCAACTAATTATCAATGTTAATTTAGATTGAAATTGGACTATTTTCCAAGCTTTTACGTTAGTTATATTAAAATCTTGTTTTTTGAAGTTTTGTAAAAACAAATTGGGTTATTGAAAATAGACACTTTTAACACAAAAAATAAAATAAAATTATATTGCGTAAGTTGACTGTGATAAGAAATCATATGTTCATAGAATTAGAATTTTAAAAAGAACCCTACAGGCCACTGTGGTTCAATTCTTTCCTTTTTCAGAAAAGGAAATTGAGACCCAAAGAGGTTGTGACTTTAACAAAAGACCAGCATTATAGTAAGCAACAGAGAAAAGATTGATACAAATGTGTTAATGAGAAGAAACTTTCATTATTTTCATGTTGTCTATGACCATCATCTTTGAAGAAGTACTGTTGGTTAGAAAATAATTAAATATATATGAAGAAATTAATGAAGTATTTAATTTAAATGCTATTTTATCTGTTAATGGCCTTCATGCCAATTTTCAATAGCTAATGGTAATCTTAACATAATTTGATTTCTGGGCAATTAAATAGTACATTTACTCTGGGCAAAATGATGAATTTGAATCTTTTGAAAATGAGCCAAAATAGCAGTTCACATTTTTATTTCCTCTATCTAAAAGGCTATGGAGTGTCATGAGAATTCAGAGTCCCCAACACCTTCAGTTGAAAAGCAGCCTTGGGTTCATCCAAGTAGAACATTTACCAAGATTTGGGAAGTATTGAATTTTTGGCCTTCAGAAAAGTGTGGGGAGTTCAAGTTCATCTTCTCTAAATTTCATGCATTAACTGGTATGTGTATAACTTGTATATGGGATCAAACTCCCAGAGTCAGACTGGGGTATCTTTCCCCACATCCTTCCCTCAGTGTTCTAGGTCAGGATGTCTTAAACTTTTTCCACTTGTGACCCCTTCACCACTTCTTAATCTGTGGGCTCTGAAAGTTTAAGAATCCTGTTACCCTGCAGGCCATCTACTCAGCATCAATTAGCTTTTACAAAGTTGGGTTTTTTAAGCAAAGTTTTTACAATTAGGTTTTGCAATTTTCTTCAAAATTATCATGAACAAAAGTAGAAATATTTTCCTCATCACCTCCCAGACACACTCTTCCTTACAACATCTAAATGTATGGGGATTGTAAGCTCTTTTTTTTAAATTTAGCATTGAAGCACCAGCCCATGGAGTAAGGAGGACCTGAGGTCAAATTCAGCCTCAGACACTTAACACAAAAAAGTAGCCATGTGACCTTAGGCAAGTCACTTAAGCCAACTGCCCTATCTTCCCCCCCTCCAAAAAGAAAACAAAAAGAAAGTAGACTCTCTAGCCTCTTCTATGTGGGGAGATTACACAAAACAACAGAACTAATGGACTCAGAACATTCACTAGGCCCAATTTCACAAGAAAATATAGAAACCATGAAGGGTCAATAAAGGAGTAATAATACTCATTTCCAAACACTAGGTTTATTTGAAAATGTAAGAGGCAACATTTTGGGTTGGTCTATCTGTAGTCTATTCTTTGCAGCAAAGGACAGTCTGTCCTGAACTACAACAGGTATCCGTATATCACAGATTGGTGATGATTCCCTTCAAAAAAAATTTGGGTGTGATTCATTCATATTCCTACATTTATTCTGTTGTTTATGGGCAGGGGATGTGGAGGTAACACTCAATATAACCTCCATTTATTTTCCATAATATCCATCTCTTTCTCCTAGAATTAGTATGTCACATAGCATATTCATTTGTTTTGTTTTAATCAGATTTGCCTAAATTAATAATTAATTAATTGGTTTGAAACAAACTAATTTGTTTTTATTTATTTGAATTTACAAAAAAAAAAACCCTATTTTCTTTCACTATCCCCTTGGGTAAAAACAAAACAAAAACTGTAGCATATCTTCATAATTAAGCAGAAACAAATTGATGAATTTGACTGTATCTGAAAAAATATATGTATGTATACATAGAGACATGTGTGTATGTATATATGTGTATATACATATATATATATATGTGTGTGTTTGTATCATTCTGTACCCTGATTGTATCACCTGTATCTCAGGAGGTAGGTAACATTCTTTACCATAGGTTCTCTAAATTAGTCATTGATGGAAGCCAAATAAAGGTAAAGTATTTTTCTAGGTGCTTTTGGAGTTTAAAAATAGAGGCAGATGAAATTCTGACCCTGATGAGACTGAAGTGGAAAAATAGGCTCACTCTGTTGTACAGAGCCCAACAATGATACATCATAAATCCACACATAAGAGAAAATGCTTCTTTTTGATATTTTATTTATACAAATAACTAAAGGGCTCCAAGGCCACCAATATCTCTATTATTAGAAAAGAAAATAGATGATGTCCATGTCACAGATGATATGGGATGGATGGATTTTAAATCTCTGTGCTTGGATCTCATGGGACAACTAACAGTCAAAAAGGAAGATAGAAATTATTTGAGATGAGTGAAGTGAGAGATCACACTGACTTTGTTAAAAGAGCAATAGACGGGATCAGTACCTCATCTGCAACTTTTTAATAATATTATTAAATGGTGCTATGAGGCACTGAGTTATTACATGACTAGACTAGGGTCATACAGTCAGTATGAGTAAGAGATGGAAAGTGAATTGAAACCCTATTAACTATGAGAACAACCTTCTGTCCACTAATACTCCTTTTCCTTTGTCTATATTTCCTTTGTCTTATTTGTGTTTCTTACCATTATCATATGAAAGTTATTTGAAGCCACAGATTATAGTTTTTGAATTCTAGCAATTTCTTTTACATTTTCTTAATTACACGTCACACACATTTTTTGATATTTCTCATTTTTTGGAATTTTGGAGTTACAAATTCATTCCTTCCTACACCCCCCATATGAGAAAAAAGAACACTTTGAAATAGATGAAAAATGTATTCATGCAAAACAGATTTCTGTATTAAATATGTCATAAATGAGAACACACACAGAAACACAAAGAAAGAAAAAGCAAAAAAAAAGTATGCTTCAATCTGCATTCAGACTTCATCAACTCTTTCTCTGAAGGTGGGTAACATTTTTTCATCAGAAGTCCTATGGAATTGTATTGGATTATTATATTGATCAGAATAGATAAGTCAATCACAGTTCATCATCGTGTAAGATTGCTGTTACTATGTACAATGATCTCAGTCTCCTCAGGTCACTTTCTATCAGTTCATATATATCTTTCCAGGTTTTTCTGAAACCATCTGCCTCACCAATTCTTATAGCACAATAGTATTGTATCACAATCATATATGACAACTTGTTCAGTCATTTCCCATTTGATGGGTATCCCTTCAATTTCCAATTCTTTGCCACCACCAAAAAGAATTGCTATAAATTATTTTTTGTACGTATGGGTCCTTTTCCTCTTTCTTTGATCTCTTTCGGATACAGACCTAGTAGTGGTATTTCTGGATAAGCTCCCAACTCTAATCTTGCGACTGCAGGGAGCTTTATCACCCACCTTTATTCTAGAATCTTCCCTCTGCTAATAATTTCCAATTTATCTTGAGAGCAAGAGCATTTTTTCCCATTTGTTTTCTCAGTCCTTTGCACAGTGCTTAATATAATAAATGTTTGTTGATTGACTGAGTGGTAAGAGCTTAATAAAATACTTATTAAATTGAGTTGAATTAAATCAATGGAATGAATGCCTTCAATTATGAAATTACAGATCCTAGAATTATTGCAATTTTTTGCTGGGATTGGTAGTAGATAGCATCTCGATATTTAAATGGCTGGGAAAAGAATCATAACCTTTAGCATAAATTGTATACCACATTGAAAAACAGGCAGGCCATTTAATAAACCCAAATAAAGACTAGCTCAGTTTAAATCCAAGATTTCTAATGTATAATCCACTCACCCTATTAAAGGTTCATCCTTTCTGCTTTCATACTTACACATGTAAGGGAAGAAAATATAACCAGTGAAAGCTTAAACACCAACCCCTGAACTCCAACATGCACATTTCTCATCTCTCTCTCTGCATTGATCCCAGGGTTAGAATGACTTCTCTCCTCATCTCTGCATTTCCTTCACTTTCATCAATGCTGTCTCCTCTATGAACACTTCACTGTGTTCTCTTCTTTCTCCTATTTTACTACACGCACACACACACCCTGACAAGAGCACCTTATTTCTTTCTTTGCTGTTTTCACATCAAAGTATCAAAGACCTAGAGTTGAAAGAGATCTCAGAGACCACCCAGTCCAACCATTTTATTTTAGAACTAAGCAAACTCAAGTTGACAAGATTAAATGATTTCTCCAAGGTAACACAGGTAGCAAATAGCAGAGACTGATTCACAAAAGATGTCCCTTGACACTGGCATCACATTGTATAACAGAGGTGATTACACGGCACAGGGGAGAGACCTCTGTGCCTCAGTTAAAATCTGGGCTCAGACGTTTACTAACTGTATGACCCTGGGCAAGTCACTTAATCTGTTTGCCTCAGTTTCCTCATCTCTAAAATGAGAATAATAATACACCTACTTTTGGGGGTTGTTGTGAGGATCAAATGAGATAAATGTCAAACATTTAGCATAGTGCCTGGAACATAGTCAACACCAAATAAGTATTAGCTAATATTAATATAAATCTCATATCCTACTTTAAATATATTTTCTCCTTGTACCAGTCACAACTCCCACAAGCTAGGTTCCTAGGATCAAATGTCAAGATCTAAAAGATGCCTTCAGAGGAATAAAATCTAACCTTCTCATTTGACATATGAAGAAATGGATGCCCATATTGGTTAAGTGATTTGCCCATAGTTAAGCAACTAGTTAAAAATTAAATATTTAAATATAGGTTCTGGGGACAGCTAGGTGGAGCAGTGAATAGAGCACTGAACCTAGAGTCAGGAAGATCTGAATTCAAATCTAACTTCAGACACTTAACACGTACTAGCCATGTGACTTTGGGCAAATCATTTAACCCCAATTGCCCTTCCTTCTCCCCTTCAAAAAAGAAAAATAAATAAATATAGGTTCTGTTACTCCAAGTTAAATAATATATCCTTACATAAATATATAGAATGTAAGCTCCCTGAGTTATAGGGCTATATCTTAGGTTTAAAATTTTTGCATCTCATTGACTTGAGGGAGGGTAAATGCTTTGGTAGGGGTGGACGTATCTGGGAGAGGGACATGTCTCAAAAACAGGAACTTTTCATTTACATGAGTTTAATAACTATATATTGCATGAATGAATGAACTTCAACTTACCAAGACTCAGTTTCATTATCTGTAAATTGAGGAGGTTGGACTAGATGACCTCTAATTTTCCTTCCATGCCTAATGATCCAGGACTCCAATCATAGAGGAAGCCACAGAGTTATCAGAAAGATTTTATTGCTCTAATTTACTGTAAGATTGGAAATTCCTTTTCTGAATCATTTATTTACCATGGGGATGTCTGTTTTAAGGAGTTTAGATATAGATCCTTATCAGCCTTAATTTCTACCCAGTATGAAGCTAATTACTGATCTCATAAACTACCTGAATTATAAATGATTCAAATGGGCTTGGTGTGGTGGATGGAGAGGCAAAGATAAATTCAGAGCTTATCAATTTGCTACTAAACCTCAAAAGGGAAGCTACTGAAGAAGTACATTGAATTCAGACTATAAAATCTCCTGCATTGTTTAATGTTTGATACTATGATTTCAGTTCAAATCTAGAAATGTAAGGGGTTTGATTTGGGAAATGACTTCCTTGATTCTTGGCATGCCCTAAACCATGTCAATAAAGCCAATGAACATTTATTAAGCTTCTATTAAATAAATCCATTGTTGTAACAATTTAGAATAAAAAAAGGAAAAACACAGCCCTTGATATCAAGTACTACACAATATCATGAGGGATATAGTATACCAATGTCTGTAAATAAATATGACATAGAAAGAATTTTATAATAGAGATAATAGAGGGCAGGATACTTTAGGGGGATTGGGAAAGACTTCTTGGAGAAGGTAGGATTTGGCTGAGAAATAACAGAAGTCAGGAGGCAAAGATGATGGGGGAGAAAATTTCAGTTATAGGGGACAGACAGGGAAAATTCCTGGAGACAGGAGATAGAGTGTCTTAAGGGAAGGCTCCTGGGAGGCTACTGTCACTGGACCATAAAGAATATTGATGAAAGTATGGAGTAAAAAGGGAGGAAAGGTAGGAAGAGGAGGAACTATGAAATACTTCAAAAGCCATATTTTTTTAATCATGCATCTAATGTGGTTTATTGAATAAGACCTGTGTTTTAAGAAGATGACTTTGATAAATGTATGAAGGATAGACTGGAGTTGAGAGAGACTTGAGGTAAGAAGACCACTCTATTACAACTGTCTAGAAATGATGTGATGAGGGCTTACAACAGGTTAGTGGCAGTGGCAGAGGAAGGAGGTAGGTTTGTGAGAGTGATATGGAGTACAGATCCAATAAGACATGGAGACTGATTTTATTTACTGCCAGCAGTAACCTATCAAGGACAATACCAATGTACTAATTAATGTAGGTTACATAGTTGTAGAAAATTTTATTTAGGATGTAAAGCTTGCAAGGTGGAGTGTATGTGCATAAAAGAAGGCAACAGAAATGTTTCTAATTAGGGTAAAAATGTACATCTCATCACTTCTTACCTTAATTGCTTTAATATCCCCTGCCAAAGTCAGTGGGAATCCACCCTCATTCAAGACAATGACATACAAAAAAATTTAAAAATAAGTCATAATCCAAACTCTCAAGGAGCTTATATTCTATAGACTTGTGCAAGAAAATTTCACAATGGCTTAAAGTAATAGAAGTTACAAATAGAAAGCCTGCAGTCTTGTTCTCTCAAAGGCATCCCACGTATTATTGTCTCATGTGTTCATGGGGCTTCAGATATGCTCATATCACCTCTGGGATCCAAAAATATATCTGTCTAAAGTCACTTCTATATTTAAATTATATATACTTTAAAGACCTCCCATAGCTTCCAATTACCTGTCAAATAAAGAAGAAACATTTTATATTGTGATTCAGAGCCTCACATGATTTTGGTCCGACTTGCCCTTTCAATCTTGTTTCATGTCACCTTCCCTCATTTACTTTCTATTTTAAATGAATTAGGTTAGTCACCATGACCCAAATATGTTTTTATTCTCTCTCTCTGCTCTCTGTCTCTTTCTGTCTATCTGCCTCTCTATGTCTGTCTCTCTCTCTCTCTCTCTCCCTGTATCTCTGTCTCTGTCTCTCCATCTCTGTTTCTCACTCCCCATCTCTTTCCCCCTCTCTCTCTGACTGTCTGTCTCTGTCTCTTTCTGTCTGTCCTCATATTTTTCTTTATTTTTGTTTTCTTTAATTTCTAGCTATCTATCTATCTATCTATCTATCTATCTATCTATCTATCTATCTATCTATATATATATATTACTAAGGCTGAAAGTTAAATGTCTGCCCACAGACTTAATATCATTTCTTTCCAATTCTGACCTGCCTGATCTCCCTCTTTAGAAAACCTGGTGGCACCTACACCTGAAACCTTACTATGCTAATACCAGAGCAAACACCAGATTGATGTCACCCACCACATTTCAGAACTCCTGAGCTCAAGAGATCTGACTCCATAGCCTTCTCAATATTAAGGATTAAAAGCACTCACCACACTGTCTGGCACTTAACTCATAATTTTCTTGTTCTGCATCTTTGCTTGCACCTTAATTTAAATAGCAACACCTAAATGATCTTTTCCCCCTTCATTTGACAACCCCCCAGTCTTTTGTGTTGATATTATCATCTTTCTTCAATACATGCTGTAAATGTCATCTCCTTAATGAAATCTTTCCTGATTTTGGCATTGTCAAAAATGTCATTTTTCTATTTTCTTATCACTATTTTCTCCTCTTTATTACTTGCATTTTATTTTTATTAGATTTATCTTTTTAGCAAGCTTATTTCAATTATGTTAGGGTCACAAGGTCATAGATTTAGACCTGAACAGGGTCTTAGAGATCAATGACATCAATCCCATCTCCCCCATTTAACAGACATGAAAACAAGCTAAGGGGATTTTTAGTGGCAGTGGCAGAGGAAGGAGGCTCACAGACACACAGGTATTTAATATCTGGAGCAAGATTACAACTCATATTTTTTTTTCAAATTCTGTATCCTATCTACTGCGCAAACCCAGCTATTCAGTCAGAAAACTTTAGGTTGTGTGAGATGTCTTACTTATCCTGTATATACTGGCTTTGTTTGCCTATAGTCTTCCCCATTAGATTATAAATTCCGTGAAGGCAGGGACTGTCTTTTGCCTCTATTTGTATCCCCCATATTTAGCATAGTGCCTAGCATGTAGTAGGTGCTTAAGAAATATTAATTGAATGTTATTGAAATATTGAATAAGGGAACGAACACTGGAAATAGGGTTAGAATTTCTGGGTTCAAATCATATAAAACTGCTATTAATATCTGCTAATTCTTACATAACACCTGTTTGCTATTTGCATAAAATAGGAGGAATGAACTAAGTTACCCACTAGGACTAAATCATGTGATATTATTCTATGACCTTTAAGAGTTCTCTTTGTAAATATAATCTACTTATACTCAAAGAATTTTATATCTCTCAGGGAACATATAGAGAAAAAAATTGAGAATAGGGTCTTTGAATGACTTGTTCATAGTTCGTTAATTAAAGGAGATCCAGAGCCAACAACAAATTATTTCCCAATGGGAATGATTCATATTTCTATTGAGATATGGGAATTAGCAGCATCACATTTATATAATGTTTTAGGGTTCACAATTCACTTTACAAATTATACTTTATGTAAAGTGATATTTGATATCAAATCAAGAATTTGAATTTATATCAAATGAGATAATATTAGTAAAGGGCTTAGCACAGTACCTGAAACATGGTAAACATTTAATAAATCCTTATTTTATTATTTGCCCTTCCCTTGTTCCCTTGGTTTTCACAATAATTCTGTGTAGTAGGTACTGTTATCATTCTTATTTTTTCAGATAAAGAACATGAACCTAAGAAAAGATGAATGATTAGCTTAAGGTCACACAACTAGTGTGTACCAGCAAGCTAGTGGGCTACCACCTAACTATTACAAACATCCTTATGCCTGACTTCCAGAGGAGGCATTCACAGGAAAGGGCAAATTAGGGATTTAATTGACCAGATCCACAGAGTTTGATTTGAATCTGGTTGACTAGAGCAAAGACTTGAAGGAAATTTCACTGATTCACAGAAAAGTCCCTATTCCATTACATGGGAATTCTTCTAGAATTCAAGTGGATTTGGATTTTGACTTGTTGCTGAAAAAGACCTGTTTTTTCAGAGATAAAATTCCATTGACATCTAAACATTGTCATTATCAAATTGATATTATTGCAAATAAATGTAGGTATAATAATTCCCAAGGATTTTTTTTCATATTTAGGGCATCTCATGTGTTGTTTAATGCATGACCCCATAGATGAATGGGTATATGCACTGGCAGGTATTCGGTGATTTTTAAAGGAAAATATGACTGCAGAAACCCACCAATCCTGATCACCTAATGAAATGTGAAATTATGCAGACAGATTCAAAGCAAAGCTTCCCTACCCAGTCTCATTGCAGAAGTGCTCATCTAGAGCTCTATTTATCTCTTGTGCAAGCCCCATGGGTTTAGGAGGCAATTGCAGCTTTTATATTTCTTTAAGTTGAGATATTAAAAACAAAACAGACCTATCTATGGAGCTCCCTGATTTATGCACTGCATTTTTGTAAGAGGAGAATTTAAAGTTATCTCTTTAGCTATGAAATTTTATATTCTTCTGAAAGTTCCAGCCTGTGAAATATGCTTAATATTTTCATATACTCCTCAAGGAAGGATTGGTTATTAGCTGTAGCACTAATGCTGTTGTTGGAGCAGATTTCAATAAACATAAATTCTCTCTTTTATAGGACAAGTTGCAAAATCTCAGATTTGGAAGTAACTATGGGAACCATCTAGTCCAACTCTAGCTGAGAAGAATTCCCTCTTTTTCACTGTTGAACTGGCATCTAGGTTTTCTTGAATCCATTCATTAAAAGGAGGTATATTATTTATAATTATATCCTTTCTGCAATTGTTCTAATTTTAAGAAGTTTTTCCTTATATTCAAATACTTATGTCTAATGGAAATAAGCAGAAAAATTCTAATTTATCTTCTAGATATAATCTCTTTAAATACTTTAAGAAGCATAACATTACAGCATTAGGCCCTTGCTTCTCCAATTTAAACATTCCTACTTTCATCAACCAAAGCTCTTAGGATATGACATTGAGGTCTTACCTCATTGAGCCAACCTAGATGCCTTGATTCCTTTTTTAGTCATACAGTGTTTCCCCAATAATAAGACACTGTCTTATTATTTTTTTTTTTGGAAAGAAAAACACCAGAGGGCTTATTTTCAGGGGAGGGCTTATGTTGTCCTGCTTCAGCTCTCCTCCGCGGCACTGCTCTCAATGGCGCCAGCAAGCAAATCACTGGAGAAGAACAGGATGACGCGCTCACTGCTGCAGCTCTGATTGGATTCAGCTCGGAGCACGGCGGGCTTGTGTTACAAGGGGGGGGGGGGGAACGGTGCATACAGAGGGTACCGTAATGTAGCGTGTAGCGCAGGGGATCACCTTCACTACAGTAGCAATCTCAATAGGGCTTATTTTCGGGGGAGGGCTTATTTTAGAGGAATCTTACACAGTAAGGGGAGGGCTTATTTTTGGGATAGGTCTTATTATCGGGGAAACACGGTACTACTTCCCGTCACTGTCTTTGGCCAGGCTGCCTCTATTCCATACTTATAATCTTATCTTGTTTCGTCCAATGTCCGAGTCTTTCAAGACTCATCTGAAGTTCAAATCCAAAATGAGATAATTCCTGATCATCCGGTTGGTTGGTGCTATCTTCATCAGACACTGAAATTGTTTGTTTTCTAATTTGTGTTTATTTTTTAGAGACTATTTCCTATAAATAGAATGAAATCTCCCTAAGAATAAAAACAGCTTGTTATTTGTTTTAATATACTCTCTGCATATTTCTTATCCTTCTTCCAGTTTAAGGGACAAACATTAGATTGGTAATTTAGCTAAGGTATCATATGAAGTTTGCTGCAGCTTCTATTCTCTCTCAATTGCTTGCCATTTTATTGTTTTTACTCATCACAGTCTTCCATTCTGTTTTTCTTCTTCTCTCTTTTCAATAATCTTCTGTAAATGAAGATTTCCTGGGAGAACTAGATGGCATAAAGTAGGTAAAGTGTTGGACTTGGTGTCAAAAAGAGAGAAATACAAATTCTATTATGTGAAATTGGACAAATGACATAACATCTTTCAGCTCAGTTTTCATATTTGTAAAAATAAGGATAACAGCACCAAACCTACTGTGTAGTTGTGAGTATTGAATGAAATGTTACATAAATATATAGTGTACACACACACACACACACACACATATATATATACATGAATATCTTTTTAAACCTTGAAGTAGGTATGACAAATAACAACTTCCTCTTATTTTTTGTTGGATGTTGGAATGAAATGAGGTTGTCACACATGACTAAACATCTATCAAAGGGGACTGTTTACCCTTTAACCCTTTAATTCTGTTAACACAGAATTAACATATAGCAAGAAACAGTGCACTTAGATTCTCCAGACATTCCCTGCACCACACCTACCGCAAATCTGCATCTGGAAACTCCTCCAGTCAATAGATTATCAAGGTATCATGGCACATGTATTTTTAAAGATCAAACAAGTCTAAGGTGCCCAAATTTCACATGGCTCAATTTTCAGAGAAAGAAAAAAAATCGTAGAAAGAAAACTATAGACTGATATCATTAATAAATATTGATGCAAAGAAATAATACTTATAAAAAGAATTCATCAGCTATCAAAAATTACTATCATGACATTAGATTAATATAAAGGATGCCAGGATGTTTCAATATGAGGAAAACAAGTAGCATGATGCTATCAAAAACAAAAATAACTGATCTAATATGGCTATATCATAGACAAACCTTTCAATAAAAAGTTGCACACTTGTTAAAAGTGCTAATAAGAACAGACATGGAAAACTCTTTACTATGATCAGAAAAATGTGTTTAAAACCAAAAGTTAGTATAATTTATCACTGGTAATATTAAATCAAGGATTTTCCCATTTCCCAGCATTGTTTCAGTGAAGTATAGTATCATTAAAAGTAAGAATAAGATGAGAGAAATAAATTAAAGAAATAATCATCCAGCAAGATGAGATGAAATTATCACTATTTGCAAATGACATAATGGTTTACTAAAAAAAGAAAACAACTTAAAAAAATCCACAGAGCATCAGGAAGGGAACTAATTGAGATGATTAATGCCTCCAGTAGAGTCGCAGGTTATTGAATAAATCCACAGAATCATCAGCATTTCTAGATGCCAATTACAGAAACCAGGAGATGATAGAGAAATATCGTTCAAAATAACTACAAAACGTATACAATGTGTTTGAGTCAACCTATCAAGTATATTCAGGATATACATAAATCAAACCACATAGAACTTTTTATAAAAATAAAAGAAGGAAACAATTGGCAGATGTATACACAGGTGTGTGCATGCATGCATATTCATGTCTATGTATATGTATGTGTACATATAGACACAAATAAATATACATGTGTGAACATGCCTATGTATACATCTGTTTTTATATGTATGGTTATGTATATATTACTATAATCAATTTGATAAAACTGTTTCTGGAAAATTTTCTGAAAGATCATGGGCTCAGGTCTCATAGTATCAGAAGGAATAAATGGGTTATAATCTATACTCTGGAAGGGCTTACCCTTATAAATGAGCACATAGATCTATGAAGGTCTGAAAGGTTAATCATAAATATTCATTAATGACATTTTCCCATGATTTTCTTTCTCATTTTCATCTTATCTTGGCTTACAGATCAAAACCTTCTTTGACATGCTAGGAATTAGGAAACTACTCATATCTGTCTATGCTTTGCAATGTTTTATTCATTTCAGAAGATTTCCATCATTTAAAGTTGGGTGACTCTCATATTTCAGTCCTTTTGAGGAGGGTGTTACTTTGCTGAGCATTCCTTTAATGTGCTGTATAATTTCTCTTCCTTAAAGTGTTCATTTAAGTTATCTTTTTCTGGTTTATTTTATTTTGGTATTTTAGAGAATTTTCCTTAGACATTCACTTCTTTTGGATTACTGCAAAAATAGTATAGAGTTATAAATAGTAATCTGTAATAATTTTCTTCATTTAATTAATATAAGTCTTGATCTCAATAACGTTAATGATATGTATTTTCTCTTTTGTGGGGGATTTTATGCAATCACACACACATCACATATATACAGCTTTTTGTAGGGGGAAAGACAGGGCAATTGGGGTTAAGTGACTTGTCCAAAGTCACACAGCTAGTATGTGTTAAAGGTCTGAGGCTGGATTTGAACTCACGTCCTCCTGACTCCAGGACTGGTGCTCTATTCACTGCAAGGAGGATGATATTTTGTTATTACATTTTTTAGTATATGAAAAAGGCCTCTGAATTTTATGATTTAATTTTTTTATTATTTTTCTACCTATTTCACAGTTTTTAAGAAAATATTTGAAAACCCAATATTCCATATAAGAATCAGATTTTTTTTGTTGTATCCCATTGTATCTTCTCAATTCCCATGCTTCCTGACTTCTCTGTAGCATAGGATGCTGTGGATCACCTCCTCATTGATGCTATCTCCTCTGATATTACTATTTCCTGGATTTTCTCCTATCTTCATAACTACTGTTTTTCATTTTTTTCTTTCAAATCATTTCCACTAAATGTGAATGTCCCAGAAGACTATGACCTGAAACATTTCCTCTCCTCCGTTGTTCCTCAGTTTTTGACATCATCAACTCTCAATGGTGCAGTGATCATCTTTACACTATCAACCCCAGGGCTATACATTTAGTCTTAGTGTCTCCCCTGAGGAACAGTCCTCAACAGCTAATACTCAACATTTCCAGCTAGATGTCCCATAGGCTCCTCCAATTCTACATATATACAATTGACTTGTCTTTCTACCTTCCCCAGTCTCACTCCTCTCCATACTTTCCTTCCATTCACCCAAGTTTGTAACCACTGTATCATCCTGAACTCATTTTCACTGATGATTATGAGGATGAAGGTGCTAGCGGTGCTTTTGGTGATGCTGGTGATGATTGGTTTTTATATACCTCCCCAATTACACAAAGCACTTCATATGCTATCGAATTTGAATCTCACAACAACTCTAGGAGAAAAATGCTGCTATTATTTCCTTTTTACAGATGAGGAAAGTGAGGCAGGGAAATGTTAAGTGACTTACTCAGGGTCACAAAGCTAGTTAGGATCAGAAGCTAGAACTGAAACCAGGTCTTCACTGTAGGTCTTGAACTTCATCTGCTGTGTCACCTAGCTGCCTGTAATATATGACCTCTCTTTCATCACAATCACAGCTATCACCTCTCACTTAGATGTAAAGCCAAGCACTAGCAGCTTTAGAGAGGACTGCTGCTGTGAACTCTTTCAATGTTCTGTTCACACAGTATAGTGAACTCTCTATTCAACAACAAATTGGAGCAAAACATCCGCAGAAAATCAAGGTACAGAATTCAGAATGCTACAACTTCTCCCAGAAAATCAAAATACAATATTCATTATGTCACAAATCAACAGCTTATCACTAAAATGGCCCCATAGTTTTCACCAAAGTGGTCAGTCACATAGTTTTAAACAAAGTGCATTCATTTACTCAATCACAAAATCCTTAATTCAATCACAAAATACAAAAGTCAAAGTTCTCCATTCATAGGTCACAGTAAATCATAATCTCCTCAGTCAGTACACAGTATCCAAGTAAAGTCTTCTTTCAGCTTGATTCAAGGCTGGCTCTCAGCTTCCATGGTTCCTCTTCCATGGTCCCACTCCAACTATCACCCGGGTTCAAATTCAGGCAGTTACCCATAGTTTTTCTTCCAATTCCCATTCCATATTGAAGTTCACAGTGTCCAATCTATATCAAGTCCTTCACAGTTCCTGTTTCTGGGAAGACAAAGCTTGACAGAGGCACAATAATATTCATACACATTGCTGTCACCATCATCAATTCAACATCTGCCTGTGAAATCAACTCAGAGGTCTGAGAAGGTCTGAGAACTCAACATAAATCAAAATCATCAACATGGAAATCAACACAGACCCACAAATGAAGTCCAAGAGGTCAGCACAATTTAGCAACATAGGAATCAACACAGCCCCACAAACAAGGTCCAAGAAGTCAGCATACATCATCAGTAATGTCCCAGGACCTCCAACCCCCCACTCCTCCAGGACTTCTGTAAAGATACAACCAGAAAATCCTCTTTCAGGGCTTTCAGTAAGGTCCAAGGGCTTCACAAACAAACATCAACACAGAGAGAGCGGACAAACTGAGTGCTGGGATACCACAAGTTTTCTCCCTAACTCTGCCACCACAAGAGTTATCTTCTCAGTTCTGCTGTCTCAAGCCTAGAAATTTTCCTTATATGTAGTCATTAGCTCCTCCCCTTCCTGTTGTAGGAGTTCATGAGTTCTAGGGTTTACAAATTGTGGGGTTCACAGTTATGTTTCTTAACAGACTTGATACAAGGCTCAAAAGAAACTTGAACTGAAATAAGGTGTTAATTCAATAGCTAAAGCAAGGTATGAACTACTTCTGTGCTTGCATTACATTAGATTATTACAAATGCCTCCTATTATGTCCCTCTCTTCTTCAAACCTCTGTCCATTCCAAATAAACATCCACACAGTCACCAGAGTAATATACCTGCATCACAAGCCTGATCACATTACCCATATTTATTTTACAAATTTTCCTGATTCTATATTACCTCTAGGAACAAATAGGAACTCTTATCTTTTGATAATTTCTGACTCTTTCCTACTTTTAAAGCTTTCTTACTCAGGATCTCCTTCCATGCTTTTTATTTCTGGGTCATATTTGGTGGTCATTCTCTACATGAGGCTGTCTATTTTCTCTCTCTAAACCTTGACATTGGCTTTCCCTCATGTAGGGAGATGCTGTCTTCATATTCTGGAAGCCCTTGCTTCTTTCAAGTGACACTTTTCTACATGAAACCTTTCCTGTTGCTCCCTGTGTTTAAGTCCCTTCCTCTCCAAGATTCCTATGTTCATTTGGTTTGTACAAAAATAAATTGTGTCGTCTCTCTTTTATTAATCTAAGTTTGACAAAAGTAGGAACTTTAACTTTTGACTTTACATTCCCAGTATATTGCACATCAAATATATTTCATAAATGTATTTTGCCTGGTTGATTATACCTTCATGAGCATAATAACCCTACTTTTAATAATAAAGCAGCTAGATGGCATAGCGGATAGAGCACTGGGCCTGGAGTGAGGATATGAAGGAAGAAGAACTGTTTGCAACCCAACCCTTCTAGCCACCCACCTTCTAGAGAAATATCCATTACAGACAATGACAACTTTTTCCATAGGAGAAAGAAACCCCTGGCTCCTCAGGACCCAAATACAAAAGATTTTTCCCCTAAAAAATTTCCCACAACCAAAGTCTTTGGCTATGACAAATGTTTCAATAACAGAAGTCAATATGGTTTTATGGAGGGAAATTACAAGAAAGAATATGCATTGTTTATGGGGCTTGTGGTTGTTTAGTTTGGGCCACTAAACCCCCGAGACCACAAGGCCTTTCCATTTATCCGGTTAGAATCCTATCACTTTGAGAAAAGATGTGGTTTCTGTTTAATTTACATTAGCAGTGCTTAACTTTGCAATTTGTACCTAGGCTCTTAATGAATGCTTTTTCATTCATTAATCCATTCATTCATTCATCCATTTGTAAATGAATGTTGTTAGATTTTATGATCTCTATGGCTGTTTCCGGTTCTAAATATATGATTCCATTATCTTATTTTGCTGTTTTGTCCCCTTATCTTCATCATAGAATATGGCTTATTCTTACCTTTTTTCAAAGGCATTCAAGTACAAATTATCCTTTTTCTAATGGTAATATTTTTTGTCATTAATTTTTAATTAATTAAATTCCCTGCTAATAAGAAAAATCTCAGAATCGTTTCTGTTCTCCTAATCTTCATGCTCCTTCCTTTTATATTCCATGTGAATTCTCTTCTACCCTCCAAAATCTTGGCACACAATGCGATTCTTCTGTGCATCATCAGACCTACTTTATCCTTGATTTTTACATTAAAACTTTATCCACAGTCTCATAGGGAACACATTATTATACCTGATCACCTAGAGAGTGGAGAAACATTACCCAAGAATGACTGTTTTATTTTATTAACACAAAGATCAATTGGTCCAATTGGGAGTAGTCATTTGACAATAGTAGAAATAGAAATATCACCCACTCAATGTGTTCTTCCTCTTCTTCCTCCTCCTCTTTCTAGTAATAATTATACTATAATTTCTGGTGTTATTTCTCCCTTTTCATATGTTAGTTCACTTTTTTCTCCTCGCGGCATTAATGTTATTCTAAATTTTATTAGTAGACTCTCAATGAGTAATTTTTTAAAAATTATTTCTTACTCATTTAAGGAGTATGCAATATAATTTGATATCTAAGCATTGCTTTGGCTGCAGAGATATTCATATCCAAAGGCCATAATTACTGAATGGTAGAATTTCAGAATTAGCAGCAGTTTCAGAAGTCACCTAATGCTCAAAGTACACAAATCGGAATGATCACTGCAACCCACTGAACAATCTGTCCTTCAGTCATTGCTTGAAGATGTCTAATGAGAGATAATACACTACTTTTTTCCAACATTGACATTATTTTTGATATATGTAGTTTCTCAAAAATTATTCATTTACCTCATTCATTATTCAGTAAATAAAATCTATTTTTCAAAATTTCAACATGGGTACACACTTTTTTTATTCATTGCATCGTTATTTATTTTTATTTTTCTGAATAATGATAAAAATCTTGATAACAGGTGTCACAAAGGGGGATGTTGTTGGATGAAGAACGTCTATTGTTCAGAGTATAATTTGCAGTTACATGAACCACTGAGAGCATAGGTCTCTCTACACATATACCTTGGGCTGACAATGAAAGTGGAAGACAAACTGGACACAAAATTAAATAGATATAAGAGAAAGAACTTGTTTTAGTTCAGAAAGTATATAGGGCATATAATGATTTGAAGATTCTCTTTGAAACAAACAGATATGATAAAATCTACATTATATTTATGCTGTGTAACACCTAAAACACTTACCAGAGTCTGCAGGGAATTTTGTATGGTGCTTTCCATATGGGAAATGGAAGGAAACATGATAGGCACACACACACACACAAATCAAGTTTATTGCCCATAAAGATGGGGAAAGGATGTAAACAATTTCTAGTTTTGCTTTTTTTTTTTGACATTGCAGTTAAAAAAAATCTTTGAGGTTTCCTTTACACATTTTTTGTTGTTATTTTTCAGTTATGTCAGTAGTCTCTGACTCCTTATGACCCTATTTGGGGTTTTCTTGGCAAAGATACTGGAGTGGTTTGCCATTTCCTTCTCCAGCTCATTTTACAACTGAGAAAACTGACGTAAACAGGGCTAAGTGGTAACAGGGTCACACAGAGAGTAAATGTTTCAGGTCGGACATAAACTGAAGAAGATGAGTCTTCCTTGACTCCAAGCCCAGTGCTCAATCCACAGAACTACTTAACTGCCCTTAAGGATTTTATTGAACACATATTCAGCCTATATATATATATATCAACCTGAAATAACTTTTAAGATGATATATAGTTCCTTATTATCTTTGTTACTGCTTTCCAATTTGTTTAATATAATTTAGTATCATCATACCACTCTGCTTTGTGTGTGTACATTCACGTGTGTGTGTGTGTGTCAGATAGAGAGACAGACAGAGAGACAGGGAGGGGGGGGGTCTGGTGGCAATAATATAAAAATAAGACAACCCTATAAATTTCAATTAATTTGAAATTTCCTGAGTTCAAAATTCAATAGAAATAGTTGTTGGATTATGCTATTTAATTCATTGAGAAACTTTAAAAAAATATGGAGAATTCCTTGTATTTATACCTATAAATGTAATGTAATCTAGATATATCTTTTTTTTGTCCTATGAGAAAGTCAGAAATCTTTTCTAATTCTTGGAATTTTTGTCAGCCCAAATTTTATTGAAAATCTCTTAGAACAGAATCCTTACTATTAAAAAAATAGACATGTGGTTTTCTTTATTTCACTTTCTCCTTCATCAAAAAGATCAGTTAACTTAGGAGTTATTCTTTCTCTATTTTTCTCCCTCCCCCCTTTTTATTTTTGATTCCTCAACTCTTGTTTCTCCTGAATCTCTCTGAAACACTCATGGCATTTCACCAATATGATACTATGTGAATTCACACATATTGTTGGCAACTAGTTACTTAAGAAATATGAATTGTTTCCAATATTTCTTTCTAGCTTGAGGGTCAGATAGGTATTCAAAAATATCCTTCCATGTCATAAATCTTTCTAAAAACTTTTCAAAGTCTCTATCAGTGAGTTTCTACCTTTGGGCTGTAGACTCCTTAGTTATTGCAAGAGTTCAGCAATCCTTATGCACACTAGACATTGCCATTTTGATCTTTATTTCATATCAGCAAAATATGCAGCCTGTCTTAGGGGCCTTCACAAAACACTTTGAAGTTAAAAAGGAACACTAATACTCAAAAAATTGTCAGTTATGGCAAAAAATAGTTCTTCTAAATCTAGTACTTCCTTTAATACATTTTACTAAATCACTGAGAGTGCAGAATGGACCATATTTCTTAATTTTGTGTATATTTGATTCTATTTTCTCCACATTTTTATGTCCCCAGTGAAGTTCATTGCAAGCCTCATCAATGTCCTGGATGTCATGTTTCTAATTTATTTTTTTTTCAGTTGGAATTTTTTTTCTCTTTGCACTTGCAGTGCTGAAATTAACAAACATGTCCAGAAAAGATGAATCCTGGATTTTTCCTTGTCAGGATACTAGGAATTCTTTCACCTCTCATGTTTTCAATTGCTTTTATTGATTCAGTTTTATTTTTCACCATTAACTATTCATTTTCTAGATTATATAGTTTTATCACCCCTTGAATTTTTTGGTAGCAATCAATTAATTAATTAATTATTAATCACATACTAAAGAAAAGGCAGGGTACTGGTTCCTTGGGATACAAAAAACAATGAGATAAAACAATGTCAAGAAGCTTTTTGTTTGACTAGTAAGGACTCTACTACATTGATTGATATATGAAAATTTCTGGGCTTTCTCCCAGTATTATAATATTCCCATTATCTTAAAAAAATACAAAATGAATTGGTGGTGGGTGTGGTTAAAAAGATGAGAAATGACTAAAAATATCATAACTGAACTAATTAACAAAAATGCTTATACTATGCCATGAGATTATAAGCTCTGTGGTTACACTTAGAAAAATAAGGATCCACATTTTCATTAAGTTTATATTCTTATAAGAAGAGGGGGAAAAGAGAGTAGTAAAAACCTGACATTTATATAATATTTTGAAATTTGCAAAAAAAAAAACTAAATTAAAAACAAACACACTATATACCATCCTTTTTACATCTTCCATCATTGGAACATTGCAGGCTTTTCTGATATTAGTAGTGATTACTGAAGCCCAATCTATAATACTGTCACCTGATTATAGATTAAGCAGATATGACTTCCCAGCCATTGTGATTTTTTCATGCTCCTAGATATGGATAATTTCTTTAGAAATGAATAACAAATAAAGTAATGAAACCAAAGACTTTATGTTTTAATACTAATCTTTGAAATAAATCCCATTCCCCTGTCCTCACCTGATAAACAGGTGGTGAAAATTATCTTCTGTGTTCATTTATTTTTTACCTTATTCTTATTAAAGCTATAGAGTGTAATAAAGTACTTCAGAATAAGTATTAATCTTTAAAAAAATCACTTTTTATTCTCAACAGTCAAGTAACTTTTAACATTTTAAAGTGTTTTCTCTTTTCCTTTTATAGATTTTGATCAATTGAAACTCAAGCCAATGATAGTGGCTAGCATAAAACTAAATTTATATTACAGATGCATGTCTCCTATTTGCCTGTTCCATTGGTAGCTGATGATTTTGGTGCTTCTGACATGGGAGAAAGAATTCCAAAATAAGGTGGAAAGATAGTAGCCCAGTCAAACAGAATCCATCAGGATTCAAGATTAATTCAGCGACCGATGTGTCATATGCAAATAGTTCTATTGGTGGTCCATGACAAAACTGTATAATCAAGGTTATTCTGCTAATACAGGCTTAGACAACTCGAAAGAAGCAAGAGTTGGAGTGATGCTTCTTTTTTTTTTTTCCTTTTTGGAGGGCAATTGGGGTTAAGTAACTTGCCCAAGGTTATAGGGCTAGTTTGTGTTTGTGTGTGTGTGTGTGTGTGTGTGTGTCTGAGACCAGAACTGAACTCAGGTCCTCCTGACTCCGCCACCTAGCCACCCCTGGAGTTATGCTCCTTGACCTACTTAAATGGCAGGGCTCTTTGACTCAATAAAATGATTTTGAAGGAGAGACACTGAACAATTAATTTTCACCCCACGTCAAACTTTTTTTTCTTTTTTTATTATTCCTATCCAATCTGTATATTTGGGGTACTTTGAGCCTTTCACTGTCGTTGCTTAGTTGATTCAGTCATGTTCAACTATTTGCGATTCCATTTGGGGTTTTCTTGGCAAAGATACTGAAGTGGTTGCCATTTCTTCTCCATCTCATTTTTACAGATGAGGAAGCTGAGACAGACTTGTCTCAATTTCCTTATTTCTACACAGCACTCCCACTTGGTATTTCCTCTCACTTATTCTCTACTTAGATTGACTTTAACAGACAAATTCCAGAACTGACAATCTCTTGAGTATTGATAAACATGGTTTAAGTATCTATTTCTTCTAGACCTAATGGTTGATGGTGGAGGAGACAAAATCCTATCTGTGACATATATATATATATATATATATATATATATATATATATATATATATATATATATATATTTCATGCTCCATAGAGGTACTGCTAGCTTCTAGGTGAAGGACAGAGGTGTATCCACAGACAATTGTCAAGATCCATTTCTAATTCAGTTAAAGGGACTTATTCAAATATCATATACAGATAATTTTTTAGACTTATTTAAAGAGGTTGTTAATGTGTTAATAAACCATTTTGTCTTTCATTTAGCCTTTAATTTATGTAACAACACCAAATGTGGGTGATAGAATAGTGTACCAAATTCCTCCCTTTTTATAAGGAGGGAGCGGCAAGGTAGAGTAGCTAATCTTTCTTTTTCTCTTGTCAGATCAAAACTGAACTCATTCATATCTGGATACCACATTTTAATGAAGGCATTGCTAAGCTCAAGAGGTTCAAAAGAAGAGGGACAGAATTGCAAAGAAACTAGTCAGTTTAATGCATTGAAAAATAAAAGGAATTGTTTAGCCTTTCAGAAAAATGATGCAAAGGTGGGACAATATTGATCTCCAAGACTCACCAAGTCCAAAGTAGGAAACCTGGTTATCTTTTCAATTGCATGCTCCATTAAAACATTCTCAAGGGGATCAGAACCAGGAGACCATTGTACATATTAAGAACCACATTGTGTGAGAACTACCTTTGATAGACTTGGCTCTTCTCAGTGATGCAAGATTCTAAGAAGCCCAAAAAAAGGCCCATGATAGAAAATACTATCCACATCCAGAGAATTATGAAGTCTGAATGCAGATCTAAGCATACTATTTGCTCTCTCTCTTTTTGTTCTGTTTTATTTTTTTCTTTCTCATGGTTCATTCCTTCATTATGATTCTTTTTTATGACATTACTAATGTGAAAATATATTTGATATGAGTGTATGTGTAGAGCCTGTATAAGATTGCATGCTGTATTGGGGAGGGGAAGGAGATGGAGGGAGAGAAAATTTAAAGCTCAAATGCTTGTGGAACTGAATGGCGTAAAATAAAAATTAATAAATTTAAAATTTTTTTAAATGCTCTTAAAGAGTTTCCTATTCATCTTGTCATTCATATCATTATTCTTAAACATTTTAGAGCTGCATTTTTTATAAAAAGTAAATTTATAGGTGAATTACATTTAGTGTTACTTTAACAATTTTACATGAAATACCTCATTTGTTTTAATATGGATTTATGGTTACTTTATGTAGTAGGTTCTTCAACGTGGTGTTTCTTCAAAACAAAGCTAGATGATGCCTCCTTGGGGGAGGTTATAATGGGAGATTAAAGGTAGGGATGGTTTAAACTTCATGACTTCTGTAATACCTTTGGATTCTGAGATCATGTCATTTATTTTTTTTTAGCTCCTTTGCCTCTAAGAAAAGCCTTACTCTGTTCTCTCTGCCTTTATTCCCTGGAACATTGTGATTATTCTAGAATTTTGTTATTGTTTCAGTCATCTTAATTCTTCATGAAATGATTTGGAGTTTTCTTGGCAACAATAATAGAGGGGTTTGCTATTTCCTTCTCCAGCTCATTTTAAAGAGGAGGAAACTGAGGCAAACGGGGTTAATTGAATTTCCCAGGGTGACACAACTAGTGTCTGATGCTAGATTTGAACTCAGAAAGATAAGTCCTCCTCACCATGGGCCTCACACTCTATCCACTGAACCAAGTAGCTGCCCTATATTCAAGAATTATGACTATATTTCTAGAAATGCATAATCTAAGCACTGCCATATAAGTTGTGATGTTTGCTTGCCTCTTTGTTCATGAAATCTTTTACTGATCTCTGATATTCAATTCTCTCGATCCTAACTTGTGACAATGCACTGGATACATTTATAATGTTTCTTCTCTACTGAATGGTCCATTGGAGGTACAAATTTGGAGGCTACAATCCCATAGGCTTATTACACCTTCCATGACCAGTCAGAAAATATTTCACAGCTATAAGTCATCACATGAATACTTCTGTCCTTGGAGATGTTTGGCAAGCTATGAATTGTAAGCATCATTCAGTGGGAAAATCTCTTAGTTATACAAGGCCAAGATCTGGCCTATTGCCCTGTATCTTAACCATATTGTTAATCAGTCATTCAGTCATTTCTGACTCTTTGTGATCCTGTGGACCATAGCATACTAATATTGTACATGATATTCTCTTGTCAAACATACCAAAGTGATTTACCCACATCCTTCTCCTGTGTGTCACCATTTACAAATGGATAACAGAGGCAAATAGGGGCCATGTATCTAATAAATATGGGAGGCCAGATTTTAACTCAGATCTTCCTGAATCCAGCCCTGGTATTTATCCACCTGACTGCCCCTACCTCAGCCATATTTAACCATAACTAGGTCCTCAGGAAGAATTACAAAGGGATAGAGGAGAAAATGTTGGGTGGATAAAGTTCCAGGATTAGATAAAATGGTTAATGGCACAATGTGATAGAGTCAAGGATAAAATTTGTCAGTAACCAATTGAATTACTAATTCATTAATAAAATTATGGAATGTGACAGGCATGAACAGTTCTTTGGGTACTCATTGGGAAAGACCAAAATGGCAATGAGAAATGAAACTGCAATCATACTTTAAGAAGGTATAGAAGGTAGAGGGACAAAGAGCACAGAAAGTACAGAAAAATGCAATAAAAAAGATATGTCCAGAGGCAGATATATGGGAATGGGGGATGGGGTGGTAAAGGCAGGCAGGTAGTGTGGGAAAAAGATGGGAAAGGGGAGAGGCAGAAAGAGTCACCCATGTAACCATGGATTAGAATTGGGAGCATTTGGCAACATAGCACTGATGGAGATGGGAGAAGGCTTGGAGGACAGCAGTTTGAGGCCTTATTTTAAAAATTTTGAGCAGCAAACAAACTCTTATCTGTGCCACCTTGGGATTAGTTAGTTAACATGTCCAGATCATCTTGTGTTTTTGGAATAAAACTTTAAAATTAACCTGTGTATACCATCTCAGAGTTTTCAGCTCCATTTAAGTGTTCTGCTGGTCTTACTGTAGATGTCTGGAACTTGTCTTAGGCTTATGTATCACAGGACCAAAAGGCCCTGAGAGCAAAGCCAACATGACTTCCCCCAATTTGAACATTTTGCAGTATGTGGTTTTATTTGTTATGTGATACAATTCATAAATTAAGATCATTGGATCAGAGGGACCATTTATACATTACTTCTAGGTTCCCCTTTATAATTTGATTTCACGACCTTCATACTTTATACTGGCTACATATTACATTGATTAGAATGGGGATGAGGTGGTTGAGAAACCAAACCAAGATGGAATTTTAGCACATTTGTATATGGAATTGATAGTGAAGAGTAGAAGCAATGTCTTGATTTTGAACTTATTGCTGAGGAAACGTTGATTTTGTTTATTCATAAACTGATCTGATTTGATATTGAATGTGAGTACTTGATGATTCTACTTGAGATAGTGAAAAAATGAGAGAAATGTCATGGGAAAATATGCTTTTAAAAGTAGAATCAATTTCTTTGATTAATTTCAATTTCTCTTCTCCTGAATGTTATTATCTCCAATTCCATTATAAAAATTCTCTCAGAATGGATTCAGTAATTGGAAAATGAAAGTTTGGCCATTTTTAATAATTTATTCCATTCATTCATGAAACCTTTTAGTTATTCAATATAATCAAATACAATCATGTACAGCAGATCTCTGATAAAGGAAAATCTAAGAATTTCTGCCAATTTTTATAGAAATGCTTCTCAATCTGACATATCATGTAACATCTGAGACAAGTTCAGTATTTCTATGTTTCAAAGACTTTATTTTGTCACTTCAGTTATTTCTTTTGCTCATATAGATTGGAAGAATTTTATGATGATAATTATTTATAGAAAATTACTATGGGAGAAAAATCCATCAACCTATAATCAATTTCATAATGGGTCTCTCTGTGTTTAGCTGTTGGATGAATATGTAAAAGTATAATTTTAAAATTTCATGCATAGAATAAATTTTGTGAAGATATCTTTATGCCCAGAATCAGTGCAACTTCCACCAATTTGCAGGTATGCCCTAAGGCTAGGAACATGCCCAGTACTTGAACCCATGATGGAGAAACACTTTGAGGAGTAAATATTTCTTATATTTTGAGCTTTTATATAAGCCTCCTTTGCAGATAATTTTTGATCCAGAATCCCTATTAGACCCTAAACCTTGATAGAGAAAACAGTTTAACTCAGTAATAATAAGAATTTCATCCTATATAAAATAGATCTCAAGAATTAGCCATTGAGGGCGGCCAGGTAGCACAGTGAGTAAGAGCACTGGCTCCAGTGTTGAGAACACCTGGAGATCGAATCCCGGGCTCAGACACTTACCACCCACCCAGAAACACCTGGCCATGTAACCTTGAGCAAGTTACTTAACCCCAATTGCTTAGGGGCGGCCAGGTGGCTCAGCGAGTAGGAGCACCGGCTCCAGTGTCGGGATGACCTGGATCAAGTCCGGACTCGGATACTCAGCACCACACCCAGAAATAACTGGCCGTGTAACCTTGATCAAGTTACTTAACCCCAATTGCTTTAAAAAAAAAATAGCCATTGAATTCCATGAATGCATATTTCCAAGGTTAAAGAGATCATGCAGAGGAGTCCCTGCTGCCTTAGCATCATCCAGAAAACATTAACTTCTGTCTCCATGTCTCCTAACATAAAAACTAGGCAAGTCTATTAGGAATATATAATGGATCTTACCCCTGACAATTGCTGCTTTTATGACATGGATGGAGCCACTGGACATCAGTAAAGATGTATGGGGAGAACACACATTAAAACCAGCATTTCCAAGTTAAATATGGAGATTCAAGTCTCAGAAACTTCCAGAAGTTAGAGAGGTCAAATAAGGCCAAGGGGGGAAGTAAGGGGTTGTTTTGGTGTTATGGGTACATTTTGGTTCTCAGGTTATTGCATAATCTATAAAATAACAATTGGAGTAGATGACCTTTAGAATTTCATCTCTGAGCTTATGATCACAATTATCTATATTTGAAAACATAGCATGGTATTTTTATGAGCAGGGGTAGTTTCTACCAAGAGAGAGAATTAAAATGAGCAGATTTTAAACGTGTTTATTTACATGGTTTATTGAGATTTGTACTTTGTGATATGGATATTTAAATGGGAATTTTATTGATAATTAAAATGAAATTTAAGTATTTTGTTATAATAACTCATTTATACAGCACTTTAATTTTTGGCAAAGTGCTAAAACCATAATTTTTGTGGGTACTTAGCAGTAATCTGTAAAGGCCCAGAATTCTAAAATAATTTTGAATAGCATAAATCTCTGTGGGGCAAACGTTTTGCATGCAGAAAAATTCCTCCTGTTATTTACTGGGACAAACATCCTTCTCAGCATCAGAAGAATTGGGTTTGAATCCTTGTTTATGTACTTAATTACTGCATGAAAATGGATAAATTAAGTCACCTTATTTTGCTTTAGTCTTCTTAGCTATAGAACTTGCATTACCTGGCTGATAAGTTTTTCCCACCCCTCTCCTTTAGAATGTATGCTTCAAATATAATGATGTTTTTTCTTCTTTATTTTTTTTAATATTCCCAGAGTTGGCATATCTAGCTCATACGGAATTCTTTATAACTGTCTACAGGATGTTTTACTGTAAAGACCTGTGTAAAAATGAATGATGGCGTCCCTATCTGTAAATGGAGCTAGGCAGTTTGCATATTGAGAATCAGAAATAATTCATGGACAGACAATATGCTGCATTGATATCCCCCAAGACAGCAAAAGAGGAAAACCTCCAGTGCCTAGAACTTCTATGGAATATTGATGGGAAAGCTCGAGCAGGAATGGCTTTTAATGACAGCATGAGAAGAGGGTGAAATCTACATGGATGGGGGAAGACACACAAGAGTGCAAATATTAGTATACTTTTACACTTAATTCCTTATTGCCAATACAATTAAGATGTTGTTATTCTAAAGGAGACACAGATTTTTTTTCTTGTCTCTTCCCTTCCTTTTATTTTTTTAAGCTGTCAGGCAGTTGGCTTGCCATCTGTTCCAACAGTGCAGAAGTCTAAAGGTTTTGATTTTTTTTTCCAATGGGAGCAGTGATTGTAGATAAAATATTATTTTCAGGGACCAAGTTGTCTTCCTTCACATTAAATTATTAACTGATAAAACAGTTGGTCTACTTAGAAACCAGGAGAACAAAATTCATCTGCTCCCAAGGCAGCCACAATTCTTGACCTCAAAAACGACTACTTAGTCAGCTAAGAAACATGTGGCTGAAAGGTATTTTCTAATATTGTGGAGGGCCCCAAAAGTCTGCCTTAGTATGTATGCCTGGAAATATTCACATTCTTGAGATATATTAGAATTTTTAAACAAATTTTTTAACTGTCAGGTTGATACAATGAAGCTACCTAACTGCCTTAGGTCTTCTGTGACTGATGATAAGAAAGGTTGATTGTGAGTTACTTTATTAAACTAGGGCAAATATCACTATATCTATCTACCTATCTATCTATCATCTATCTATCTATCTATCTATCTATCTATCTATCTATCATCTATTTTTGTATCTATCTATCTATTTTATCTTTTATCTTTCTTAAAGGACACATATATTAGATACAGTGGTACAGATAGGTGGCACAGGGGATAAAGTGATGAGGCCAAAGTCAGGAAGACATCTTCCTGAATTCATATCTAGCCTCAGACACTTTTGTTAGTCATATGACCCTGAAAAGTCACTTAAACCTGTTTGCCTCAATTACTCATCTGTAAAATGAGCTGGAGAAGGAAATGCAAACCACTCTAGTATCTTTACCAAGAAAACCCCAAATGGGGTCACAAAAAGTTGGGTGACACTAAAATGATTGAACAACAAAAACACATATTATATGGCACTATAATTTAATATGGCATATATTTACAGAGCATGTTTCACAAAGATTTTTACATGAACAAAATGCTCAGGTCATAAATTAAGAGCTATTCCAACCTTCTTAATTCACAAGTTAAAACACTGAGGACCTGAGAGAGAACAAGAATTCTCTAAAATCAAAGAGTTATTGATTGCCTAAGCTAAGAACAAAATCCAGGCCCTCTGACTAGGTCAAACATTCATCATAATAATAACTCTGAGAGTCGGGTAATAAAAGAAACTATTACTGATAATTTTCAATAGAAGAAAACAATCTCACAGAGGTAAAGTAACCCCCACTCTCCATGGTACCACTGGGGAATACTACCCAAATAAGGAAGAAAAGAATGGAGTGAGGGAAGGAGTATGGCTGAGAAGAGAGCAAATGTGGAAGGAAAGAAGGAAGGAAAGGATGAAGGGAGAAAAAATGTAGAAAGGAAGGAAGACAGGGAGGAAGGAAGGGAAGGAGGAATGGAACAAGGTTGTCAGAGAGATGGAAGAAGTGAAGGAGGGAGAGAGGAAAGAATGTTCTTCCTGACATTTGCTAGTTGCATGACCTTGGTCAAGTAATTTTAACCTTTCTTAGTATCAATGATATCAATGATCTTATGCGGGTAAAATGCTTTGTGAGCTTGGAATGTCATGTATAAATGATAATAGGATCATTTATTCAGAGCTGGAAGGGATCTTTGAGGCCACCAATCCAGTCCCTTCATTTTCTAAAAGAAGAATATGAAGACAAGTTGAAGGTTTTTGCCGAAGTTCCAGATGTGAAATTTGAGAGGAGAGCTCTCCGGACTCCATTACAATACTCCACGCATAACCCGGTGCCACCATACATAAAGCAGAAAAGTGAACTCTCAACAACGCCAGTTCTGACTTACACATTTGTTGTACTCAACCCAATGTCTGTGAGTCATTCCTTGATTTGAGGATGAGTTTCCTAATAAGTACTTCAAAACTGGAAGGAGCTCTTTTGCTTCCTCTTCTTTCTCCCTTCCTCCACCTTTTCCCTCCCTTCACCTCCTCCTTCCTTTCCCCTCCCCCTCTCTCCCCTTTCTCCTTCCTCCTTCCTGGACCTACAATATGCAGCAGTGGTCATACTTGAGGAGGCCATGGAGCCCACTGAAACGGGCAGATACTTACAGCCACCAGTGAAGACTATAAACTCCTGGAAAATATAAGCACACTGATTAACTTGAAGTATCAAAAAATGAAAGCTATTCTGGTAAGCATGAGATTTTTTCCTTGGGGCCTGGGCAGGGGCTGGCTGAAACTCATGCCCTGCTTCCTGAGATGGAGGGACCAGCTGTGGGCCTGGATGGACTCCCGGGCAGCTGTGAGCCTACCCTATTGTGAAGAGGTCTTGTCAAAGGACCACCCCATTGGGCCTGGACCAGGGGGCGGCCTTCCCACCGGCGGGGGTGGGGGGGGTGAGGTGGCGGGGGTGAGGTGGGGGGGGTTTCGTCGCGGCTCCCCCCAAGAAGAGCTGTTTTGGCGTCCTGCCCCATGTCTCAGATCTCTCTTCACTGGACTGCTCCGTTTGTGGCTGCTGGGTCCTTGGGGGCCATTGTTCATTTCCTCCCAGACTGCCATCCCCCAAACAGAACTCCCTTAAACAGTGCCACCCTCCCCAGCAGCAATCCCCCAAACGGCCTCCTCCAGCTCAGGCCCTTCCCCGTCTTTCCTTGGCCCCTTGGCCTGAGAACATTTTCCTCATCCTCTCTCCACTGCTGCAGCTAGAAGCTGAGACCTACACTTTGCAGATCCTGCTTCCTGTCAATGTGTAGGATAAAGAGATCCGGTACCAGCCTGCCAGACCCCCCCCCCCCCAGCAGTTGCCCTGTTCGGGGTGACTGCCCTCCCTGGCTTTGACTGCTGCCCCATCACTGCTGCCCTCCTCCTGTTCCCTTCTCTTCTTCAGCTGCCTAGTAATTAAGCATCAATCTTCCTTGTTGTGTAACTTCTATTCTTCTAGACACCACAATGGTCTTGGTTCCTTCTTTAATAAATTGAAGAAGAGAAAAAAAAAGGCGGGCGGGTCGGAGGCAACTAGGTGTTGTAGTGAATAGAGCATGGATCCGGGAGTCAGGAGGACCTGAGTTCAAATCTGAACTTAGACCCCTGACACACTAGCTGTGTGACCTTGGGCAAGTCACTTATCCCCAATTGCTTTGCTTCCATCCCCCCAAAAAATCAAAATTCCTGAAGGACTTAAACCAAAAATAGAGTCTCTGTCTTGTCTGGATTCTATCACTTTAACTGAGGATCAAGCATGTAGCCTACAAGGCAGATGCATATTCAAAGAAACTAGAAGTATATGAAATTAGAGAGCATTGGACGAATTCTTTAGTCCCAAGACTTGACCAACAAGAATATAGCTCATAGGAGCTGAAATATATGGAATGATACTTATCAAACTTCTGTTTCAATTCCATAAAAAGGAAACAATGTTGCTGATCCAAGAAGAACCCAGCCCCAGAACTTTGGTTGGATGTATGACTTTGGCTGCCATTTGATGTTTTCCTGAAAGTGTATGTCTTGGAACTTCATTTAAGTTCCCTGACTTGCTTGTATTGTGTGTCATTATGTGTTCTGGACCAAGGCTCAGAAATTAGGATCAAAGGCATGTAGAACAGATACAAATAAGAGAATCTGGTCTCTAGCTTTTCTGTAGTATTAATATGTTCCCTTCTTCCCTTTCTCCCCTTCATTTGATTCTTACAAATATTTTACTTTTTGGTCTTAATGTTGCTCACATATCATTAATGGCCTGTTCTTGACCTTAAAAATTAAAGACCAGGGCAGCAGCAGCTGTATGGGAGAGCGCTCTGCATGGCCAAGATGTGTGACTTCATGTAGGATCAGACCTCAGAGTTCAAGGAGGCCTTTCAGCTATTTGACGAAACAGGGGATGGAAAGATCTTATACAGCCAGTGTGGGGATGTGATACGAGCCCTGGGCCAGAACCCTATCAATGATGAGGTGCTCGAGGTCTTACGGAATCCCAAGAGTGATGAGATAAATGTGAAGGGGGTGGACTTTGAACATTTTCTGCCAATGGTGCAGACCGTAACAAAGAATAAGGACCAGGGCACATATGAAGACTATGTAGAAGGGCTTCACGTGTTTGATAAGGAAGGGAACGGCATAGTCATGGGGGCAGAAATACGACACGTCCTCATCACCCTGGGTGAGAAGATGACAGAGGAAGAAGTGGAAGTGTTGGTGGCAGGGCACGCAGACAGCAACGGTTGGATCAAGTATGAAAAGCTAGTCTGGATGGTGCTGAATGGCTGAGAACAACTCCCCTTTCCACAAAGAACCCCCTAACTTTCTCAGTGTGAAAACCATCCTCTTGCTCCTGAAGCAGGATAATAAGCTGGGTTTACTGATGGGTACTTCAGAGAATAAACTTTGGTGAGCAGAGGTTGGACTTTGTTGCCTCTGAAGTGTTTCCCAAGGCTGGGATTCTTTGAAGCTATGTAGCTGTGTAAATAGAGACAGCACTTAGTATCAATCCATCAGTAAACATTCAGTTAACACCTCGTATATACCAACCACTCTGATTTGTGGTGAGAATAAAAAAGGCAACAAAGACCCTCCCTATCCTTAAGGGAAGGGCACTGGATGTGGAATGAGAAAGATCTGAGGTTGGAGTCTTGGCCTTGACATATATATCAGTATGTATATGAAACCTAGGTAACTCATATCATCGCACTGAGACTCAAGTCATAATCTTTGAAACAATTGTAATGATATTGGCACTACCATCCCAAATTTTCTTCAAACCTCAGTTCAAGTATCCTCTTCTATGTGAAAAGTTTGTTGATCTCGACAATTTCTTGTGAGTCTTCCCTGAATTACTTTGTACATAAACTTAAAGTACTTTCTTTTTTTTTTATTTTGCTTATTTATTTGAAATTTTTGTCAAATGCTTTTATTAAATTCTAGTTTACACCACTCATTTCCACAAGATTTTGAGTTACAAATTTTCTCCCTGTTTTTCCCCTACCCACCACCCCAAAATAGCAATGCCACTGGATATCCCCTCCTCCAATCTGCTCTCTCCCATATCTTCACACATACCCCCTCTGTCTTTCCAGTAAGGCATGGTGGATCTCTATGCCCCAGGGCCTGTATATATTATTTCAAAGTTACATGTAAGATACTATTAACAATAGTACATATATATATATATATATATATATATATATATAAACATTTAATTTTAAAATTTTGAATTACAGAATCATTCCCTTCCTTCCTTGTCACCCACCCTTACTGTGAAGATAAGCAGTTCATTATAGGTTGTACATGTATAGCTAATGCAAAACATTTCCATAGTGGATATATTTTAAAAGACTGACTATATTTCCTCCCTCCTATCCCACCTCCCACTTGTTCTATTGTCTACTTTGATCCTGTCCCTTTTCAAAAGTGGGTGCTTCCTACTTCCCTCCCACCAGCCTGCCCTCCCTTCCACCATCCCCCTTCTCATCCCCTTACCCCCTACTCTCCTCTAGAGTGAGATACTCTATTTAGTGTTTATGTCATTCCCTCCATAGGCCACAGTCAATGAGAATAGGGTTGACCCATTCCCTTTTGCCTTCCTATTCTTCCCCTCCATTGTAACCATTTTCCCTTGCCTCTTCTATATGAGATAGTTTATCCCTTTCTGTCTCTCCCCATCTCCTCTCATTATATTCTTCTCTCAACTCTTAATTTCAGCTTTTAAGTATCACCCCTTCCTATAAAATGGGTCCTATGCCCTATGTGTCTATGTATACCTGTACACATGTATACACACATTCACATATGTATTCATATGTCCATATACCCTCCTATATAGATATATACATGTATATATACACACACGCATATGTATAAACACACACAAATATATACATATATATACACACACACATATCTATTCCCTTCAACTCTTCTCACACTGAGAAATGTTTAATAAGTTACAATTATTGTTTTTCAATGTAGAGATGTAAATAATTCAGAAGGCCAGCAGGAAGCAGCCAACACAGAGCTCTGGGAGCCTACCCCAGCCTCAGGGAGGCCACAGCTAGACAACCACTGGAGGGACATCAGATCATCAGCAGCTGTGCCAGTTTGCAGATGGTAAGGACAAAGTGAGAGATCAGTACAGTCTGGACTTTGGGATCCAGTAGTTCAGGAGTGAGGTCGGCCTTTGCCCCAAGGGAGAGAAGCAGCTGAGATGCAGCGATCATGCAGCCAAAGCCATGTGGCTGCTTCAGGCCTGGCCTGCAGATTGTAGGGGGTCCAAGCAACAAGTCTGAGTGGTAATCACTCTTGCTTTAACCTACTTGGATCTGGATTGCAGTCTAGGGTAGAGGTCCTGGGGTGTGCAACCAGGTTGCAGAAAGTGTGGAGGCTTCAGAGAGGTCACACAACTAATACCTTTGGTCACTGAGAAAACCCCAGCAACTGGGACAAAGCTCCTCTAGTACCAATGAGGAAAAGAATGCCTTAAAAAGCCAAATTTTCCAGATTGAAAAAGAATCCCAAAAGCTCACTGAAGAGAATCAGTCCTTCAGAATTAGATTGGAGAAAATGGAAACTAGTGACTTTATGAAAAATCAAGATATTATTAAACAGACCCAAACAACTGAAAAATATAAGGTAATCTGAAAAAATCTCATTGGAAAAACCACTGACCTGGAAAATAAATGGAGGAGAGTTAATTTAAAAATTATTGGACTACCTGAAAGCCATGATCAAAGAGAGAACCTAGAAATTATCCTTCAAAAAGTTCTCAAGGAAAATTGCCCTGATGTTTTAGAACCAGAGGACAAAATAGAGGTTGAAAGAATCCATAAACCACCTCCTGAAAAAGAACCCAAAAAGAAAATTCCTAGGAACATTATAAAGAAATTCCAGAGTTCCCAGATCAAGGAGAAAAATATTACAAGCATCCAGGAAGAAAGAATTTCAATATTGTGGAAACACAATCAGGATAACACAGGATCTGGCAGCTTCTACACTGAGGGTTTGAAGGGCTTGGAATATGATATTCTGGAGGTCAAAGGAGCTGGGATGAAAACCAAGAATCACCTACCCAGCATAACTGAGTATCATGTTCCAGGGGAAAATATGGACATTCACTGGAATAGAGGACTTTCAAGCATTCTTGCTGAAAAAAACAGAGTTGAATAGAAAATTTGACATTCAGATACAAGAAGCAAGAGAAGCATGAGAAGGTAAACAGGAAAATAAATCATAAGGAACTCAAAGTTGAACTTTTTACATTCCAACATGGAAAAAGTATAATTGTAACTTATGAAACTTCTCCCAGTTTGAGAATAGTTGAAGGGATTAGAAAAAAAAAACACACACACACATGCATACATACATATACATGTCTATATAGGAGGATATATGGGCTTATAAACATGTAAGTGAGTGTACATATATATGGTACAGGTATACATAGACAGAGGTCACAGGACCAATTTAATAGAAAGGGATGATACTTAAAAGGTGAAATTAAGATGTGAGAGAGGAATATAATGAGAGGAGATGGGGAGAGACAGAATGAGGTAAATTATCTCATACAGAAAAGCCAAAGGCAATTTGTTACAATGGAGGGGAAGAAGAGCAAAGCAAAAGGGTCAACCTTATTCTCATTGAATTTGGCTTTGAGAGGGAATGACATACACACTAAACAGGTTATCTCTCCCTATAGGAGAGTAGGGGGAAAGGGGGTAAGAGGGAGGATGATGGAAGGGAGGGCAGGCTGGGGGGGGGGGAGAGAAGTAGGAAGCACCCACTTTTGAAAAGGGACAGGAAGAAAGTATAGAATAGAACATGTGGGAGGTAGGATAGGATGGAAGGAAATATTGTCAGTCTTTCACAATATATCCACTTTGGAAATGTTTTGCATAGTTACGAATGTACAACCTATATTGTGTTGCTTATCTTCCCAGTAAGGGTGGGTGACAAGGGAGTGAGGGAATGAGTCTGGAATTCAAAGATTTAAATCAAATGTTTAGAATATGTATATATGCATATATATACTATTATTAATATTACTTTAAAAGTAACTGGGAAATAAGATAATAAGATAACTGAGAAAATAAGAAAATAAGATAACTGGGAAATAAGATTGGAGGAGGGCATATCCAGTGGGAATGCCATTTTGTGGTGGTGGGTAGGGGAAAAACGGTGAGAAAATTTGTAACTCAAAATCTTGTGGAAATGAATGATGTAAACTAGAAGTTAATAAAGCATTTGACAAAGGAAAAAAATAAAAAGACATTAATCTGGGGGGGGGGGGGGAATAAAGTAATTCTGTGGTTCAATTTTACCCCAGTCAAAATGCCAAAGAGGGAGGAAAAAAAAAGAGGGAAAAGAGAAATATTAGTGACATTGTGGGAAAAAAATGAACATTAGTGCACTGTTGGTAGAAATTTAATTGAATCACTTATTTTAGAAAACAATGAGTACTAAACACCAAGAAAAGGAGAAAATGTGTCTCCTTTTGCCCTGGCAAGTATGTCTAAGAGACTAGCAAAATGCCAAACAGAGCAAAAAACAGAAGAAAAGGTGCATATGTACAAAACTAATTAGTAGTATTTTTCATAGTAGTACTGAACTGGAAGGTGTGACTCCCACCTCCTCCCTCCCCTATCATTGAGGTAGTAATGGCTTAGATATGCAATGGAACATTATTGTGCCATAAGAAATCATGAAATGGATAGTTTCAAAGGTATTTGAGAAGATCTGTATAAACTGATTCAGACTGAAGTCAGCAGAACTGGGAGAACACATTATTTTTACAATGACCACAATATTATAAGGAAAAAAATGAACTTCAAAAGAACATAAGGGGTTGGAGTCAAGATGGTGGTATAGAAACAGGACTTATGCTTGGCTCTGGCTCCCACCTCCTCCAATTCATGTGAAAAATAACTCTAGACAAACTTTGGAGCTAAAGAACCCACAAAATGACACAGAGAAGCTCACTTCCCACTGAGAACAGCCTGGCAGGCCGGCACCCTGGGAGCTGACTCTGGCACCACAAGAGCCAGAGGTTTTAGCCTCAGGGCAAGCCTGACTAGCCACTGGCTGGAGGGACTTCAGATCACCAGCACATTTCGTGGTTTCCAGAATATCAACACATAAATGCTAAGGACAAAGTGAGAAGTAAGTGCAATGTGTATTTGGGACCTCGGAATTTGAAGTGCGATCCAACCTTTAACCCCAGGGTGAGAAGCTACAGAGGTGCTACAGCTGTTCATCCACCACCTTGTGGTTGCTTCAGAGATCCTGTTCTACAGATTGTAGGGGGACCAAGCAACCAGTATGAGGGGTAATTGCACTTGCTTTAACCTGCTTGGATCTGGATTGCTGTCTAGGGTTGAGGTCCTAGGGTGTGTGAGCAGTCTGCCACAGAGTGTGGACGCTTCAGAGAGGTGACCCAACTAATACCTCCAGCAGCTGCAAAAACACCAGCATTTGGGATAAAGCTCCCATTTCTGGAAGCAGAGTCCTACTGGGGCAAAATGCTTAAAAAGTAAAGTAATTGAGTAGCAACATGAGCAATCAAAGGAAGCCAAGCAAATAGAGCAAGACAACTTTGCACTCCTATTTTGGGAACAAAAAGGATCAAAGCATGGAACTGGAGTAAGACAATGAAGTCAGAACTCCTGCACCAAAAGCTTCCAAGAAAAATATGAGCTGGTTACAGGCCATAGAGGAGCTTAAAAAGGATTTTGAAAAACTAATGAAAGAAGTGGAGGAAAAATTGGGAAGAGAAATGAAAACAATACAAGAAAATTATGAAATGAAAGTCAAAAACATGACTGAAGAAAATAACACCTTAAAAATAAACTAACTCAGATGGCAAAAGGGGCTCAAAAAGACAACGAGGAGAAGAATGCCTTAACTAGCCAAATTTGCCTGATGGAAAAAGAATCTCAAAAGCTCACTGAAGAGAATCATTCCTTCAGAATTAGATTGGAGCAAATGGAAGCTAGTGACTTTATGAGAAATCAAGATACTATTAAACAGATCCAAACAAATGAAAAAATAGAAGGTAATGGGAAATATCTCATTGGAAAAAAATCACTGACCTGGAAAATAGATGCAGGAGAGATAATTTAAAAATTATTGGACTACCTGAAAGCCATGATCAAAAAAAAAAAACAAAACTAAAAAGCTTCCTTCAAGAAATGATCAGGGAAAATTATCCTGATGTTTTAGAACCAGAGGGCAAAACAAGAAGCAAGAAAAGCTTGAGAAAGTAAACAGGGAAAAGAAATCATAAGGAACTTATCAAAGTTGAACTACTTATACTCCTATATGGACAAACAATAGCTGTAACTTATGAAAGTTTTCTCAGTATGAGAATAGTTGAAGGGAACAGATAGGTATATATGCGTGTTTGTGTGTGTGTGTGTATATAATATATATATATATATATATATGTGAGTGTGTGTGTATATGTATACATATATATTTCTATATGGGAGGATATATGGGCATATGAATACATATGTGAGTGTGTGTATATATGTCTACAGGTATAGATATATACATAGACAGAGGGCACAGGACCAATTGAATAGGAAGGATAATACTTAAAAGGTGAATTTGAGAGTTGAGAGAGGAATATAATGAGAGGATATGGGGAGAGACAGAATGGGGTAAATTATCTCATATAGAAGAAACGAGGGAAAATGTTTACAATGGAGAGGAAGAACAGGAAGGCAAAAGGGAATAAGTCAACCTTATTCTCATTGAATTTGCGTTATGGAGGGAATGCCATACACTAAATAGGGTATCTCACCCTACAGGAGAATAGAGGGGAAGGAGAAGAGATGGGGAATAATGGAAGGGAGGGCAGGCTGGAGGGTAGTTAGAAGCACACACTTTGAAAAGGGACAGGATCAAAGTATAGAATAGAACAAGTGGGGGGGGTAGGATAGGATAGAGGGAAATATAGTCAGTTTTTCATAATATATCCACTATGGAAATGTTTTACATAGCTACACATATACAACCTATATTGAATTGCTTATCTTCCCAGTGAGGGTGCATGACAGGGGAGGAAGGGAAAGAATCTGGAATCCAAAGTTTTAAAATTAAAATTTAAAAATATATATACATATTATTGTTATTATTATTTTACATGTAACTTGGAAATGACATATAAAGGCATTGGGGCATAGAGATCTACCATGCCCTGCTGGAAAGTCGAAGAGGAATTGGGGGAAGATATGGGAGAGAGCTAATTGGGGGAGGGGATATTCAGTTGGAATGTCATTTTGATGTCGTGGGTAGGGAAAATTGGGGAGAAAGTTTGTAACTCAAAATCTTGTGTAAATGAATGATGTAAACTCAAAAAAAGAGAGGAAAAAAAACATTTGATTCTAATTAGTAAAACAATAAGCCATGAGTCTAAAAGTTTATTGATGAAACACACCACTCACCACCTTTAAGAGAACAGATAAACTTAAAATGCAAAAAGAAATAAACATTTTTAAACAGTGTCAATGTGGGAATTTGTTGGGTTTTTTTTTTTTTTTGGACTGGATATTTGTTGTGAGAGGTAATTTTTTTTAATTGTTTAATTGGATGACAATAGGAGTGAGATATAAAAAAATAATTGTGGAAATAAAATAATCAGAAATTTTTGTGGTAGTTCTAATTAATGCTTCTGACGGGGGCATTTTGAATGAGAGGATATTTCCTATTTAAATTTCACTTTATGCCACTATGAATCTTACATACCAAATATCCCAACATTCCTTAATACTTTTAACTTGCCTGTCATTAAGAAATTTACCTAAAATCTTTTGAAATCTATTAATCATAGGAAAAAATGATAGAATTAAAAAGGGAATTCAGAGACCATTTAGTTATATTTTTTACTGATGAGCAGTTTGAAACAGATCAAAGTTAAAAAAATGTCTAATATTAATCAGGGCTAATTTCCTTTGCATGTAGAAGGAACAGGGGAAAGAGTGGTGCCTGTACTTTTTCTTTAGTCTCACCACACAATTAATTTCATAATTTTCAATCTCCTATTTGTTTTATTATTTGTCCCTCGTCGTTAGAAATAATGCAGATTTTGTGGTTAGGCTTCAGCAACTGGCTAACATCCAAACTGGAGAAACGCATTGAAGTTTCTAGCTGTGTTGACCTTCTGTTTACAGTCTCCCTGTTTGTTTATTGGACAAACAAGCATTAGAGGGTGTTAGTCCTCATTAAGGGGTGTTAGTACATCCAGAGGGTAATAAAAGGATTGATAACAAAGGAGCTGGGAAGGAATCAAAATTTATCATCCCTTTAATGTGCTAACACACCCTAATGAGGACTAACAGCTCCTATACAAACCATTAATGGCAAACAGAGCTCTAGACAGGAACAATATACTGTTTCCTTCCTTGGCATTAGTTGTTAAGGTAAAAGGTGAATATGCCACATTCTTCATTTCTACATGCAAAGACCTTGAGAATCTGGAAACTTGACTCTCAAAGTCACACAGACATAACTCAATGATATTCTGATTTAAATTAAACTCTAATCTAATTGAATATTTTTTCAATCAAGTTCCTACTATGTGCATGTGATTCAGCTAAAAAGACAAAAAGTACAAAAAAGTTCTGCTCCTTTCGAGCTGACCTTCTCTCTTTATTTATTTGTTCGTTTGTTTTGGAGGGGAATAAACAATATGTGGAGAGATCTACGTGAAGATCAAATGACTAATGGATCCTTACATAGTCATCCTGAATAAAGCAGTATTTATGCTTTCCACCCACTCTAAGACAGATAAAGACATAGGTGATTAGAATAGGGTAATTCATGAAATAGATCTCATCTTTCCTCACGGAAATGGACAGTGGAAAGAATGGTCAGTTTGGAGTTAGTGTGTGTTCAATCCTGACTTTGCCATCCATATCTAGTTTAGAGATAACTTTAGTGCTCAATGGAACACAAAGATGATTTAAGAAACATTGGGTGCAATATTGGAGAATCTATTTTTTTTTTGAGGCTTAAATATTTTCCCTCTGAAATTAGTTAAATATGAAACATACACATCACCAAAAACTCATAATCAAAAAGAAGAGAGGCTTTGTTCCCTTCATTGGTTATAATTCTTTGCAACCAGACTAATGCTTATTGAAAAGGTATTTGTAGAGCCTATATCAGATTGCATGCTGCCATGGATGGGGGGGAGGATAGGGAGGGGGAGAAAATTTGGAACTCGAGGAATAGTGGAACTGAATGTTGTAAACTAAGACTACATAAACAAATTTAATTAAATAACATATTTTTAAACAAAAGGAGAAAGAAAAGTGCTAGGTTCAACATCCGACCCTATGATCATTAGAAAGTTAATTAAACATTTTTTGCCTTAATTTTCACATCTGTTAAGATGAGTGGGTTAGACAAGATGACCTCTCACTTCACTCTGGTTCTAAAGTCACTGTTGTGACCACAGTGTTAGTCTTCCATTAAGATAATTTATTTGATTTTTCACCCTCAATCTTCCCTTTGATTTTGTCATTCACACAATCTGTTTTTTGTTTTAATTTCTAAAAAATCTTAAGGGCTCTCAAATACACATATAGATCTGAGAATCGACTGAAATGGAAGTTACTTCAATTCATATAGACCATAAGTCATTCATCCCTGTCCACCAACACTCACAACTCATGCCCAAGTCCTGCCATAAATTTGCTTTGAGGGAATCCACCCAACTATAGGAGACATATATTGGATTTGATTTTGTTTGTTTTTTTCCTACTATCATCTCTCACTCTGGCCATATTATCACTCGATCATTTCCTCATGTGTTTGTGTGTGTGTGTGTGTTTATGTGTGCACACATATCCAAATACATGACATAATTGAGGAAATAGACACTCTATATTCATTTGGTATTTCTACCAATTTTAAATCAACATCATTTGAATGAATATAGATCTTTGGAAAACTGTCTGCACTAATGCAATTATTGAGGCATTCAGTCTAATGCTATCCTCAAATGACAGCTAGAGGATTTCTCTACCTACAAATATTCCCTCTTAAGGCCTTCCTGAATAGAGAGATTAGCAACTCCTCTGGCCTGACATGCCTTATGTTCATCAGAGTCCCCATTAAGACTGAATGTTTACATTGTGCTGCTGTCTTACCTTCTTTCTTGGATGAAACAATTTCAAAGGTGCTTTGTGGCAGACGTAGTTTCCAAGTCATGAGAAATTACTTGTCCCCTACCTGCTAGCAGAGTGAATTGAAATTCCAAAATGATGCTGACTAGTCACAATTCAGTAGCTATTTAAAGGCTCTTTCTTCATTATTGGAGCAGTTAATGTCATTGATAGAATTTCCATTATCATTTTGGCATAATTTCAAAGCTGATTCTATTCATGCTTTTATTCTAGAAATATGCAGTGATTTTTTTTCTATTTCCCTTTATGCTATCATGTAATAATCTTCTAGTACTGCCTAATAAAAATTATTTTTGTTACAATTTCCACACCATTTAGCAAAGAACTGCACCAAGGTATGACCACAATGTGGCATGGATTGCTGGCTTTAACTGTCAGGGTGTTTCTGACATTCAAATGATTCATCAGGGGCTAGGTAGTACACTGATGACATCCAATGGCCATATAAATGTTCAGCAGAATTGGAGCCTCAAATCCAGCTCAGTAGCAGAAGTTTGGGGACTTAAGAAGAATGTGCAGAAACAGTCAATGGCTGCCTAATGACCTTTATCACAGCAGAATTTTATTTCACAGAAGGGAGGGATAAATTGTAATATGAGACACATGGGTATGATCAGGGATCATTAAGGATCCCTCCAGGATAATCACCAACACATTGCATACATCTGATTGGTTCCTGATCTCTGAGGTCATAGACAAGGGGATACCTAAGCACTGGCTTATTAAACTTAGTAGAGTACAGTTATGGACCTGAAATATTCCAAAAAAAGTCAGTGCAGGTTTACCAAGGAAGCAACATATCCATTAATTGTTGAATTGATCAATAGGCATTTATTAATTACGTACTCTGTACTAGTCATCTGATAAGTACTTGGTATATAAAGACAAAATTGAAACAGCCCTTGACCTTGAGGAGCTTATGTTCTAATAGTGCAAATAGTATATATTATCATATGAAGACTATATGCATAATAATTAGGAAGTAGTTTTAGAGGAAAGGATGAATTCCTGGAGGAATCTGATAAAACAAGCAAGCAAATAAAAAAAAAACCCAAAAAACAACCAAGAAAGCTTAATTTAGAATGTTGCACTTTGTGAAAGAAACCAGGAAAAGAAAAAGAAAGAACAGAGACAGAGAGAGACACACACAAGAGATACTAGTACTACAATGAATCATTTAACTTTTCTTAAACCTCAGTTTCTCCATCTATGAAATGGAAATAATTGCCCTCTCCATAATTGCTTCAAAATAAAATCATGGAGAGCATTAAAAAAAAAAAACAGCAACAACATTAAAGCCACAGATACATGGCAGGATCATTATTGTAATGGCCATGAAAGTGTTTTGAAAACAGGAAAGCACAATACCCGTCAACTAGGTAAAAAGGAGCCTATATTTTCTTATTTACTGCCCACTAGATTAGAAGATGTTAAAAGCAATGAAATTCTTTGGTTATATTTAACTGGCTTATGCTGGGGGAGTATTATTAATATTATCATGTTTTGATTGTGCATCAAAGAAATAGGATTCCTTTTTAAAATATCTACATCATGTCCTCACACAGTTTGAAGAAGATGATAGAAAACTGTTGAGGTAAGAATCATAGGCCTTCCATATTAAAACAAAACAAAACAAAACACTTTTTAGGAATGAGATTTACTAAAGGGAGATGACCACAGAGGAGAGCCATATTCTTATATCCAATAGGTGACTTGTTCAGGCAAGCATGATGTACCACAAAGATCACTAGCTTGCTGTTGGTTGATATGAGTAGCACTACAGTTCTAACATTTACATTCTTTAAGATTCTGCCCATATAACTTCACTTCCTTCAAACCAATTTGCCTTACCTTCGAAATGGTATTTCCACTTCTTTTGCTGTAAGCTGAATGCTTTGTAGTACTTTCTAGCTGTGATCATACATATGTCACAAGATCTGTGCCCACTTTTGTTATCTGTAAAACAAGGGGCTTAGAATTGTTTATTTTGAAGGTGCCTTGAAAGTCAAAATACTGGATTTATGTGTGCCTGTGCATGTGTGTGTGTGTATTACTCTACACACAAGATTGCATACTCTATCACCAGGATTTAAAAATAGCTATAAGAAAATGATTTCATGTCGATTTATTACTGGTGAAGAAAGAAAAGAGAGGCTAATTCTTGACCTTGGTTTTGTTTTGTCTTGCTACTATATGTCCCTGAAAATGGAATTAATTTATTTTGCTCATTATGGAGAAATGTTTATACATTTCAGGGAACATTTCATTTAAACAGTCATCCATAAAGTACATACTTTCTGTAAGCTACTATGTTTGGTTCTAGAGACATAAAGATAAGATGCTTCCATTGTTTCCCTGAAGGATTTTAGAAAACAAGGACATAATATAGGACCTGATGTATCCACAGGCAAGTATAAATGAATGAACCATGTCTTCCTTGTTCATTGTTTGGTTGTTTCTGTCATGTCCAACTCTTTGTGACCCATTTCAGGTTTTCTGGGCAAAGATATTGAAGTAGTTTGTCATCTTCTCTTCTAGATCATTTTATAGATGAAAAAAATGAAGCAGAGAGGGTTAAGTGACTTGCCCAGTAACAAAGCTAGTAAAAGGGGAATAAGAAAAATTGCTCTAAGAAAACCTGATGAGGAAAGGAACTGTTTCAGTTTGGAGAAGCAGGGAAAACTACACAGAGAAAGAGCTACCTGAGCTAAGCCTTGAACAAAGGAATGTCTACATTTATATGTTCAAGAAATACTTTTATTTTTGGGGGGGGCAGGTGCTCAACAATAAATAAATTGAAATTTTATGAGTAAATCTTCAGATGGACTTTGGGGCATTTGTAACTGTTTCTCATTCTGTTATCCTGTGATGAAGAAAAGACTTTGATTACATGTAGATCATGAACTAGGGTGTTTTTTTCCAATTCTACTGGTTTGAGGTCACATTCTGCTACATTCCCTCCACTATTAACTAAATTTGTGAAAGAAGCTTTCATTCATTCAGTAGGCTCAAAAAGAGTCTACACACAATCTCAGGCCAGAGTCACCTAATAGCTTTGCTTCCCAGATACCTAGGCACCCAGGTTCAACACTGATCCAGAATAATATTTTTAGGAAGCTAAGGGAGCCAGAATAAAGCTGGGAATTGAAGTGATATTGGTGTATTATCTCACAGAAAAGAGCTAGAAGGTTATAAAGTGACTTTCCTTAGCTTGCTAGGGCACAGGTGGCAAACAGGGATCAATGTTACAGCCCAAGATTTCCAGTTCTCATGAATTCCAATCCTCTCTTTTGTGCTCTCCTTTCCCCTCCATAATTGCATGTTAGTTTTAGACTTTACAATCCATGTGGAGTGAAGACTGGAAATTATGAGGAAAAGACAATGTTCCCAAGCCATTGATTCTGGGAATTTTAGAAGTCTGGAGGCTGCCCAGGCTATGTCACCAATGGAAAGCACCCTGTATTGCAAGTCTAAAACCTTCAATTAATCTTGAATCAATGAAATCTTTATATCCTGTTCATGTTCATTCATTTCTGTCATGTCCAACTATTTGTGACCCCATTTGGAGTTTTCCTACAAAGATAGTGGAATGGTTTGCCCTTTCCTTTTCAAGTTCATTTTACAGATAAAGAAACTGAGGCAGACAGGGTTAAGTGATGTGTTACATAGTTACAAAGCTGCATTGGTCACATAGCGAATAAGTATCTGAGACTAGATTTTAACTCATGAGCATGAAACTTCCTCACTCCTACCCTGGTACTCTATTCACAGCATGAACTAGCTGTTCTTTATACCCTAGCTCCCTACATATCAGGCCATTGATTACTTCTTCAAACCAACAGTGTTCCCCAGTTCCCATGAAGCTTGAATGCCCTAGCCTGGGGGTTGCATCTTAATATTGCCTCTTTCCTATAGGGCCTATTCCAGGCCTAGCCATAGCCTTACTTAAGCCCAAACTCTCTTGCAAAAATAAAGAGAATAAATGATGGGGATTAAAATATTTATATTATGTCTATCCCAGGGTCACTAGAAATTTAAAACACAGAAGAGACATGAGTTGTGTGTCCATAATGGGTAGGAACGTGTGTGTGTGCGTGTTTGTGTGTGTGTGAGTGTACATTAATATCCTGTTTGCCTTGGAGTTCTTAGTACTCCAATCTTAAGGAATGACAACATAGTAGAAAGTATATACAATCTGAAGCTAAATGTTCTGTGTTCAATTTTTGTCTCTCCTGTTCATTTTCTGTGTGATGGTTGGAAGGTCAAATACATCATGTGAGTCCCTTAAAAGGGACTAGACTTAAAAACTAGATGACTTCTCTGTCCTTATCCACAATGATCAAGTTGAGAAACCACTGGTTCTTGTGTCAGGGGACCTGAGTTCAAAACACATATCTGTCACTCCACTATCTTTGTGACCTTGAGCAACTAATATGGATGGTATCTCTGGAAATCATTTTCCTCATATGGAAAATGAGATTAGGCTAGATGGCCCCTAAGTTCCTTGTTAGTGCTACATAAGTACTCACTATGAAAAAAATCTACAAAAAGGATCACACTAAACTATACATTAAGAAAAAAATATTATTGAAAGATTATTCAGAAGTGCCTTAAAAATTGGCTAAAACATTCACCAATGAAATAACCATGCATCAGCTAGGTCTGTTATTTTTGTGGTCTCTAGGGAAAAAAGCAGAGAGTTGAGCTATAACTGACTATTTTGTTTCCCAGTGTATCCAGCATGAAATAACATTCTTGGATATATTTTGCAATGTCTGATGAAAAAATGTTATAAGAAGTAATTAAGACATATTCATTTTAACATGGTGGTAACTAGTTACTATAGTGGCTCACAAATGAGGGTAGCTTATTATTTTAACTAACCTTAGGCTTCTTTGTTTGTTTGTTTTTTACTAAGATGGCAAAGAATTGATTTTGTTAAATAACTGTCATCTAAAATTCTTTGCCTCATGGCAAAACACAGATTGCACCACCTGAGTTACAGCTCTGGAGCTGTCCTCAGTATCTTTGACCTTCATCTGACTTAGGAGATAGAGTTGAAACTAAGGATTGTACTTAAAAAAATAAATAAATAAAATTATCAAAAGCCTTAAATTCAAAGGAAGGCAGGCCTTGAAAGTGTTGCCATTGTAAGAAGGCTATGTACACATTCTAGACATACTCTCATAGCTCAAAACCTCTTGGGGACTTTTCTTCTGCAATAACCTTCAGAGCCAGATTGAGTTCTGAGAAGTCTTTTATATCTATTTTTTTTTAATTCAAAAAATGCTATCAGATTTCTCAGTGTAGATGAACAGTTTTGTCTCTGAACACCCATTGCTTATTTCTTCAAAGAAATCTGAGAGAGATTGTAAAAAAGATTTTCAATAAATTCTAAAAGAGAATACCCCTCAAAAATATCATAGGCAATAGAAATAATTACAATGAGAGACCAATAGATATGGAGTTCTACATACTAATTAAAAATCTCAGTCCCTTTACTTACTAACTTTATAACTTTGGACAAAGGGGCTTCTCTACTCCCTGCCTTAGTTCCCTTGTTTAAAAAATAAAAAGGTGATAGATCTACATGACTTAAAAGGTTTCAGCTTTAAATCCATGATATATAATCAATAATTGTACTATAATGGACAGCCCTCATCTGGATGTATAATTTCTTTACTTATAGTGATAGGTAATCAACCCATCATTTCATTGGTTTAAGGAACTATTGGTGAAAAATTTTTCCTTTTACCAGTTCAGGTCAGCATGTTTTCTGAAATTTATACTGGAACACACACAAACACACACACACACACACACACACACACACACACACACACACATGAACATATACTAGAATAATGAGTGGTAAACTTGAAGAAGTTACCCATAAAGAGGGTTAGGGTTGCTCTGGAGACCCCAAAATACCAACATGCCAGGTGCTGACAAACGAACTTGACTCATCTTCTCAACCACAGAAAAGTAAAGTTTCTTAAAAGTTCGCTTGTATTGGACACAGAGTAAGCCTGTGCTAGGTCATTCTATGACTCTCACATAAATGGAGACAAGATGGAGTCTTATATACAGAAGGCTGTGGGGAGATCAAGGGTTGGTCTATAGGAGGAGTTTGGGGAGAGTCAATGAGTGATTAAGGGTGGGAAGTTGCTGGAGGCTACCTGGAGACTACAGACTATGGTGGGCTAGACCAGTTCCAGGGTGGATTGATATTTTCATATGCTCAAGGCTAGGAAGTCTAGTAATAGAGGTTTGGACCCAGCCACAATGTAAGGCTTATTGCCTCATGCAAATGTCTCATCAAATGGGACAATATAGTTATAGTTCAAGGGGGGGTTCCCGGAGTCTGCACCTCAATGACTCAAGGAGAGCTCAAGGGGGCTCTCAGAGGCCATACCTCATCAAAATGACTTCTCTAAGTGACATAGCCAGTATGTGTCAGAGGTGGGACTTGCAACCTTGTGTTCCTGACTTTGAGGTAATCTAGCTTGTATGCTATGCTTTCTCAAATTGTTCATATTATTTTCTTTTAAAAGCATTCCATCATCTTTGTATTCAATCAATTAATAAGTACTTGTTAAGTGCCAACTATATGGCAAGCATTGTGCTGGATATTGAAGAAACCAATATAAAGTGGGAAATATATTTTCTCTTTTTAAGGATATTAGACTCTTTGGTACTGTTGTTCACTGTGAATGTCTATGGCTATGAAAACCTCCTCACATCAGTGACCAATGTAATACTTAGCATATAACCTGGGACCAAGTACAAATGATGAAGTACAGGCTCTGGGAACCCCCTTGAGCTCTCCTTGAATCTTTGAGGTATAGGCTAAAGGAACCTCCTCCCCCCACTTTGAACTCTTATTGAATCATCCCATTTGATGAGGCATTTGCATGAGGCCATAAGCCTTACTTTGTGCTTGAGCCCAGACCTCTGTTACTAACCTAGCCCTCCATTGTCCCTCTAGTTCTCACCCTTGAGCCTATGAAAATATCAATCCACCCATGAACTGGCCTAACCCACCATTGTCTGTCATTCAAGGTAGCCTGAAAAAAACTTCAAACCCTCAATCACTTATTGACTTCATCTGACTTCTCCTGAAGACCTGTCCCAAACTCCTCCTCCAGACTAACCCTAGATTCCTCCCACAATTTTCTGTATATAAGATCCCATTTCCCCTCCATGTGGGTGAGAGCACCATAGAATGACCTAGCAGATATTTACTCTGTATCTAATAAAAGCAAACTTTTAATTAACTTTTCTTTGGCTGAGAAGACTTGAGTCAAATTCATTTTGCAGGACATGGTGTATTGGTATTTTGGGGTCTGCAGAGCAACCCTAAACCTCTTTATGGGTAATCTCTTCACAAGGACTGTGGATGGAGATAATCAGATAAGTTGGTCTAATGCTGCTAGTGGTTGCTTTGTTTTAACATACCATCTCCCCCAATAACGTGTGACTCATTGAAAGCAGGAATTGTGATGTTTACAAAAGTATGAGAGACATGGTTTCTGAGTAATTTGATCATTTGATTGAGCCCAGCAGGTTATTAATAAAGGATGGTCATTCAGCCATCTCTCTTAGACTAAAGACCGTCATGGTGGTGGGCTGACAAATTATATATCCTTCAAACAGGATCTGATGTCACCCCATCATCAGATCACCTTTGGACAGAGAAAACTCTATATCAAACAAAAAACACTCCACCCAAGCTTAAGTAGAACACGATGGACTTCCCCACCTTAGATATAATTCCTTACAACCTTGGGTGGAGTCTGATGATGAACCAGTAGAGTTAATACAATCTATTATCAGTAATGTGTTAAAAGAAAGCTGAACTTCAAAGGACCTTAGAAGAAGAAGAGAGTTATTGGTTATTAATAATCCTTTGTCACAGGGATTTATCTTTCTTTTTATCCCCAACGCATAACACAGTATCTGGCGCATTACACACTTAATAAGTTTTTGATAAACTAAATTGTTGATTAGCGTTCATGACTAAGAATGTTCATGTGGGAAGAGTAATAATCTTCCCTCACTTCCAAAGGTAATGAGACTAGTCCTATAACTAAACTTTCAAATTGAAAAAAAAATTATGGTGGCCAATTTGTGAATGAATTTAAATCATTTTTATTTTAATATAATTTAGGATGGGATTTTGAGTTCTTCAAATTTGTCATTCTGCTTATAACAATAAAATTCTATTAAAGAAAAGATAATATCAAGATTAATGAGACCTAAGGGAAGAAGGAAGAGAAAAGTTAATCACCAATCCCCAAATTTGCAATTTGGATGGGGCTTCAAAAATCATCTAGTTCTAAGAATACTTGAATATGAACTGTTCTCTAAAACCAACCCCAAAATCATCATTCAGCATTTGCTTAAAGATCTCCAATAAGGGAGGATCCAAAAAACCCCCACATTATATTATTCCTTTTATAGCTCTATTTGTTAGGCCATCCCCTCACCTTTTATATCAAGCCTGGAGATTTTTCTTCACAAGTTATACTCATTTCTCCTAAGTTTTCTCTAAGATCAAGTAGAACAATTATGATTCTACTTTGAGGTAGACCTACTTGAAATGACCTGTCATTCCACCCCTCAGTCTTTCTTACCTCATGGTAAACATCTCCAGTTCCTTCACCTTTCCCCCATATGTTATGACCTTACTGACCTTCACCTTCTTGGGACACTCAACAGGATGATCCTGAGCTTTTTAACAACTTTGCTAAAGTGTGCCCAGCAATAAACACAATCCTTCAGATATTTTCTGAATAATACAAATCACAGTGAAGCAATCAGTCACTTGCCCAGGATATTATGTCTCTCTGTATATAATCTTGAGGTTGTACTAGCTTTTTGGATGCCATATAAAAATATTTACTCATAGGGAGCTTATAGATGCACATAATGTTTGTGCAAATATGGTTCCATATTCAGCAGCCTAGGGGAAAAATGACTAGAATACAGCCTATAACAGGGTCTGGAAAATCTGCTAGGAAGTAAAGTGAAAACCTCACATAAAGATAGTAGGTAGGGTTGTGGTGGGTCCAAGTAGACAAGTTTTAGAGATGTATTAACCTGATGAAGCCTCACCTGGTGTTCAATAACAAACTCGTCAAGATTAGGTATTAGAATTTAGGCAGAAATCAAACTTAAGTTTGCTGGCCTAAGGTTCAAAGATTTCCTTCTCTTCTATCATTGAAAATTACAAGGTTTGGGGCAGTTAGGTGGTGCAGTGAATAGAGCACTGGCCCTGGAGTCAGGAGGACCTGAGTTCAACTCCAGCCTCAAACACAACACAAAAGCGTGTTGTGTGACCTTGGGCAAGTCTCTTGACCCCAATTGCCCTCCCCGAAGCAAAAAAAAAAAAATAACAAGATTTACTTTTCTCACATCCTGCAATACTCTCCATAGTCTTTCATATCCCATTGCCAGTAGACTGACAATCACACTTACCAGATTTTTTGATACCTTTTAATATAATTAATTTGGGCCTTATGACTTGAAATCATCCGAAATGGTTATTGTCAAGAAACAGTGAAGGGATCATCATAGAAGCCAATGCCACTTGTTGGGACTATGTTCTTCTCAATATCCAATATATGGCCCATGCCCTTAATTGCAACCCACTCCTCCATGTACAATTATGGCGGAAAACGCTAAGTAGAAGGCACCTCTGGCTATTAAGTCAGACACTTTAGCAGAATGACTGATTGGAATTAAAATCATTCTATACAAATTTCAGCTAGGTTGAAGATGTCTACCTTGTTCTTACTGTTGTTGATTGTCCCATAATTTTATTATTGTAAAACATATCTAAAATCTGACAGATTTCTAGGAAATATATATGCAATTAAATATTTCTTCTAAGTAGATGTTTACTAAGAGAGTGCTTGATTATATATATATATATATGCTACATATATGTTGATTATATATATATGTGCTACATATATGTTTCCAATTGTAATAAACTAATTTTAAGGACTACTGTGTTAAGAATTGTGGTGATCAAACAAGAGGCTTGTCTCCTTCAGTCTGACTTTTTTTTCAGAAAAATTGGTTTGTTTAGTAATTATTTTATTATAAATAGTGTAAGTCAATTCAGCTATTTATATAAAATTACTCATTTCTATTTATCTGCTAGCATACAGTTTTAACTAGTACTATTTAAATAAATTCTTTCACTATCTGCTATTTTCTTTAAATAGAACTAATCAAATATTTCTATGTTCTTTGATGGGTGACTGTGCTCATGTGCATTAGTTGTTTAAATAAGTAGAAAAATTATTTTAACATATTCCATTAGATTAATTTCATTGCATAAAATCATGGAATCTCAGAGTGGGAATATAACTCAGAGATGTTCTACTTTAATTGAGGAAGAATCCTCTTCAACAGTATATCTGATTCATGGTGATCTAGTCTTTGTTGGAACATGTGCAAAGATTTACCTCTTCCTGAGACAAGTCATTCTCCTGTGGTTTCACTCTTTTGGTTTGGAAGATTTATCCTTGTTATCAGAATTAAATTTATCTTCAGATCCTTCTCATTTCTCTTGTTTTTGCCCTCTTGGACCAAGAACCTGTGATAGTAATGGCAATTAAAGATTCCCCTGTATTGGCTTGGTTTTCAAATTGATTGTGTTAAAACCCAGAGTTTGTTAATCCCACCTGTGGGATGGGCTTGTTGGTGTGAAAAGAGAGTCCTGAACTGGGAGGAGCTGGTGAGTTGGATTTGGAGAGACACTAGAGAGAGGCGGAAGATCTTTTTGGAAGCAGCACCTTGTGGAGAGAGAGAGACTAAGAGAATTGCTGGTGGCCGCTTTGAATTGCCCTGGACTTTTGAGACCTGCCCCCTGAGCTGCCAAGGACTGAGGAGACATGGCTGTTTTGCTGGTACTTTGTCTGTCTGTTTTGATGTTATTTTGCCAGATTTGTCCACTGGTGAAAGACTGTCTTGTTGAAGAAGTCCTGGAACCTGGCTGTTCGCTAAGAAGCCCTGAGACTGTCCTGCAGACAGAGAGTGAATACTGTCCACTGGTGAGGGACAGTGCTGTTGTTGCAGGGGTCTGGAGACTGTCCTGCAGACAGAATGAATACTGTCCACTGGTGAAGGACAGTGCTGTTGTTGCAGGGGTCTGGGAGCCTTTCTGTTGGTTCGGAAGCCCTGAAGAAGGATTTTCTTGTTGTATGTTTACAGAAATCCTGGGAGAGGGCTTTGCTAATGTGTTCAGGGGTTCTAGGACTGTTCTACAGACAGGGGATGAATTCATGAAGGGACTGGCAATGTATCTTATGGCCTTGCTAAGCCTTGTCTCCCCAGGAACTAAGATTGCTGAGAACTTGCCTCATGTCAAGATGAAGAAAAGACCTCCATTTGGGTATTAAGTGCTGTGTTTAAACTTGATGTAACTATGGGGTAGATTCAATTGTGATCCAGGGGTGGGGAACTTTTGACCTTATGTTTGGAAACTAATCTCCATTTGAGAAGAGGGGCTTTGTGGTGGACTTAATTAAGGTATAGCCTAGGGGTGGAGAAGTATTTAGAAGAGAGACTTTGTAATTGATTGAATGATTGGAAGGTCCTGGCGTGGGGTTGTACTTGGAGATTATTTAATCACACTTAGTAAATGCTGTATTTTGAATGATGTCATGTTTTAATCTTCTCTGTTCTTGGTTGGTCACTGAATAAAATAGAGAGCACCTATGCTGGTATTTTGAACCTTGGGAAGTTGCCTTTCTTTTGGCATTATATTACAGAACCCCAAAATTTGAAATAGTTTTAGAAATTTAGAATGAAATTTATTACTTTTTTTTGTAGAGGAGAGTAAGCCAGAAAGGAGGTGTGAATCCCTCCCCTCCAGAACCTGAAAGGTTTATAGTCTATAGAATTTGACAAGGTTGCCTTAATATTAATCATATAAATTAGAAAAATTATAAGGAGACCCAAAACATGAGCTTGGGTAAACTCATCATAACTCCTTGGTGTGGTAACCCAAAACAAGAATTCTTTTGGCAAATTCAGGACCTGGTAGAACAGAAAATCATTCATTGTCATCTTTAGCATTTGTAGAGAATTACTGGAGACAGGAAACCTTTTGGGTGTGTGCAATAATTAATCAAAGAAAATTGGATTTAAACAGTATAATGATGTCTCACAATTTCCCCTATAATATACACATGGACATACACACATGTGCATATAATGCATACATGCCTATAAATATACATTTTAAGATAGAATTCTTCCTCCCTTCCCAAATCTTCTATTCCCCAGCCTAAATGTTTTATTTTTATTTTATTTCTTATAGAAACACCCTAGCTCATCCATCTCCATAGATCTGAAGATATGTGCTAAACATAGAGAAGGTGCTCAAGAAAGACTCATGTTCAGACATAGCATTGTTATGGTGATGGCAGTAGTTGCTCTTCTTGTTATGGTTTTCCATAAGTAAATGACTCATTTGTTTGTTCTGTTAGAATTTTGTATCAGATTCCAGTATTTTAATCTCCTAATAGCCTATCATAGCCTGCCGAGGTAGAGAGTAGCTTGGTTTAGGGGAAGAAATATTAAAACTTGAAATCAGGAGTAATTTAAAGTGAAATATTGCCTCCAACACTCTGCCCTGGGTAGATTACTTATCCTCTCTGAACCTCAGTTTCCTCATATGGAAATTGAACTCTGGCACCTTATACTACTTAAATTGAATTTTTGTTTTTTATTCATATGACATAATATATAGAAACTTGAAATCAGTACCCACACACACTTGAAATCAGTATACTCACACTCACATATGTGTGTATATACATGTATGTGTATACTAATATAACCATAATATCATAGAGAAAATAAGACATACCATCTCCCAATTTTGTACATTTCCAGCAGCCATTCCCAATCCCCAGAATCTTTTCCTTCTTCATCTCCATATCATGGCTTTATAGATTTCCTTTGGGTCCTGGCTAATGATTCATTTTCTAGAAGACTTTCCTTATTCTATTTAATGTTAATGTGCTCCCCATTAAAAAAAATCATTTTTTCCCTCTCTATATCTTGTATACATGCTGTGAACAGAATTAGGCCGCAAATTCCTTGAGAGCAGGAAAGATTTCTCACCCTTCTCTTATATCGCCAGAGCTTAGCACAGTAACTAATACACAGTACATATTTAATAAATGTCTCTTGATTTGATAAGGTCTTGAGAAAGAGCAAATGATTAGTATAAGGCTATAGAGTTAGTACTCTGTTACTGTCTCTATGACAGAGTTTGAAGGAAACTAGAGATCCTTGTTTATGCAACAATAGATTCATGTTGTTCATGTATAAACTGTAGCATTCTTAACAATACTTTTAGAAACTATTCTTCAATAGACTGAAAATATTTCAGCAAAATATAGGCTAGAGGAAAGGAAAAGTTTCCCAATGATGAGAACCATCCAAAATGAATTGGGGTTTGGGAGGCTATTAGTCCTCACTATCCTCTTCAGGTCTTGAAACAGATTGAATATGTTCTTGATTAGTACATTAGAGAAGAGATATTTTTTTTCAGTGAAAATGGAACTAAATGCAAATGGCCTCTGCACTGTCAACTGAATTCTGTGACTATGCCATTGCTAAAATGCAGCTGAAGATGACAAAATTAAAGTTATTGAGTAGATTCCATTTTTTAAAGTTTTCAGTCACATTCTTGAGAATAGCCCAAAAGAAAAATATGGTAAACAACATCATAAAGTGGATTTGGAGAATTTGGAATCAGAAAACCCTAACTTGAACTTTGTACTGCTATTTATTTACTACATGAGTAGCCCTGCTTAAGTTACCTAATCTTGGTGTCATGATTTCTTCCTCTATAAAACAAGGGAGTTTGGATAGGTAGCATCTAGATTCATTTTTTTTTCTAAGTAAAAGGTCCATGTGAGGACCAAAAACATTCATTGGATCATAAATTTATACATAGAAGGAATTTAAGATTTCATCTATTTCAACACCGTAATTTTACCTATGTATAAACTGAGGCCCTGAGAGGTTGTAACCTGTCTGAAGTAAGATTCATATCCAGTTTCTCTAGATCCAGAGACAGTGATCTTGTCTTGTTTTAAATTTTCTTTTCTTCTGTGTCTTTTCTTTCCACTTTTTTCGCACTGAGTTAGCATTCATATAAAATCTAAAGGCATGCACAAGGCTTTACAAATAGGATTTCATTTTACCTTTACACCTACTCTGGCAAATATGTTCTATTTTTATCCCCATTCTGTAGTTAGAAATATATTCTATAGATGGTGATAGCTGAGGAAAACAGAGCTTTAATGACTTTCCTAGGGTCACAGAGCTAGTAGTATGTGAGGATAGGTTCAAACTCAGTTCTTTTTGTCTTGCTATCTACTATATGGTTTCCAGTTGTGAATTCAAGAAATATCATAAGAATATAACATTTCAGGATCAGATTCAATCTGGCCTACTTGCATTAGCTATACTAATGCTCAGATTTATTAAGAGTGCCACCAATATGGCAGAGTTTTAGGATCACACCCACATCGGATGATATTTTAATAAACTTGTTTTGCTTTGACTGAAAAAACACAATTATAAAAAAAAAAGGAATTTTAAGATGCAAAGAAGAGAAAAGAAAATATAAGAAAGTGTGTGTGAGACATGGTGAAGACTTCTCATAGACTTTTAGGCTGGGGGACCCTCATAGAATTTAATGCTGGGTTTTCAATTTAATTTTTCTGTAAAAACAAGCTGCTGACCCTGAAGTATTTCAAAAGAGGATGGGAACACAGGATGCAAAAACATCTGGGTATTTACCCAAGTCAAGAGACTAACAAGGATCCGAGTTGTACAAGAATTCTTAGCATACTAAATCTGTGGGATAATTGTATCTGATTGGTTCCTTGCCCAAACCCTGTAAGGGCAAGCTGACCTTGAAGAATTTCAGGAAAATGGTAAAGGACACAGGTTTTGATCATCTGTGTGTGTGTGTGTGTATATATATATATATATATATATATATATATATATATATATATATAT
>NW_027186352.1:29004046-29034768 GCF_028583685.1 Petaurus breviceps papuanus
TATATATATATATATATATATATATATATATATATATATATATATATATATAAGGGGACCCCCAAAATGTAGAAGTTGGGGCAAAGTTAATGGGCTGCTAAACTTACAAAATAACCACATCTGCTTACTATGTATTTCATCTGTCATTGAGGTAGATTTATCATGTTTAGATTGTATCCTCAAAGTGCGTGATAATGGGCCAAGAGGAAAGGGGTTAGGGAGGGGAATTAATATTGAGGAAATATAAAAGAATATGTCTTCTCTGGGTCTGGCACCATCGGGCACTGAGAATGTATTGAATGTATTTGGTGTATGTCACCCTTTCTCATGAGATTGTAAGAAACTCATTTCTACTTTCTACCTTGAGAAGCCTGAGACAGGGGACAGTAACTGTCCCTCACAGTAAGCATCTGTTTTGTTTGTGTGTATATACAAAAAAAAAAATATATATATATATATATATATATATACACATATATGTATATGTATACACATATTATTTCCATGTATATATTGGAGTATGTAATAAAGTTTATTTTTTATTATTTAAATTTTTTACAAAGCTACCCTTCTCCCCTGTTTCTACTTGTCAACTTTATTCTGCTCTCTCCTTTGTATTTTCAATGATTCATTAAACCTGTTTTCCTTTTTTTTGGTCATAATCTGTATCTACTAACTCCCATTCATTTCATAGAAGCCATATTGTGTAAGAAATAAGTATAATCAAGCAAAAAAAAAAACAGGTTTGCTATGACTCTATAAGAGATGTATGGAGTATATTATTTTTCTTTTCCCATACAGATTATGTGTGTCCACAAGATTCAGTCTAGGTCAGGGGTAGAGAGCCTGTGGCCTTAAGGCCACATGTGACTCTCATGTGTGGCTTTACACTCACAGGTTCCTCACCCCTGATTCAGTCTTGTTTTCAGATATGCATAAATAAATATTTATAGATTGTCCTTCTCTCCCCCTTATTTAATGGAGACCTTGATTCCTAAACACACGGTAAGCAGGTGATTGGAGCCAGAGACTAGCTCTGCTCTCCTAGAGAGGGGGTACTAAAATAGATCTATATCTAACTGTTCTCCTACATTTGATTAACTAAGGGATTTTATTTATTTTATTTTCATTTCAAGTTGTGTTTCTGATTGTTCCCCTTGATGTTAGAGTATCCCAAGCTAGACATTCAAGGCTTAAATCCATTCACAAGGTTCCAGTTCCATGATGCACCCACAGAAGAGAGAAAATAAACATTTTTATCTCAATTGCAAACAGAAATCACAGAAAAAAAAAAAACATGAAATTGGATAAATAGAGTTAATGAGCTTTCCATTGGGAGAAAGATGACTGAACTAAGCCAAGAGGAAGAAAGTATAAGATCTCAACCAAGTAGAAATTCTGCAAAGTCTCTAGTGTAGTAAGTTGGGGGAAGGGAAATGATGAACACTGCCAGATTTTCCATGTGTCAGGTTTTTCATAGAGTATTTCTTTTCCTTCAGGGATCTGGAAAAAAGTTGAGATAGCATCATTTCTTTCCTTCCTAAAAGAATCTATGCTTTCCTCCAAAGTATTTCAACTATTGTAGTAAAGGAGGTAATATCATATCTCCTCCATTCTCAGATGTATGTCATATCCATGGTCTAGGAGGAGTATCCTTCACCTTTTGAAGGGTCCCAGTTTAGTTTGGAACAAATGTATTATTTCTCTGTTAAAAGCAAAAGTTGTTTCATGAATTCATTTACATAATTCCACTTAACTGAGACCCCAAATTTTTTTAGATTAGAGTTGGAAGGAGAAATAATTATATAAAATCTACACATATATTTAAATATAATTTTATTAATGAATAAATACTATGAAATTCATATATTTACATGTACATAAATGTATAATTTCACATCCACATTCATATTCATATCCATATATATGTATGCTACTGTAACAGATAAACATGTAGATAGTACTATGCACATAAATATTGTGCGTATGTGTGTGTGTCTGTGTGTAGTTGCTATTGATAATTTTGTATTTGATAAAGTTGCTTTTCTAACTCAACAATTTCTAACAAATTGTGTTGAGAAAAAAGAATATTCAGCTTTCTTCCTAAAAGTTTCTTAGGGCATGTTTTATTCCCATAGAATATCTGTTTTGTTTTTGTTGTTGTAGAAAGAAAAAAGAACAAAAACTAGAAACAAAGTGCTTGCTCACAAATTGGTGATTGATTGAACACATACGGGATAGGAAAATAATGGAATGTTATTTTACTGTATTTTACTTTATAGATGGAAAATTCAGAGAAATTTTGGAAGAATTGCATTAGCATGTATTAACTGATACAAAGTAAAGTGACCAGAACCTAGAGAATACTCAATGCCATTATGACAGTATATAAACAAAGACAACTTTGAAAGAAAGTGCTCTATTTTTAATTACCTAATATGACTCCAAGATAAAAGTGTTTTTCTTTTAATGGATTTTGTGGAAGTATCCAGTTATGGATTTTGAAAGAGTAGAGAATTTTTAAAAGCATCAATGGAAAATTAGAGTCAATGCTTACTAGAAGTTTGTATACTCCAACAGTCAGAACTTCTGGGGTAAAAATAATAATAAAATAAAAATTTTAAAGGATGAGCTTTCTGGCTTTTGAGTCATTTGTCATTCCCATGCTACATGGATCCATGATGACCCATATCAGAAGTGTGCTGTAACTAGTTCCTAATGATGGGGTGTAGGTTCTAGGAACCACCTTGAATCTTCCCACTTCATTTGGTATTCCCCAGAGGCCAAAAGGGTTCCATTATAGATATGAGTGAATTGGTTATCTTTAACCTAGCCTAGCCCTCCATTGTCTGATATCTCCAGGTAGCCTTCAACTACCTCCCACCACTGATCCTATCAAAATATCTATGACCAAATCTGTTACCTAGCCTAGCCCTCCATTGTCTATTACCTCCTGACTGCCTCAGGCTGTCTCCCACCCTTGATCCCATCAAAATCACATTCTCTTGGTTCATGGAGTCTGACCTCAGTCCCATCAAGAGCCTCCCTAGACTCCTCACTAATATCCTCCCGAGACCCCTCCTCCCAGACTGCTAGATGACCCCTGGATCCCTCCCACAGTCTTTCTGTATATTAGTTCCATCTTGCCTCCATGAAGATGTTCAGAATAAATTTTGATCAGATTCAATGTGGCTTGCTTGGCAATACAAGTGTCACAAATGCTTAGGCTTCTTAAGAGTCTACCCAATATGGCAAATCTTTAATAAGCTTCATTTTACCTTTTCTCAGAGAAGGTTTGAGGTGAATTCATTTGGCAATACTTGGCATGTCAATATTTTGGAGTCTCAAGCACTCCTAAGACCCAAACCTCAACAATATCAACTCTCAAGAGTTAATTGTTAAATTTTCAAGGTCGAGTCATCTGAGAAATTGGTGAATCCCACAAATCAAGGTGATTTACTGTTTTGTTAATTGTCTCTAGACTTAAGAAAGTAGTAAAGGAAATTTTAATAATGTAGAATAAATTTGAAGTATGTTGTGCATGTGTGTGTATATATATGTAAACAAATATAGAATATACATATGCATACAAATATATGTGCATATAAAATGTGTACATATTTTCATTTTCAATCATGTTTAACTTCATGACCTCATTTGGAATTTTCTTGGTAAATATCTGAAAGTGGCTTGCCATTGACTTTTTCAGCTCATTTTACAGATGAGAATAATGGTTTACTGTGTTCTAGGGGTGGGAGGACTTTGTACTCAGTATCCTCTACCTCTTCAGGATGATTGAATTAAGGATGATTAGAAACTAATCTCCAATTATGAAGAAAGAAGACTTTTTGACTGAGAGATTAAGACAATGTGACCTAGGGGTGTAGAACCTTTACCTTTTTACTTTGTGTCCATGAAGGAGGATTGCCTCCTTAAGGATGATTGACTTAAGTTCCTACTGAATGATGGTACTTTGTGTCCATTAAGGAGGCAAGCCTCCTTAAGGATGATTGAGTTAAGTTCCTACTGATGGATATCTTTTTCTTAAAGCCATGTGACCACTTTGTTGAAAATTATGGGGTCATTTTAGTGATAAGTTATTATATCATAACATTGTGGATGCTGTGCTTTGGTTTCTGTGAATGTTTTGTTTTAGTTTACTGCTGAATAAATAGAGAGTTCATTATATTATGTAATCAGAATCTTGAAGCTGTTCACAGCAGCACTCCTCTGCAAAGCCGCTGGTGTTTGGCTTTACAAGATTATGCGGCAACATTACTTCTATTATCTCTTTGAGAGTGTGTGAAATACTTGGACAAAATTCAACAGATAGGCTCAGGTGAGTGAAACAGCTGTGTGTGGTTACATACCAGGAGACAGGTGTGTAGTCAAATGTGCTTTGAATTGGGACTGGAAAGGAATTTTTATAAAGATAGAACAAGGAAATATTAAAGAAGGCACTTTAAGTATCAACTGTTTGATCTTTTCTTGATATAAATTAGAAATGAGAGCCTCAATGCATGGAAGTGACTTGACTAAACTCAAGAGGTAGGAAATGGCAAAGCTAAGCATTTAACCCACACCTATTGTTTCAAAGTATACTGTGCTGGAAGAAACACAGATGCACTATACCAATTTTCAAATCCTGACTCTGGGTCATGTCAAGAACCCTGGATTGGGAGTCTTAGGAGCTAGGTTCAAATTATGACTTTGATCCTTGCTACAAAAGTGACTTTAATTTGAAATATCCTCTTCTTTGAGCCTCAGTTTCTTTATTACAAAAAAAGAAAAGACAAGAAAAGAAAGGCTTGGACTCAATGACCTCTAACATCCTTCAAAATTCTTATACACTGGGATTTTCATCCTTGATGACAGTTAAGTTTAAGGCTACATTAATTAGGAAATTTCACATGATATGAAGAAAGGCAATTTAAATTAAATAGTAACAACAATCATAATAATTGCCAATAACTATATATCCTTGCTCTACCTCATAAACAAACAATGAATGATAAAGAACATGGACTTTTGTGGATTTAACCTTAACTGAGATAACTAGGTGAACTTTGAATTCTTCCTACCAAGCATTTTTTTTTCCATATAAGAGCCTGAAATATTACAACCACCTAGAGTTTGTACAAGACTTATGATAACTCTCCAGGGTTTAAACTTAAAAATCTTTACAAAAGCAAAAAAAAACACTTAATAAAAAATACCTCAAAAGCTACATTTTGGAAAAGTCATCTTACATAGACAATTTGGGACTCAAGTATAAGCTTTCATTTTGCCTTAAAGGTCTAAAGTATATTTCCTTACTCAAAACATTCTGATCTGAAAAGCTAATTATGAAATAGATGCCATTTTAAAAAAAGTCTCTTTAGGAGCAACAGTAAGCATCAATATCAATGATTATTATTGTTTAGTAAGTATTCCTTGCCCATTGTACATTTGAATTGATTCCAATTTGTCATAACCACCCTAAGTTTCCATCAGGACTTTTACCTGTTCATTTGCATTCAATTTTGTGCCTACTACCTTAGTATATACATCATTCATCTAGCTATATATTTTTCCATTTATTTTGCACTATTATATAAAGACCATTCCAGATTTTTTCTATCACTTTTACTTGTCCAATTGAACTGCATGATAGTATTCCATTATATTAATTTTAAGTTCAATTTTGTATTTCCCCATTCTTAATGCCAACCAAATAAAGTGATCAGATGAGCACAGGTGAATGATAAATCCCATATGAATCCCTTGGGAATTATGTAGTTGTACTAGATAATACATGAGTTTCCATTTCTTTTCTTTTTTTGTTAGGTTATTGGTGGTCAATACTCTTCTTCAAGCTTGCATAACATCAATGAACTAAGGCAGGAAGAAGGGAATAGAACAAAGAAAAATAAGATGCAGCATCGGGTTAATCATGGCCGTAGAAATAGCAGTGGAATAAAATACCATTTAAATGTAATGATGGAGTGTAATCCCATAGGAGAGTTTGGGAAATGTTACCCGACCTTCATTACTGAATTAGGACAATGTGGTTGTGGAATATAATATGCTCTCAGAAAAGGGCAAAGTATTGATAAGTTTTCCTAACATCTATTAAAAATTATTTCCAAAACTTTGTTACAGAAGATGGCTTATTAGGATGGTGTATATAATCTATTTGTAAATTAATATGTTGTAAAAAAAAATGGGTATCAAGCAAAATTAGACAAAATAAATTCAACATGTTAACAAGGGTTTTTTTGGGGGGGTGGATCATATCCTTTTCATCTACATGCCTCTCTTCCTCATAATAATAACCTCCAACCCACTATTTGCCTCAATTTACCCAGTTGTCTTGAATTAGGTTCAAGCCAATATATTGTTTCAATTAAAAAATCATCACTCACCTTTTTTGAATTGTGCTAAGAGATTGTGATTTGAAGATTCATATAACACTATTCTCAATGAGGTTATAGTAGAATTGGTGGTTGAATATACAAGAATCTAGAATCACAAAACAGTAAGGGAACTTAAAAGCCACATTTTGAGGGGGGAAAGAAACTCTTTAACACTTAAATGATGTCAAAGACCTCCAATGAGGATGAATTTTCTACCTCTGAATTCATGAGATCCTCTTCCCATTAAATTTTGGGAAAGTTCTGGTCATTGAATGTGCTTTTTCTTGACATAAACCTGTGAACTTAGTTTTGTATCCTCCTAATCCACTTAATAATGCTCTAGGCCAGCCTGTGGCTGTCATCTTTAATAGTAGAATGAATCCTATAGTCAAAGACATCTGAAATCTGGGAGTGTTTGATTTCTAGCACTCTTCTTTTGCCCTAGTTTAGTTAGAGCAAGAAGCAGATCTGGGTTAAAGTCAAACGTCAGGATGAGACCACCATTGACCATCCCAGATCACAGTCAATGACTAAAAAAATAATAATAATCAAGAAGCAATTAGTAAAGATTAATTATGTAGCAGGTGAAGTGCTAGATCCTAGAGATACAGGAATGAAATAATCTCTATTCACAAAGAGCTTACATTCTAAAAAGGAAGAAAATTAAAATTTAAATGTATATAGCAAAAGTATGAATAGAATATATATATATAATGGAGAAATAAATACAAAATATTTTGGAAGGAAGTAAACAGCAGTTGAAAAGATCTGAAAACCATTAGAGGATATATCTTCAAATATGTCTAGGAGGAAGAGAAATATTCGAGGAAATAGAAGCAAAGAAAGAAGGCATTCCAGGCACAGGGACTAATCAATACAAAGGTTTGGAGTTAGGTCATGCAGTCCAGTCAAAAGAAAGATGATGACATATTTGATTTGTTTCAAGTATAGAAAAGGAAGTAATGTCTAATAAGGTTAGAAAAAAAAGGTTGTCAAGGTTATAAAGGGATGTAAAAATTAAACCTATTACTTTATAATTTATTCTTGAGTAAATTAGAAAGCACTGGAGTTCAAGTAGGAGATGTGGTAACATTTAGGTGCTTAAGGGGAATTGCTTTGATAGCCTGGTTTTATTGGATGAGAGTGTAGGGAGACTTGAGGCAAGGGAAGCAGAGAGGAAACCATGGGGAAAAAATTAAGGACTTGAAATAAGATGATACCTGTGTAAATTGAGTTACATGTGAGTTATGTGGAAGAAGAAAAAGCAAGACGTGGAAATAAATTGAGTATATGGGCTGAAGCAGATTGAGGACTGATGGTTATAAAACTGTGAGTCTGATGATATGAACAGATATAAAAAAAGTTAGATAGTGGATGTGTTATTTGGATGGGAAAATGAGCTATGTTTTGAAAATGTTGTGTTTGATATGTCTCTGTGAAATCTGTTTTTAAGCTCCATGTGGGAAAAAAAACAGAATAAATATAAATATCTATGCATCATTGACCTAAAGATAATAATTAAAAACATGGAAACTGTGTGTGTGAGAGTGATAAAGAGAAGAGGGAGAGTGAAGGGGGAGGGAGGTTTCTAGGGCAGAATCTTTGTGGTAGATTAAGAATGAGGGGAATTACATAGATGATAAATCATCAGAGGAAAGTGAGGAGTAATTAAATAAGTTTTAATAATAATTAAATAGGTAGGGAATCTAGGAATGAAAAGGATGTCAACAGTGTCAAATGCACCAAACAAGGATGATTATTGAAAATGGGACAATAGATTTCACAATTAAAACATGTTCATAACTTTAGAGAAAATAGTTTCTTTTGAGAGATGGGGTGGATGTCCCAGTGAGGTCAATGATGAGCTTGAATTGCTTGGCCAAGGTTATGAAGCTTTTATCAGGAGCAAGATTTGGACACAGTTCCTCCTGACTCTAGGTACAGAATTCTCTCCATTGTTCCATGGTGCCTTTATAGTAGTCCATTGAAGCTGATGGAAAAGGACATGAGTGTAGTCTATTAATGTTTCATCCTTTTTTGTTGTTTGTTTTTAACAATGTGTGAGAGTCAATAAGATCAACATAAAGAGAAGGGCAGTTAAAGTGCTTTGGGACATCTTGGGAGGGAGAATTACTTAAAACTTGTGGATCTCAGGATAGGGTTTGGAGAAGAAGTGACATCTGAGTTGTATCTCAAAAGCATCTTAAGCAGAGGGATTTTTGAGTCATCTATTCTTTTTTACCCTCTGGGTTAAAGAATTATGAATATCTATGCCATTCAGTAGCTGAAGGCAGGTACTGTTTTTGTTAGTTTAAATGTCAAAAGTAACATGCTCAGACCTGTGACCTGGGATAAATCTCCAGCAATAACCTAGAGAAAATTGTGGGAGAAGAGAGAGAAAAGAGCCTGGAGACAGAAAGATCTATGGTCTCTTCCATGGTTGTTTTCCCAATATCATCAGTGGGTAATGGCCTCATGCCCTTGGCACCCCTTGGCCCTCACATGAAATTCTTTTTTCACCATTTCAATATCCACACCTTGTATTGTTTTGTATTCTCCAGGGCCTTAGATATACAGTTCTGGAGCACCACTTCAGAGTCAGAAGGTAATTTGCTCCCATCCCATGATGATGTCATCTCTACTCTGGTCATTATGCACATCTGCTCTACTGACACTGGAATCTTGAATCCCATCTCTGAGATTCTAGGAACCAGTAGGTAAGCTTTTGCCTAATCTTTCACAGTATCATGTATCATGCCACTTCTTGGACAAACATACTACTCTACCCATACTCCTTTCCCTCTTTAATATTTTTCCCTGTGGGTTGTCTTTACCCTTACAATGTAAGCACTTTAAGGGTAAAGAGAGTCTAGCTTGATTATATGTATTATCAGTACTTAGGATATTAACTGGCACATGTAATAGTTCAACAATAATCTATCTCTAACATGTCTAATGACTGTATTTGAACCTTTGAGATCATTTAGTCTAATCTCTTTATTTAGGATGTGAGGAAGATGAGACGGAAGTTAAGTGACTTTCCTAAGGTCACACATGTAGTTAGAAGCACGGCAGAGTTTCAAACCTAGGGGTACATTCCACTATTTCACACTGTGTCTGCCAAGGAATGGGTCCTGGAAGCCATATTGTTTTCCTCATTCTTTCAAATACTAGAATAACTTCTGCTTGGCTTTGGTGTCATTCTACTTCCAAGTGATTTCTAAATGTTCCATATCTTCCCATGAAATTCTAAGATCTATGGAGGAAAAGGATCTCTCTTTTCTCACCTTATCTTCCCTAGTACCTCCATGTACTCACTAATAATTACAAAAAATTTTTAAATAAAATTTTTAAAAGTAAGTTAATTTTATTGATATTTTCAGTTTGTTATATCACTATAGCTATCTCAAATACCTCCCTTTGTTCCCCACTCCCAGCCATCCCATATGAAAAATAGTACTTTTGGAAAGGAAAAAAATCATCTTGATTGACACTGACAGATATTGAAAAAGTATGAAAATATTTACAATGTGTAATGCCTGTGTGTCTTCCTCCTCCATGAAAGGGTATATTGAGGTTGACTTCTTATATCTCTTTATTCATGTTTCTCTTGATCTTTATAATTTTGCTGCCTTTATCTTGTAATATATTATTCTTTCTATTTACATTTCTTCAATTACTGTTCATATAATTTCTTGCTATTATCACTTATCTCTGTTTATATCATTTTGGGTCAATTCATGTAGATCCTCCCAAGAATCTCTATATACATCACAGACACCAATGCTTAGAGAATTTAAGCAAAATTAAGGAAATTAGAGAAAATAAAATTATTTTTTGATAATTGTCTATATCTCTTGTTTGATTACGAATATATTTTCTACCCATGGTCATATGTTTCTCATCTATTTTTTAAATAGTGTACTCTTTGATATTAAGGTCATGTGCAAATTTAAGATGTATGTTTGAATATAGTATAATGTGTTTGTCTAAGCCTGATTTTTGCCAGACTGTTTCAAGTTTTTTAAGAAGTTTTTTTTTTTTATTTTATCAAATAAGAAGTATTTTTCTTCTAGGTAATTTATAAATTTAACTTTATCAACACTAGGTTATTGAGTTGTTTTTTTTTTCAAATTTCCCTTGTCTAGTCTGTTTCATTGATCTATAATAGTTAATAATAATAGCTAACATTTACATAGTACCCACTATATGTTAAGCACTTTGTGATTATTATCTCATTTGATATTCACAACAACATTAGGAAGTGGGTGCTACCATTTTCACCATTTGACATATGAGGAATTGTGAAAAGTAGAGGCTAAATGACTTGTCCAGGGTCACATAGCTAGCAAGTATTTGAGGCTGAATGTGAACTCAATTCTTCCTGACTTGAAGTCTTCAAGTCTGTCCTTCTATGCACTACAGCATCTAGTTTCCCTCACCTACTTGTCACCATTATAGAATTTTACCATTAATTTATTGGATTTGAATATATCTAATCTCCACTATTTTCTTAGGGTTTGGATACTTGGTGTTAAATGTATATTTAAATGGCTATGGACTACCAGTTTCCAGAGAAAAACTTATGAATGAAGGAAATGGTAAATTATTTTTTTGAATAATGATAAAAGATAGATATGGGGAAATGTGTTTTCTATATTCCCATGTAACATGAAAACAAATGTTGAATTATATACTGAATATAACTCAGCATTTTATATATAATATATATGTATATATAACTCATAATATAACAGTCTGAAACATTGTGCTTTTAAAAAATGATCAACAAAAAATGCATTTGGGAAATCATTTAAATACATTAGAATGCTAAATCTCAAACAAGTATATCTCAAAAAGTAGATCAAATGTCATGAATATCTAAGAGAATTTTTATTGCTACCATTGGTTAAATAATTCCTACTCATTGATTGATAAAATCAACTTGAATGATGTACCTGAATGAGAGATTCAGAAGGGCTCCTTCTGAAGCTTCACCACTGGAAAGCTGAATGCCTCTATTACCTTAATGGTCTCTTCAATCAGTTCTCCTCCCCTCCTGCTGCAGGGAACAAGGACTGGGACATTCAGGGTGACTGATCACTGTCACTTTATTTCAGCTAATTGTTATCTAAGCTCTTGAGAAGGCATCATGTTTTTTGGGATGGTTCTACATTAAATATTTTATTTCTTTGAAATTTTCTTAAGTGCAAATTTATTTCATCTCTGTGATTGCACTGATTTATGCCTTTCTAGAAATATCAGTAAGTCTGAACTTCAGGAATATGTGGCTCAAAAAAGTATGCAAAAATATAGTAGTCATGCATAGAGTCATGAGGGGAAAAAAGGAATGAATAAAACTTGGAATATCTGGAAATATTTTATTGCAAGTTTTAATTCATATTTAATTACTCAACTTGCCCAACCAAATTGTAATCCACACCCCCAAATATTAGGCACTAAATTGGTTAGAACATATGCCCGCTATTGTTTACAGGGATTTGTTAGAGATGGCAAAAAAAATGTGATTAGAATCCAAACGGATTTGATTTGAGGGAACTTAATAAGACAAAGTTTCTAAAAAAGACTAAGGAAAACAATATATTCTACAAGTTGATTGCTTATGCTCATATTTGAATCTCACTGGAAAAGAAGTTGTATGGGAAGACATGTTTGCGGTACAGAATGATGAAAAAGTTGGAACCAAGAGATTTTATATCCACATACAGCTATAATGACTTCTTAAATATGGATGCAAATATACATTTGACTATGTGGTCCATAGTCCCTACCTATATGTATAAGCATAATGGGATCATAGGAAAACAAATTAGAGTTGAGAGACCTTAGGACCATCTAATCCAAACTCTCCTTTATATAAATGGGGAAACTAAGGTACCCAGGATGTATGTGATTCTCCTACAGTCACACAAGTGACAAGTGGAAGAACCAGGATTTGAAATTGGTACAGGGTAAAGACAGAGATGTTTGAGTCAAAGGGAACTGGATTTCAATTTTAATTTATTGACTGCCTGAATTTGGGCAGATCACAAATTCTGTGGCACACAACTCTGGCACACAATTTTTCTCATTTGTAAAGTGAGGAAGTTGGACGCAATTAATTTTAGTTTTGTCTTCATATATACAGTTTATACAATAGAGCTTAGCATAATAAAAATAGCAAGTGCTTAATAATGTTTAATAAATGCATGCTACATTGGACTAGTCCCATTCAGCCTGCAATATGTGTGCCTCAGAAGCCAGGTCTACTAACACTAAACCTGGCAGTTTTTCTACTTCAACTCCAATGTAAGCAGTGCACTGTACTCAGATTTTTGCTAATTATATTTAACATTATTGTTACATTAAAAAAAAAAGGTTTTCTTGATTTGTTGCCAAATCCCAGAAAATTATTTTCATGGTATTCTAATCAACACATACCTGGCCAGGAATTCCCTTTAAAATATCCCTGATGTGGAGTCATACAGACTTTGATTAAAGATCTCCAAGGAGAGGGAAACCACTCATCTAATAAAATGAGATTTCCTTGGAGGTAGTTAATCTTTTGCTTCTTGGTTTTTGTATCAACCATGTCTAGCACAGGGAATGACAGAGTGGATGCTTAATAGATACTTGCTTAATAAATAAATTGGACTGGAACCAGGCAGTTCTAATTGGGGACAACATTCGTTGATTTGAAAGGATTTTTTTTAGTTGCTGTGATACTTGTTTATAATGTCTTTGTTGTTGTTTCGGTTTTTATTTTCACCTGAAATTCTTGGATAGCTTGACCCAGTGAGTGTCGTTTTAGTCTAGAATAGAAGGATGCTCTTACAAGATGGACTTTCAGTGGATGAACATGTCTTATCAGCTTAGATGATCAAACATGAGACAAGTTGGAAAGTCACTTTGACAAGTACTAGCACGCCATGGCATTTAGCCATCCAAAATGATCTGTATATAAAAACATGTTTAGGAGATATTCTGGATCCATTGAGGTAACTACTGAACAGGAAGAAGTAGCTGAGGGTGGGAAAATCATATAATGTCAAGGAAGATTTTCCTTTTTTTTCTTCTTATTTGAGTGGGGAAGGCAGGGCAACTGGGGTTAAGTGACTTGCCAAAGGTCATGTGGCTATTAAGTGTTAAGTGTCTGAGGCTGGATTTGAACTCAGGTACTCCTGACTCCAGGGTCTGTGGTCTATTCACTGCACCACCTAGTCACTCCTAGGAAGATTTTCAAAGCTGAGGCACACCTTATTCATGAAAGAAGTGAACATTTCCAGATACATCCAAAGAGTTATGGAGTTTCTTTTCTGTCTGGCTCATAAAAACAGGATTTGGAAAGCTCTTCTGACTGTAGAAAATTGGATATTGTCAGATAAAATAACCTTCCTTTTAGCTCCCTTCTAACCCAGCTGGAGTTGGCACTGGCATAATGCACATTTCCTATTGCCCTAAAGGATATGCAATTGGGAAGGAAGCCCAGGTTGGGGACAGAACTTAGAAATCAATGACAAAGATAATAAAAAGATATGTGATTAAAAGGGCAATGGGGGCAGCCATAGTCACTTATGTCCCTGGGAAGGAAAAGCAAAAAAAAAAAAAGAAGAAAAAAGAATAATTTTGGAGACAATAAAAAGAACTAGTTAATATTTTTGCAGTTGTGGTATATATGAATCCTAAGGGACATTAGCCACAATAATAGACATAGGCAACCTTTAGTCATAATGAAAAATACAATACTTCTTAGAAGGATTCAGAGACAGATGTTTGTCAGCACCTTGGATAGTGTGTGACTGAGTAGAGGTGTTTTATGAATGAAAACTCAGAATCACAAGGTTCAAAGAAAAAAAGGTATTTTAGAGATCATCTAGTCTAACCCCATCATTTTAAAAGTAAACCTCACATCCTGAAAATTACTTAAATTACATGCCAAATAGATGCTGCTTGTAACTATGAGAGCAGAAATTTAAAGCAAGGTCTTCAGACATTTGAATCCAAGCTCTTACCACTGTACCATATAGCCTTTCAGTTCAAGATCCATCAAGATAAGGTAATTGTTATTGTTCGCAGACTCTTCTATGAATCAGGTGTCAGTTTCTTTGTTCCTAAGAATAATTACAAAATAAAAATCTTTGATCTTTTTTTTCTTTCTCCCTATCCTTATCCCCACCCCCACACACACACACTTCTACCTGTCTTACAAGAGTTTTTTTTCAAGCTATAATCATATAAGGGTAGGTTTTCCATGTCTTCCTAGCAATATGTTCACAAATTCATATCTGAAATAAGCGTGAGGTCACTAAGGAAATAGATTTTCTAAATAATAAATCAAATTTCTCTGTTTAGATTTGAGCATCTATTATTTAGCTCTAATTATTTCTTTTTCTTCTTTAAACTTAAATTTAATAACATTTCTGTTGCAGCTTGACATTTTACTTTGATGTATCGAGTGTCTACTTTGGTGGCACTTTATCAAAAATCACATCCCAGATTTAGAGATATAAGGGCATAAGAAGACATCTAGTCCAATCCTCTCCTATGAATAATAATAATAATAATAATAATAATAATAATAAAACCTGGTCCAGGAGAATAGATAACTTCCTCAAGGTAGGAAAAGTAATACATTCACATAGGTGTCAGAATGGTTAAACTCTAGGGTCCCTTCTCCTATGAGATTCCATACTGCTAATCTCTTCTAATGGTATTCTAATCAGAATGATTTAGCTTAGAAATCAGAATCTATTTCTAGTTTTCAAATCAAGAACATAATAGATCTTCCTTTGAAAGAAGATGGAATTATTCTAGTTTACTCTCCCATAAATATGTTTTGTAACAAAGAATTAAATAGTAATCTGTAAGGTTAATTGCAAAGTTGATTTTTAATCACTTAAATGTTAGTCTGTTGGACTATATAACCTTTGAGATCTCATCTGACTTCAAGATTCTGTGATTCTATGTTGTTACAAAGAGGCTTGGATCATTGACATACTGAGTGGGAAGTGATGGCAAGATTTATCTATGGAATATACTCAAAGTAATGCTAACTATATCTTAATTATTGGTGTTCTCCTTTGCTTGTGGAGAACAGATCTAGTCTAGATACATAGGAAATAGCACTATGGCCAGAATCTAATTTCTGAGAAATGAGGAACCTTGGTATCTGTTGCCTTTTGGGGGAGATTTCAGCATGGAAACAAAATATACATGGTCCTGTCAAATGGAGTTATATTTTTTTTAGAATGAGAAGTTCCTTATTAAAACTGTGCACCATTAATACATTTTTGCCTGCTTTCCATAAATCTTTCCTCACAAATACAATTTGTTCTGGTTTTATTCATATTGGGGGAAAACTCCAGGAAAAGTCATTATTACCCATGTAGGAAAAGAGGTTGTACCTGTTATTCATTGATAGAGCATATTTCTTGAAGATTAAACTCCCTCTGCCTATGTAGATTGGATCTTCTTCTTAAGTTATAATCTTCAAGAGTTCTTTAGAGTATAGAGTGGTTAAGGGACTTGCCAAGGATCACAGTCATTATGTGGCAGAGTTGAGTCTTCAGCCCTAGACCTCCTTGCATAATGATATTTCTATCAACTCCAACACCCTCCCTTTCTGGCAACACAAGACAACAGATTTTGTCGTGGAAAGTCCTTAGAGATTATCTAGTTCAACCCCGTTATTTTACATACAAAAATATGACATTTAGAAAGATTGACTGTCCAAGATCACATGGGGGTGTGTGGAAGGGGAATTGAACCAATAATCTTGAGGGACAGGATTTTGAACTAACGTCCTCTGATGATGGAGAGAATTCTTTACTCATGAAAAACAGGAAGTATAAATGTGTTTCTTTTTGTGAGTTTTGTTTTCTACATAAAACAAATTGGAATGAGGTGATCTTCAAAAGTCAGAAAACAACTGGAAATGGATGGTCTTTTTTCATTTTACCTTCATTGCCTTCACATTAATGTGAACTAGATCCAAGGCTAAAGAAATAGTTAAGAAAAAATAAATGAGAATGTAAGATGGAGATATAAAAATGAGGATCTTGGGTGGAAACTTTTCTGATTGACAATGATGAAAATGGTGAACAGCCATAACAAAGGCAACAGTAGCAATAGTACAAATGATAGCTGAGATTTATTTAGCCCATTAATGTTTGCCAATAATTTTCCATGCATTATATCAAGTGATCCTCACAACAATCCAGAATGCAAGTTATTGAAAGCATTATTTATTAGTCACATTTTATAGATGAGTATATTAAGGCTAAAAAAGATTTATTGTTTTGTGTTTAGTGACACAAGAGAATACAAGAGATGGGATTCCAGCTCAGGAGACCCCTGAGTTCAGCAACCTTCCCCAGCATTGCATAACCTTTGAATGATCCCTTTAATGTTAATAAATCACTTTACCTGCACTATCTCATTTGCTTTTCAAGACAAATCTGGGTTAAAAATATTATACCTATTATTACTTCAATTTTACAGATGAGGAAATTAAGGCTAAGTCAGATTTTATGCCTACCAGTAACTGTCAGAGGTGGAATTTGGACATATGGCTTCACTGGCTTCTTTATTCTTTTCAGTGTTATCACATAGCTTTGAAGGACCACTGAGGATTGAGCAGGGAGAATACGGAGGCTTAACTATGCAAGTGGTATTCTGAAAGTCAGGGGTTGTATGTAAGCATTGGCAGAAGGTAGCCTTGGGGAGCAGTGTATACATATTTGTATTTTTATAGGTAACTATATACTGAATAGGGACTAGTTTTAGAAAAGTTTGCAAAGACTTATATTAAAAGAAGACTATCAAAACTCAGTCAAGTATCTTTACTATAATCTTGCCTTTGGTATTCAATAGAGGAATACATAACATTAACTTTTTTTATTCCCTAAATGTCCAGAGGTTTTCAAGCTCATATTCTCTTTTCTTACAACTACATATTTATAAAGGGATTTCAGACTTTTAATTTTTTGTTTGTGCTGTTATAACCCCCTTTTTGATCTGCTGTACTCTACTGATTCCCTAAATGTGTGATAATCCTTTCATTCAGCAAAGCTTTTATGGACTATACAAGCTAGAACTTCAGATGGCTAGGCTGCAGAACAAAGGGACCTGTTCATTGACTAATTGTCCCCAACACACTCATCAGAAAAGGTGCGAGGTTAAAAAACCCCTTCATCTATAAGTGTGAAATACTTCAACTATAATGGGATGAACTTCTGAAACCAGCAAGGTTTGGCCACTGAAGCTTGCATAGATTTCTGTGAGTGACATAGCCCGTTGGCTGGACTGTTGGAGAGTCAGCCCTCACTGATTATACACCTCTATAAAGCATGACTGTTCAGTCATTGCTGGGGGTTTATGATGGGTTGGAAAGTTCAAGAGATTAAGGAGTTACATATTTTTTTTTATTTAGCTATCAGTCCATTGACAGGCATGTTATTCTGTCTACTGCATATCAGACACTTTGATTGGCAGGAAGAAATAACATCAAAAGGCCCAATGATGGAATTGTTTGTTTGATGTATATCCCTGGCAGATATGCCTGGTACATAGTAGGAAATTAATATGTACTTTTAGATTGAAAACAAAGATTGCAACTTTTTTTAAGGCATTCCAATATCCCAAATAGGTAGGTGATAATTGATATGCATGAAAACAGATAGGATTCAGTTGAGGCCCCAGATTTTTTGGTGGTGGTGGAGATGTGGAAAAAAAAGAAGATTGTCTTTGGGAGTATGAAAGGGAAATTCAAGCAAGAATTTTGAGGGACTTTTGACAATTACAAGGTATGGTGTAAAGCCATGTTTCTTAGAGTTGTAAACCTATCCCTACACATCCTATGCTACTTGTTCAAATATTAATGCACTTAAGGAACTGATCAAGTGAAAAGCAAAGGCAGTGAATTGAGCAGGGGTGCAAGAATGAATCAGCTGGTGTTGAGTAGCAAGTCTAGTAGACTTGCCGCCCTCTGAATTCGCTCATGACTTGCACAGGGTGGATTTGCTTCTTAGCAGATCCTCTTCTTACTGCTGCAAAGACCTCTTCTGGCTTCTCCCGCTTAATCAGGGGCTTTTTGGCAGGAGCCTTCATTCTCCACATGACAACAGGATGTCGGGGGCCTGTAGAACTCTGGATCCTGATGATCTTGGTGGAGGCAATATAGGACATTTTCACAGTGTGGACCACAGCATTCATCAAGTTCTTGGCAGCTTGGATTAGAGAGGTAACACTATCCAACTGGAATGAGAAAGGTGGAAGTTACTTTGAAGAAGTTAGCATAAGGCCATGACATAAGCACCAAAAAAGTCTTCTAAAACTGCAAAATTCCTTGTAACCTCTGCCTACTTAGCTCAAGGAATGACTAAGACAGCTACAAACTAATTTGGGGTATGTGATTTCTATTATATCATGCATGCATATGAGTGTGTGTGTATGTGCATGTGTGTATAGCTAGCTCACTAAAGTAATGAATTAATGAGAAGGAGTAGGCAGAGAAATGCAACATGATATAGGTGGAGGCCCAGCTTTGGAGTCAGGGAGAACCGTGTAATAAGTTTTTTTGCTGACATGCATGCCGGGTCACCATGGATATAACCTTGAATCCAGGTGTTCTAAGGAGCTCTCTAAAACCATACATGAGAGTTAAGTTGATCATGTGCCTTGGCAAGGAGAGTTTCTGCACTGGGAAACTCCTCAGATAAATTTCATATAAAATGTATATATTGTATGTAAGCTAAGTGAGCATTACTCTCACACATTTGCATGTATGTGTGTGTCTACATACATATGAAGAAGGGATTAGGTATTATTATTTAACTTTTCAGGCATTTATGCATTTACAATTTATCTCTGGCTCTATTTTAGCTTCCCTGCGAATAGGTATTGTGGCAAAGGTTTTTATCCCTGACACAATGCTTGAAGCATTGTCCCACTTACAGTAGGGGATATATCTTCACACATAATGATTTATTAAAATGATAGTAGCCTGACTCAGAACTCAACATTATCCTCCCAAGTACCAGTCTTGTCCCTTCTGTCTATAAGTATAGACTTAGGGCTCTATCAAATAAAGTCCAACTGCATGCCAGACTTTGAGACGTCAAACACATCCAGTTTGACCTCCTTTATTATCTAATATTTTTTTCTTGATATATTTTTGTAAGAAAAAATTTGGGGGCTATTAAATACACTGATTCCTTGATACTCATTTCTCTAGGTAACTAGTGAAATACTCATTGCCAGATACGATAGCCTTTTTCATTCCATGTCCTCCTGGATTTTCTTGCAGGAATTTTCATTGTTAATAAGCCCTTCCTTAATATTATTTTCTGATATCTCTTCCTTAGCAACTGCTTTATCTCCTTATTCTCTGACTGTTCCTTTTTCACTTGCTTCCATTGTCTTCATTGTTTTTTCTCATGACCCACAGGTGAGTATTCTCCAAGTCTCCAGTCTCAACCCCTACTTCTTACCTATCTATGTGCTTTCCATTGGCTATCCCCCTCAATCCTACTGCTTAAATAATCACTTCTATGAAGACCCTTCCCCCAGAATACATGCGATTCTGTGCTTTCTCTCCTGATGTTATCATACTTTTACAAATGCCCACTGGGCACCTTCAATTGGCTGTGTTGATATTATCACATTGATTTTTTTTAAAGCAATTGGGGTTAAGTAACTTGCTCAAGGTGACACGGCCAGTTATTTCTGGGTGTGGTGGTAAGTGTCTGAGCCCGGATTTGATCCCAGGTCATCCCGACTCTGGGGACAGTGCTCTTACTCAATGAGCCACCTGGCTGCCCCTAAGCAATTGGGGTTAAGTAACTTGCTCAAGGTTACATGGCCAGGTGTTTCTGGGTGGGTGCTAAGTGTCTGATGATCCCAGGTCATCCTGACTCTGGGGCCAGTGCTCTTACTCACTGTGGTACCTGGCCACCCTGTATCACATTGATTTGTTTTTTTAAGCAATCAGGGTTAAATAACTTGCTCAAGGTTACATGGCCAGTTATTTCTGGGTATGGTGCTAAGTATCAGAGCCCGGATTTGATCCCCAGGTCATCCCGACACTGGAGCTGGTGCTCTTACTCACTGAGCCACCTGGCCGCCCCATCACATTGATTTTTAACTTTTTCACAAGCAAACACATATTTTCCCCTGATTATTTTAGTTGATGATATTCCCATTCTCTATGCAAGCAAAAGTTGTGATTTCTCTCATTCCCCATATCAAATTACCAGTTCCTGTCTATTCCACCTTGATAATGTTTATGTCTTTTTTCTACATCCATTGTCACCATGTTACTTACCATGTTACTCTACTGCTCAAAAACGTTCTTTGCTCCACATTTCTTATTAAATTAAAACAAACAATAAAACCCCCAAAACTTCAAAGCCTTTCTTTTGAGACCTGGTGACAACATACTTTTTTGGCCTTATTTCATTCCACTTACCTTTATATTCCACTCACTGTTCTATAAACTCATCAATTTCTACCTGTCCTACCCTATCAATTAATCATGAAAGAATCATTGATTGAGCAACTACTGGTCTAGACCTTGTAGATATAAATATAAAGAAATGGAAATTTCCTTTGACTACTGAGCTTCCAGTCTATCTTTCTAAATTCCATCTTCCATGTATAAAATGGCATTGTGTTCTTGTCCTGATCCACCATCAGCACAATCTATTAAAACTAACCTCCTATAACAAACAAATTTAATAGCACTCTCATGAAGTATACTCCAATTTCTCTGGTTAGAATCACATAATATTACAGTTGAGAGGATACAAAGAAAATATTTAATAAAACTTAAACCCACTCAAGGACCCCCTCAATGAATGAACTATCACTTTTCAAACATGTATACAGTGCAAAACAACAACACAAATTGTGTTAACTATTGTAGAGGCCAAAAAATCAATTTTAGATTTTAAGAGAGGAAACAAAAATATGTTTGTGGTGACCAGGGAGTGGGCATTTTGCCTTGAGGATTGAGAAGGATGGTGAATTTGTGCCAAAGGGAAGAAGTTTGTGAGGATCATAATATGTGTGTGTGTGTGATAAATAATGATTGAATACTTTGGTGGCTCACTGTATATCTCTACATCCATGTTTCATGAATATCTCCATATTTTATACCCTCTAATAATTTGATGAATACTTCATCTCTGTTTTTATTCAACTCATTGAAGAAACAAATCAACAAAGTGATCAACAACTTAGGGACAAATGTGGATGCCTTGCAGCACTCCACAAGAGACCTCCATACAAGCTTTCATTGAATCATTTCAGTCTAACCACTCAAAGAGTACAAACTCATATAAATGCTACCCAATATCTCTTCACCAGATTAAAAAAAACAGCATGAGATGACTGTACTAAAGACTATGTTAACCTTTTCTGTAGCACTCACCTGACCTGGTAGTGTAGCAATTCTGTCCAAAAGAAAAATGAAATTAGTTTATCATGAACTGATCTTGGTGAAGGCATTGTGATTCTTCACAAAAAACTGATGATCATTTTCCCAGATTTTCAGTAACCATTTTTTAATAATTCCTGAATTCTTTGAAAAACCAGTATCAAGCTCACTGTCTAACAGTTCGCATACTACATTCTTTCTTTTTTGAAATCTGAGACAGCATTTGTCTTTCTTTTTTTCTTTCTTTTTTTTTTTTTTCTTTTTGGAGGGGGGAGGGGAGGGCATTTGGGGTTGAGTGACTTGCCCAAGATCACATGGCTGGTTTTTGTGTTAAGTATCTGAGGCAGGATTTGAACTGACATCCTCCTGACTCCAGGGCTGGTGCTCTATTTACTGTGCCACCTAACCGCCCCTGTGTTTATCTTTCTTTTAGCATGTGTCATTTCTTCCCTTTCAACAATCTTCAAACTATAACATTTGGTAGTTTTCTCAGAATTTCATCTAGATGTTGGGGTTTGAACACTCAAATGTTCCATAGGGCTTGCTATTATCATCCTTCTCACAATCTTGGGAGCTCAGGTCTCTATCAATCATTTCTTCTGTCCTTTCCAGTCCCAAACATATGTCTAATTACCTGGACTTTCCAAGTCTATTTTTTTACATTGCCTATTCATTTATTAATTATCTAATATGTGTTTTAGTAATGATACTGTATTTTCATATATAGTAGTATACATTTTGTGTCTATGTCTTAGCATGTATGTAAAAAAATGTTCACTGACATTTGGTATAGGAATACATCTTTTATAAGGCTAAAATAGATATATACATATCTTTTATATTTGAATCCCCAGAGTACAGCAGTTTTTCTTTTTACATGTGGCAGGTAATTAATACATATTAAGTGACCAGAACTGAGACAAAGAGTAGGTCACATAGACAAATAAATAACCAAAGCATCACAAAATTCTAAAATTTGGGAATTGAAAGAACCCCCAATAGCCATCTAATCCTATAATATGACTGGGCAGAGGTCATCCAGCATCTCTGGTTGAAAACTTCCAAGGAGACAGAACCTATCAGGGCAGTTTTTTTTTCCACTTTTCTATAGCTCTATTTGTTGTGCTCGAAGAAATTAAGTGGCACAGTGGATAGAGCACCAGGCCTGAACTTAAGAAGACTTATTTTCCTAAGTTCAAATCTGTCTTCAGATGCTTATATTTACTAGCAGTTGACTCATGGTAAGTCACTTCACCATGTTTACCTCAGTTTCCTCATGTGTAAAATAAGTTGGAGAATAAAATGACAAACCACTCCAATATCTTTGCTCAGAAAGTTCCAAATATGGTCACAAACATTTGGACACAACTGAAAAATGGTTGAACGACAACAAACAATATTTATGACATCTTAATGACAAATTGATTCAACCTTTACTAAGCATCTGCTATACTTGGAGGCAACAAAATGTAGAGGAATAAGAGGTGGTCTCAATATCAAATAGTCCTTTGGTTTGATTCTGCCTCTGCCAGGACCCTGGGCAACTCTCTTCACTTTTTAGTGCTAGCAGTCACTCTGTAACACTCTATATGGAAGGGAAGTTGCCAACCTTCACAGGGAGAATAAGGTTTCTCACTGCTGAGATCCTAAAACCAGTACAATTCCAGTTCCAGTAATATCCCATTTCTTTCCACCTGTGTGAAATACTATGCTAGTCACTTGGAGACATTGCAGAATTTAGTTAAAAATAATTGTCCCTGATCTCATGGAAATTATAATTGAATGAAGGGAGGTAAAGTGGCTTAGCATAGTATATATAGACATTCTCAGAATCACAAAGAACTAGGTACAAGCTCCATCTACTATGTGTACTAGATGTGTAAGCTTAGGAAAGTCCCTTGATTTCAGATAGAACACTAGGAAACTCCTTATTTTTTCTAAATAAATAAATTCATAATACTGGTGATATACCCCAATGGGATGAGACATATAAATATAAATTACTAATGTATAGTATTGTTAACAGATCTCTAATGTTGAAAAAAATTCTTAAGGGCTAATGGTAAAGAAATAAGGCCTCTTTCATACATATAATATTTATTTTATGATAAAAGTTTATTGAATAAATATATTTGGAGTTGTAAATAAAATTAAGCTCTATACTTCTAGAATGTTATAATTGGAAGGAACATAGAGAACATAAATTTGCTACTTGCAACATGAGGAAACATACTTTTTGAGGGAAAAATTGATTTGCTCAAGCTCATGAAGATTATAGTAGAACTACCATTTGAGCCAATGTGACTAAACTAATTTTAGCACTCATATTAAGGAATACAAGGAGAAATTCTGTCTCAGAAAAGTGAAATTACTTGCCTAGTTGTCCAATGGTTAATTACTAGAAGGCCTTGAACTTGGTCTCATGTATTGTGTTTCATTGTCTTTCTAATATATATTGTAAAACTTCCTCCCAAAGTTTATTTTCCAAACATTTCTATGATCTGTTTTCCAAACATTATTTTTAAATTCCTTATAAAATTTTCAACATGCAGTTTGAATCAAGGGTGTTGTGGAATTTCTAAGCAGACACTGAATGTTATTCCCATCACCTCCTGCTCTCTGAGTACTTGAAGGTTGCTACAGTACTTGAATGTTGCTTTTTACCTCCTAAAAACCAGAAACCCTTTTTTAAAGCAAGTGTTTTACTTATTCACTTTTTCAACTAGAATACCACAGGCAGAAAGGCTAATTCAAAATGATAGATACTACAAAAATGAATGAAAAGGAGAGTTGGGTTTTTGTTATTCATTTGAACTCTTGGGATCTATTTATAGGCCATCTTTTCTTTCACTGTTGATGTCTTGGAGGGGAATCTTGAAATTTTCCTCATTCATTCCCTTACCTTTGCTACCAGGTCTACCTATTATGTTGCATATTGTTTATTACTTAATTCTACTCACTCTCCGTGTACGATATTCAATTCCAGATGATTGATCATGGGTACTATCTTCCAGAAGGAATACAAGTTCTTAAAGGTATTAATTTTAGGCTTGATGTCTTTGTGACTTCCTTTGGAGTTAAGTAGGATTCACCAAAATGAGGATTAGCTCTCTAAAAACTACAAGGGTTTTTACTTGGGGGGGGGGGGAAGCAAAATCACACGTTAGATCTATAAGTTTTGATGTTTGTATAGATTCCTTAGACAAAAATAAATGTAATCATGATATTGAGGGAGTTACTGACCTAAGCATTCTGTTCCAAGAACCCACACAGAGAGGAACATTTTATTATTTTCAGAATCCTGTGTATCTTTTGTATGATTTCCATATTTTCTGTGCATTATAATAACTATCATGAGTCAGAGTAAAGTGCCTTCAAACTGGATTCTGCTGAAATTGCTTGGTCTTTGCAAAAATTCTAAAAAGTATCCTTTAAGGGATAGTGTATGATAATTGAAAATGGAAGCAGTGATCACTATTAGCAAGGTTGGTCTTTTCAAGGACATATCATAGAAAAGTCAGTTTAGCTGCCATATGTATAAAATTAAAACACATCGATTATTTCTGTTGCTCTAATGAATTATGAACACAAGAAGGGCAAAGTGACATTAACTCTCACTTGTAATCAATCCATTAATCAATTTTGTCTTTTGTCAAGGAATTTAATTTTTGAGAAAGGTATTGTTTGAGTGTTTAATCAAGAGTATCTGTTACAACAAAACAAAATTCTATCAGTATTAAAAATCAAAGTAAATATTTAGTCAGTCTGTTTAATGCATTGTATATATAAGAGGACATATGGGACCAAATTCATTTCCTACATGACTGGGCAACATCACTTGAAGAAAGACACGTCCCACTACTAGATAAAGACCTCACTTTGGAGTGAAGAAACCTAATTCAGAATCTTCTCTTCCAATGGGTTTACAGATTGGAAAAGCCTCAATAAGTAACTTAAATTTATGCTATCTCTAGCTAACCTTTTAAGTCTCTGAGTTTCATAACAATTGCTGATCTGAATTGATAGAGGTAATTTCATCATTGGAAGGGCCATACATTGATGAAATCACAGTGACCCCACACACATCTCATAGATTATGATAACTCTACTAGTAGATCAGGAAGATTCTATAGACTAGGAGTTTTAAGCTTTTTGTGTGTCTGATATTCTCCTTTATTAATCTGGTAAAGTCTATGAACCTCTTCTCAGAATAACTTTTAAATATATAAAATAAAGCAAATAGGATTACCAAAGGAACCAATACAATGGAAATAGAGTCTTTGAAATATTGAGAACAGACCAAAAATAGTGGATTCAAGATTCAAGATTCTTGCTATTGATACAATCATCTAAATTTCAACCAAATATCTGTGACTTAGGTGCTATTCTTACAGACAAGATATGAAGTAGATAGTAGTGCAACTTGATTGGTTTGCTGGTGATTTAATGACTAGAATCAAAACACCATCATTAGTGAACCAATGTACTCAAGGAAAGAGGTTTCTAGTGGGACATTCCAAGAATTTGTGAATTATACTGAGTTGAGGTAGGGATGATTTTTTTTCACTGTGTTTTAAGGAAACTTTGGTATGAATTCATTTCTTCCATTGCAGGAAAAGAATTGTATGTTGTTTATTTATTCCATTTCTGGGTTATTACTCTCATTCCCAAGCAATAAGTGGACATAGGAGCTACCCAATGTTCTAGGAACTTGTGCACAGCCTTATAGCCTCTGCTATTGCAATATCTTGATTATTTGAGGAAATGTGTGGTTTTGTTTTGTTTGTTTTTCTATTGTCACCTACATCTTCACATGCTAGATTCAAGAAGATTGGCTCTGTTTTCTGTGATATGTGATCTAAATGTTTAGATGGACACCCACTATGTTATCACTAATACTCTTTGGCATTTTTCTAGCATGTTTACTATACCTTTTTTCGTTAAGGGATTCTCATCTTAGCTACAGAAACATTGAGTGAAGAAAAGCAGTCAGCTGAGGTTTCATGCCTAGGACAGTGGTCTAGCTGTCTGCATCCTGGGCAGGAAATCTAATTAAGTACATTATGTGCCATGTCTGAAATCCTTGAGAAGGAAAAACCAAAAAAAAAAAAAATAAAAGGATTCACAAACGAGTAAAACTTAGGAATGTGTGTGTGTGTGTGTGTGTGTGTGTGTGTTGGAGAAAAAGGGCTCTGCATGTGGTACCAAGGATGTCTTTTTTGCAAAACCTTCAAAGATTTTAAGAGCTTTACACCCCTTGGCATCAGACCCCTTTCATAAGTATATGCATACATGAAGGATCATGGAGATTTGCTGAATAAAGGGTAGTAACATTCAAGGAAGTAAGAATACATTTGGGACTGGATAAGAAAGAGCAAAGGAATATGAAAGTATATAATATTATAATATATGCACAGAGCTTTTAAATCTTACAGTACTTTTAAAAAATATTGTTGTTTTTGATATCAAGTGCAGCATGCCTGAGGCTTGAAACTTTTCTGATTTGCCCCTTATTTTCAAGGGCTTTGTAAACTAAAAACAGGTAGCAATAATTTTCCTAGAGAATCAACTTTCGCTGGTGGTAGTCTTAAAAAATGAAGAGTGAGTCAAAGAGGTATGAAAGTAATGAGGAGGATTGAACTCAATGTCTTAGTCTTCCCCCCCCCCCCGACCCAAGATTCCCAGTATTCTTCTTTCTGGAAAAGCTAGCAATATTGGTATGTGAGTTACAGCAGACTCTGACATACTCATAAAGGAAATTAATTTTGATAATGGAAGGTAAATGAGAATGCATAGAGTCAATAGGAAAATAATTCTCATTTCTTCAGTCATTTTGATGGGGGATGGATTTCATCCTGGATCCCTAAAAGGACCCCAGAGTCCCTGAACCAAGTCTTTGGCATTTGCTTGAGGCCCTCAGCCCATCCCAATATAATCCATTTAATTGCCCTTTGATTATGGCACTCATTTTCTGCACCAGCCCCACTTTCCCCCACCTATTTTACCACTCCTTAATTCCATCTAGGCCCCTTCTCTGTTACCTCCTAGACACCCTAAACTACTTGGCTACTCCTAGATCACATCCAGACCTTCCTATAGTCTTTCTGCATAAAAGGTTCATCTTGCCTCTATTAAAGTGCAGATTCCTTAAGAATATTGTCCACTTGCATTAGCAATAAATATGCTCAGATTCTTAAAATCTGGCCAATAGTATAGACTCCCTAAGACTCTCACTCACCCCAACCAATGTTTTAGTAAACGTTGTCTCTCAACAAAAGAAGGCTTGAGTTGAATTCTTTTGAGATAGAACACAAGCCTTTTGCCCTTGAATTTTGGGGTTCCCAGTACTCTTAGACTACAATTTGGCTGATGATGTAGTACTGTATCTTGATTAATGCGAGCAAGACCCAAGTAATAATTTTAGAATGGACCCTTTATTAAATGCCATGTGGCTGATCAGGCCATGTATCAGGCTGAGTCGGCACCACCCATGTCTCAGGTACAGCAATAGTAGTAGCAACTAGCAACAGCTCCCATCTGAGGCAGAAAATTATCTTATAAAGGGGGCCTTACATAAGCAGTGATTGGTTAGTACACTCCTTGAAACTCCCCAGCCTGACCCAGAAGCCCGCCCACTTCTATGCAGGTGAGCTGACTGAAGAAAGGGCTAAGACCCAGTGGGAAAGGGCGAAGCTGACCTGGCAGTCTGCTCACTTCTTTGGGGGAGGGGGTGTTGTGGGGAAAACCAGGCACAAGAAGATTAGGGTTTTAATAGTTTGCATTTCTTAAGAGAAAGTTTTAGACCAATGGCTTCTCTGCTCTGGGAGGTAGACAATTTGAAATCAATACCAAATTTTCTATATTTTCCTTGATGTAGCAGAAGCTAAGTAGAATGCAGTTCTACTTTTGTGGTGTAGGTCACATAACACAATGTTTGCTACCCCTTAGACACATATGTCTACCACTTATATTTTATGCCCCCTCTCCTTATTTCTAATTCAGTTAAACTGCTTAACAAGAGAATAGTCCTTTGAGTGTGAATAAGCATCTGGGAAAGAAAAGCTATGACTAATAACATGGAAACCTAAGTCCAAGATTAAATAAATCATCTTCCTATACCATAAAAGAAGCAGGATGTTGAGTCATCCTCATCACTCACAGGAAACCATACACACAACACACAATGTATGCTCCACCCCTTCTCATAACAGCAAAATCAATGTTTGAGTAGATAAAATTATTCCATAATATAACTCTTTACTACTGACCAAATCACATCCTTTGAAATATAGCACTATACAACAAGAAGTTCATTAGGAATTTTGGTCTAGAGGAAAGAACACTATATTTGGATTCAGAAAGTAGAGATTATAATTCTGGCTTTTCTACAGACTAGCAATATGACCTTCAATTTGTTGACCTGTAAATGGTTGTATTGGACTAACAAAATAAATCAATAATTTTAATAAATGTGTGAAATCTAACATTCTTATGTTTTAACATTTGATTAAGGAAAAAAAAATCATGACAAATATGGCTCTAAAAAGGTATATATTATTCCACAGGAATTGAATAAAATGAGAAAGGAAAGTAGTAAATGGAATCATGCAGTAAATGGTGTAATTATAACATAATTATGGTTGAATATCTTGGAATGAGAGTAGAGATACCTTGATTGAAATTAAAGTTATTATGGGAGCATATGATAACACTTAGGAGCAAATGTATATAGATTCTTGGTAACAGATAACACGCATGAAATTGATTCATGATATATTCATAATGCATGGGCAGTTAGGTGATGAAGTGGATAGAGTACCAGATGTGAAGTCAGGAAGATCTGAATTCAAATCTATCACCTGACAATTTCTAGCTATGTCACCCCGGGAAAGTCACTTAATGCTTATTTGCCTCAGTTCTGTATTGGTAAAATGAAGACAAACTGGAGAATGGCAAAGCCCTCCAGCATATCTTTTCCATGAAATCCCCATGGACAGAGTCCATGAGATCATGTAGAGTCAGGCACTACTGAATGACAGAATAACAACATAGTCATAATGAGAGATTGTAGTTACTCAAACATCTACTCCCTTCTTTCTGAAAGCAAAACTCCAGATACAATTTTGGTTTGCCATGATGAAAACTTCATATTTCAAGAGTTGGAAGATGAGGCAAATAGAAGCACCAACCCATAATTGAACTTCCATTTGGTTAGCAGCCATGACTACTCCAAACTTTGTTCAACTCATTACTCACTCCGCTTTCCTTCTCTTTTCAGCTTCCTTTTAGGTACTGTTAGTTTTTCTTTATTAGAATGTCAACTCTTTGAGGGCAGGGATTGTTTATTTTCTTGTTTAAATTTCTATGCTCATTACCTTAGTACAGTACTCAGAAAAAACTGAATGCTTAATAAATATTATATCTATCAAACTATCACCAGAAGAAACATATTTTCTGGACTGGCAGCACATAAGAATCTCAGACAATCTGTAAGGATTCAGACTATGATAAGGCAAGCCATCTTTATCAGTTCAAGATGATGATGATATCATCATCATCATGGTCATGGACATGGTCATCATCATCATCATCATCATCATCATCATCATCATTATAATCCAGCAAAGTTTATATTGCTTGTACTTGACATTCTAGATATGCAATTTTCATGCCATTTATATCATTTTCCAAACTTGCAACAAACACTTAAATATTTAATACTCTACAAAAATCATGACTAAGAAACTGGTCTAACATATATAAACACACTGAAAAATCGACTGTCTTAATTATGTCATAAAAACAAACCCCCAAACAGATTAAAAACAGCAATAAAATTCTCAATCTCTCTCTCTCTCTCTCTCTCTTTCTCTCTCTCTCTCTCTCTCTCT
>NW_027186352.1:29034868-29092657 GCF_028583685.1 Petaurus breviceps papuanus
TGTGCAAAAAAATAAATATAGGTAGCATTTTCTTTTTGAAAATAATGGACTGTTTAGGCATCCTGACAATCCTCACAAAGTTTAAATAAGCACTTGCACTTAGGAAATGTTGGGGAAATGTTTTAGCTTTTAAATACACATTTTCACAAAATGAAGTAAAGCCAATTAAAGACAGCCCATTTTAGCTATTAGTCCTGGTAGAAATGCAGCTTTCACTTTCATTTCTTAATGCTTTATATGATGAAAGACAGTTTTAGTAACTCACTTCTAAAAAAAAGGGGGGGGGGAAAGCTATTTTAAAAATATTTATGTTTGAACAAGAACTATGTGAGTGGATCTTGAGGATCTGGGTTCATTTTCCACCTCCAACCAGTTAGCATTGGATTCATTCCAATTGGATTATAATACGATACACTAGCGCTATCCAATGATACAGGTCATAATCCAGCCAATCCTGTTTTGTCTTCCAACCTCTCTTAATTAAGTACTAAGAATCCATGCACTACACTGTTTTTAATTTTTTTATTAAAGTCTTGATGGAATACAAACTTTTATCAAACGTTATCTGTCACAAAAACCAATGATCATTCCAAATTTTTTTTACTTGTATATTTCTCCAAAGTCATCATTTATACTGTTCTCCTCTATGTCATCCTTTATTGATGTTTTAAACTACTCACACCCGGTACCCTTGACTGACCAACAACTCCTGTGTGTATATTCTATGAGCAGTTTTTTTTTTTTGTTTGTTTGTTTTTAAGCAATCAGGGTTAAGTAACTTGCTCAAGATTACACGGCCAGTTATTTCTGGGTGTGGTGCTGAGTGTCTGAGCCCGGGATTTGATCTCCAGGTCGTCCCAACACTGGAGCCGGTGCTCTTACTCCCTGAGCCACCTGGCCGCCCCTAAGCAATTGGGGTTAAGTAACTTGCTCAAGGTTACACAGCCAGGTGTTTCTGAATGAGTGCTAAGTGTCTGAGCCCGGGATTCGATCTCCAGGTCTTCTCAACACTGGAGCCGGTGCTCTTACTTGCTGTGCTACCTGGCCGCCCCACGCGCAATTTTTCTAATTCACTCAACAAGTATCTGGGTAAATAGGAAAAAAAATCACTTCTTTAATTCTTTGTCCTTTTGTGTAAAAAGCAGAAAATAATAACTATAATACATAAGAAATTTCTCATGGAGAAAAGGTTTGGTAAACTTCAAGTCACTATAGAATTTTCTACTATATTCATCCCTTTTCATTATTTATAGTGTTCAGTTATAAATTGTCTTTCCACCAGTTTTATTTACCATTGATTCACACACACACACACACACACACTCTACATGTGGTAGACTATTGCATAGGAAGACAAAAATTCATAGGTTAATCAAATACAAATAAATTGGTACTTTGTTTCATCTTCTTTAGGCACAGTGAACACCTCTTCAGAACAATTCTAGTAACCAATATATACACTTAAATGTACCTCTTTTGCTTTTTCTACATGATTTTTTTTCTTTCATGGTATATATATTTTGAAAACTTTTCATTGCACATAGATTAGATATTAGCAGTAATTGATATACTCTTCTCTATTAAAATGTTCCTAAGATTTTAAGATTTAATGTTTTCTATGGACAATTGTGGACAAAATTTGTGAAAAGTTTTACCTATGACAATAGATTTCTTTCAGTAGAGTTGATTTTGCTGCATTCTCTAAAAGATTTGTATGTATGTCACTGGGTTTGTCATTTGTTAACTTGTAGAAAATAACCATATTCTTATGTACAAATCTAGCCACCAGTTTATATCTTTTTTTTTAAAGCAATTGGGGTTAAGTAACTTGCTCAAGGTTACATGGCCAGTTATTATTTCTGGGTGTGGTGCTGAGTATCTGAGCCCAGATTTGATCCGGAGCCAGTGCTCTTACTCGCTGAGCCACCTGGCTGCCCCTAAGCAATTGGGGTTAAGTAACTTGCTCAAGGTTATACAGCCAGGTGTTTCTGGGTGGGTGCTAAGTGTCTGAGCCTGAGATTCGATCTCCAGGTCTTCTCAACACTGGAGCCGGTGCTTTTACTCGCTGTGCTACCTGGCCGCCCCACACCAGTTTATATCTTGATAGGTATTTGGAACATGATTTTTTTTTTAAGTCTGCAGTGGTATGCTGCACAGTATCAATTGGCTCCTTGAATAATCTACAATGAACAATATGTTTGGGCTCATTAAGTATAATTCTTTTGAAGTTTCTGGTGGTAATGAGCTGATCCTAAACTGCCATCATAAATTCCTCTCCTTCTATAAACAAATCTGCATGACAGTCATTTGTCCAATGTTTCTTTGTAGATATACTATTGGTTGAGTTCCTGTGAATGCCAATCATGGATGGGCCTTTTGAATCTACATTTTACATGAACTGATTTCAAGTATGCATTTCAACCAGATGAAAACCAATTTCAGTTAAATTTGACAAACCCAGTGACATGGAAACTATCTGTAAGTTTTGGTATTGCTTAATTAAATATTGTTTGTTTTAAAAATGATTTCTGTAAAATTTTAGCCATTTATCATGTGTTCTGAGAATGTTTATCTATCATCTTTGTCCTTTTCAGTGTAAAAATATTAATCTTTCTATAGTTGCCTTAATCATGGGCAGGGATGTACTTTTGTAATATTATAGTTTTTTTTTTCTTAATATGCTTACTCCAAGTTCAAAAGAGTTGACAGAGGACAAATCTTAGAATCAGGTGACATGGGTTCAAATCTTCCTTCTGCCTTATAATAGATGTATAGCCATGTAAAGTCAATTAAGTTATCAGAACCCCCAACAAACTAATACCATGGTTACACATGAACTGTTGATTGGCATCAGAAAAAAAAAAAAGGATTCTCTTAAATTTTCTGCGATTTCCTGAACTTGAGAAAAAGCATGTCTGATATCAGAATATAGCTGTTAATTGCCATTTTAGTTTTCTATTTGTGGAGAATAAGGATAAGGAATCTGTTTTTTTCTTTTCTTTTTTTTTTGGCTCATTAATTCCAAAATATCCTTTGAGCATTCTTTTTCTTTTTTTTTTTTAAGCAATTGGGGCTAAAGGTAGGGGGAGCCCCAGTGGGCATGGCAAGTAGAGGCAGAGGCAGGTCCAAAAGGGCCCTGATCCACTTGGAGGGCAAGTCGTCCCACCAACCACAAGGACCACTACCAGACCGATCACCAAAGGGCTGGGACTGGAAAGAGCAAGGTAAGAAGCAAATACAGGGGCCCCTGTCCTGGACAGCAAATACTCTTGGTGCTACCACTTCATAACGCAGAAATTAACCAAAAAAAAAGCCCCTATCATGACCTCCAAAGACTAGGATGACAGAGTGAACCTCACCTGCTCCAAACCCCCCTTCTGACCCTGAAAACATAGTAACTCTTGCCCCAGGGAAAATCCTTCTACATCCCTAGAGGAAGGGCATGGTTAGGGCCCTGCCTCAAAATGACTAGAAAGCAGACTACAAAGACAAAGACTCTGGAGTCCTACTATCCTCAGAGGGAGAAACCAAACTCAGAGGGAGACAGTATGGACTCCACACCCACAGCTGAAACATCAACAGGGTATGGGTCCCAAGCACAGAAAGCTCTCCTACATGAGATTAAAAGGAACTTTGAAAACCAAATGAGAGAGATAGAGGACAAAATGAATAATTCTCTCAAAACCAAAATAGCAGAATTAGAAAAACATTACAATGAAGAAAACATCTCTCTAAAAAGAAAAGTGTGTGATATGGAAAAGGAGCTCCAAAAATTAGCCAAGGAAAATGATTTGCTATAAACTAGAATCAACCAAATTGAAACAAATAACTCTATGAGGAACCAAGAATTAGTCAAATAAAACAACAAGAATGAAAAATTTGAAAAAGAGGTAAAATACCTCAAAGAAAAAGTAACTGACCTGGAAAACAGATCCAGGAGAGATAATCTGAGAATCATAGGCCTACCAGAAAATCATGATGAAAAAATGAGCCTGGACAACATTCTCCAAGAGCTCATTAACGAAAACTGCCCTGAGATACTAGAACCTGAGGGTAAAATAGAAATTGAGAAAATCCACCGGACACTTGCTGAAAGAGATCCCAAACTGAAAAGTCCTCTAAATGTTATGGCCAAACTCCAGAACTACCAGATAAAAGAGAAAATACTTCAAGTGGCCAGAAAGAAACAATTAAAATATCGAGGGTCTACAGTGAGGATAGCAAAGGATTTGGCAGCCTCTAAAATGAAAGATCAGAGGCAGTGGAATACAATTTTCTGGAAGGCAAAAGAGCTCAGGTTACAACCAAGGATCACATACCCAGTGAGACTGAGCTTATTCTTCCAGGCAAATAGATGGTCATTCAACAATATAACAGATTTCCAGACCTTCTTGATAAAAAAGCCAGAGCTCAATGGAAAATTCAACTTCCACTTACAAGATGCAACAGTGAAGTAGAAAGGTAAACAATGAAAACACACACACACACACACACACACACACACACACACACACACTGCTATTTGATAAGAGCAAACTGGTTATAGAAAAGTAGAGGGTATGAGTATAAAATACACAAAATGATGATTAAAAAAATCTTATTAAGGGCTACAAAGGGACTGCAATGGAAGAAAGGGAATAAATGATTTCAAAAAGGGTAAATTGTGCCACACAAAGAAGCACAAAAAATGTATAGCAGAGGAAAAGAAGGGAGGGAGATGGGAATCATATGAGCTTTTCCCTAATTGGTTCTGGTGCAAGGAGGCAATAACAACCAGTTAAGCATAGTACTCTATGGAGAAGAAAGGCAAAAAGTATCATTTTAGAGAGAAAGAGGTGAGAGAGAGAAGATATGCATGAGATTTGTTCCTGTCACTCTTGGTGCTAAGAAGAAATAACATACTTCATTAAGTATAAAAATATCCTACAGGCAGTAGGAGGAGGAAAGGGCTATGAAAGGGGTGGGAGTGGTTAGTAGGGAGGGAAGAAGTAAGGGGAAAGGGGAGGAAAAGGGAGGGGGGCTGATAAGGGAATACTGAGGGAGGTGGTGGTCAAAAGGAAAACTATTAAGGGAGTGAAGGTAGGAGGGGGGAAAACATAAACATTAACAGGGGCTGGATAGGATGTTGGGAAAGAAACAGATAACAATCATAAACATAAATGTGAATGGAATGAACTCTCCCATAAAACAGAGATGGATAGCAGAATGGATTAGAAATCATAATCCTACAAAATGCTGTTTACAAGAAACACATCTGAAACAGAGGGATACACACAGAGTAAAGATCAAAGGCTGGAGTAAAATATATTATGCCTCACCTAAAGTAAAAAAAGCAGGGGTAGCAATCCTTATCTCAGATAAAGCAAAAGCAAAAATTGACCTAATTAAAACAGATAAGTAAGAAACTATATCGTGTTAAAAGGCAACATGGAGAATGAAGCAATATCATTACTTAACATATATGCACCAAGTGGTATAACATCAAAATCACTAGAGGAGATAGTAAAGGAATTAGAGGAAGAAATAGATAGCAAAACGATACTAGTGGGAGACCTTAATCTCCACCTCTCTGAAATTGATAAATTTAACCTCAAAATAAACAAGGAAGAAGTTAAGGAGGTGAACAGGATCTCTGGAGAAAACTGAATGGGGATAAAAAGGAATATACTTTGTTCTCAGCGGTTCACGGCACATACTCAAAAATTGACCATGTTCTAGGGCATAAAAACCTCAAAATTCTATGCAGTAAGGCACAAATATTAAATGCATCCTTCTCAGATAATGATGTAATCAAAATTGTATGCAATAAAGGGCCATGGAAAGACAAACTAAAAAAACTAATTGGAAATTAAACAATTTAATCCTAAAGAATGAGTGGGTAAAAAAAGAAATTATAGAAACAATCAGTAATTTCATTCAAGAGAATGATAATGAGACATCATACTAAAATTTGTGGGATGCATTAAAGGCAGTTCTTAGAGGAAGTTTTATATCCCTGAGTGCATACATGATTAAATTAGAGAAAAGGGAGGTCAACAAATTGGCCATGCAATTGAAAAACTTAGGAAAAGAACAAATTCACAATCCCCAATGAAATACTAAATTAGAAATATTGAAAACCAAAGGAGAGTTTAATAAAATTGAAATTAAGAAAACTATTGCATTAATAAATAAAACTAAAAGCTGGTTTTATGAAAAAAACAACAAAATTGATAGACCCTTAGTCAATATGATAAAAAAAAGAAAGAAGAAAACCAAATTATGAGTATAAAAATGAAAAGGGTGAATCTACCTAAAATAAAGAAGAAATCAAAACAACAATTATAAATTATTTTTCCCAATTGCATGCACATAAATTTGACAGTCTTAGGGAAATGGATGAATATTTACAAAAATACAAGTTGCCCAGATTAACTGAAGAGGAAATAAATTATTTAAATAACCCCATCTCAGAAAAAGAAATTGAGCAAGTCATCAGTCAACTCCCTAGGAAAAAATCTCCAGGGCCAGGTGGAATTACTACTGAATTCTATACAAAATTTAAAGAACAATGTATTCCAATACTCTACAAACTATTTGGCAAAGTTAGTGAAAAAGGAGTCCTACCAAATTCTTTTTATGAAACAAATATCTGATGCCTAAATCAGGAAGAGATAAAACAGAGAAAGAAAATTATAGACCAATCTCCCTCATGAATATAGATGCAAAAATTCTAAATAAAATACTAGCAAAAAGACTACAGCAACTTATCTCAAGATTAATACACTTGATCATCTCATTAGATGCAGAAAGGGCTTTTGACAAAATACAACATCTTTTACTATTAAAAAACATTAGGAAGTATAGGAATAAATGGATCCTTCCTTAAAATAATAGGTAGCATCTATTTAAAACAATCAGCAAGTATTATATGTAATTAGGAAAAGCTAGAATCATTTCCTATTAGATCAGGGGTGAAACAAGGATGTCCACTATCACCCGTCTTATTCAGTCTGTTACTAGAAACGTTAGAAGTAGCAATTAGAGAAGAAAAATAAATCAAATTAATCAAATAAGGCAAAGAAGAGACCAAGCTATCACTCTTTGCAGATGATATGATGATATACTTAGAGAATCCTAGGGAATCAAGTAAAAAAACTACTTGAGACAATAAATGAATTTGGCAAAGTTGCATGATATAAAATAAACCCACATAAATCTTCGGCATTCCTATATATTTCTAATGAAATTCAACAGCAAGAGATAAAAAGAGAAATCCCATTTAAAGTTACTGTAGACATTATAAAATATTTGGTAATCTACCTGCCAAAACAAACCCAGGACCCATATGACCACAACTACAAAACACTTTTCATACAAATAAAGTCAGATCTAACTAATTGGAAAAATATCAATTGCTCATGGCTGGGTTGAGCTAATATAATAAAAATGACAATTTTACCTAAATTAAATTATATATTTAGTGCCTTATGAATTAATTTACAAAAAAATACTACTTTATAGAGCGAGAAATAATAGTAACAAAATTCATTTGGAAGAATAAATGGTCCAGAATATCAAGGGAATTAATGAAAATTAATACTAGGGAAGGTGGACTAGCTATACCAGATTTCAATCTGTATTATAAAGCAGCAGTCATAAAAACTACTTGGTACTGGCTGAGGAATAGAGTAGTGGATCAATGGAATAGAGTAGGCACACGAGATTCAGCAGCCACTGACTATAGTAATCTATTGTTTGATAAACCCAAAGACCCCAGTTTTGGGGGATAAGAACTCACTATTTGACAAAAACTGCTGGGAAAACTGGAATATAGTATGGCAGAAACTGGGCATAGACCATTATCTAACACCATATACCAAAATCAAGTCTAAATGGGTACATGATCTAGGTATAAATTTTGATACTGTAAGCAGGCTCATAAAACAAGGAATAGTTTACCTGTCAGACTTGTGGAGAGGTAAAGAATTTATGACTAAACAAGAATTAGAGAACGTTATAAAATGTAAAATGGATAATTTTGACTACATGAAATTGAAAAGCTTCTATACAGACAAAGCCCATGCAACCAAGATTAAGAGGGAGGTGGGAAATTGGGAAAGAAGCTTTACAACCTATGTCTCTGAAAAAGGACTCATTTCTAAAATATACAGAGAATTGAGTCAAATTTATAAGAATATAAGTCATTCCCCAATTGATAAATGGTCAAAGGATATGAACAGGCAATTTTAAGAGAAAGAAATTAAAGATATCTATATGCATATGAATAAATGATCTAAATCACTATTGATTAGAGAAATGCAAATTAAAACAACTCCAAGGTATATTGGCTAAGATGACAAAATAGGAAAATGACAAATGCCAGATAGAATGTGGGCTAATTGGAACACTAATGCATTGCTGATGGAGTTGTGAATTGATCCAGCCTTTCTGGAGAGCAATCTGGAATTATGACTAAAGGGCTGTAAATACTTTCATAACTTTTAACAATACCACTCCTAGGGTTATATCCCAAAGAGATCATAGAATTGGGAGGAAGACCCATGCGTACAAAAATGTTTATAGCAGCTCTTTTTGTGGTGGCAAAGAATTGGAAATTAAGGGGGTGCCCATCAATTGGGGAATGGCTGAGCAAGTTGTCATGTATGCATGTTATGGAATACTGTTGTGTTATAAGAAACAAGGAGCAGAAAGACTTCATATTTATCTGGAGAGGCTTATGCGAACTGATGCTGAGTGAGAAGAGTAGAACCGGGAGAAATTTGTACAAAATTACAGACACAATGTATGTGTTATGACCACTGGACTCTTCTCAGCAATGCAGTGATATAAGTCCATCCCAAAAGACTCATGATGGAGAGAAATATGTGGATCCAGACAAAGAACTAGAAAGAACTGAGTTTATATATAGGTGGAAGCAAAATACCTGATTTTTTTTTCATTTTCTTGTCTGGTTTTAAGTCCTCTTTACCATTTTTTCATTCCATTTGATACAATCCATCCTTATAATCTGACTAATGTATAATGTGAAAGTATTTACAGATCCTGTACTTGACTATATGCCACCATGGGGGGAGGTGGGTAAAGAAGGGGAAAAATGTGAAACTCAAGGAATTGTGGAATTGAATCCTGTAAACTAAAGGGAAACAAATAAATTAATTTAAAAAATAAGCAGTTGGCGTTAAGTAATTTGCTCAAGTTTACATTGCCAGGTGTCTCTGGGTGGGTGCTAAATGTCTGAGCCCTGATTCAATCCCAGGTTATCCCTACTCTGGGGTTGGTGCTCTTACTTACTGTGCTACCTGGCCACCCCTCCTTTGAACATTCTTGATATGATAAGGTCTTCCTTTACTCCTGGAAACCAGGTTCCTGGAAGCTACTTCACAATTTCTATGAGTTAGTTAATACTAAGTGACAGCAGAAAACAGACTCATCTTCAAGGATGAAATATATATTTGGAGATGTTTCTGGACTTCCAAGTACCTCTTGAGTTTGTTTGATTGTCAATAGTTTAATATTTCAATGAAATGAGCAAGTGATTTCATTCAAGATAAATAAAAAATATCATAATAATAGCAATTGACATTTATGTATTGCTTACTATGTACAAACCACTATTTTAAGCACTCTACTGTTACTTTCTCATTTGATCTTCACAGCTACCTGGGAAGTAGGTGGTACTATTAACCCCATTTTAGTGATGAAGTAACTGAGAAAACACAGAACTTAAATTACTTTTTTTTAATGCTTTATTAACTTCTGATTTACATCGTTCGTTTCCGCCAGATTTTGAGTTACAAATTTTCTCCCCGTTTTTCCCCCACCCATCCCCCCAAAACAGCAGTCCCACAGGATAACCCCACCTCTGATCTGCTCTCTCCCATATTTTCTCCCATACCCGTTTCAACTTTTCCAGTAGGGCATGGTGGATCTCTATATTTCCCAATTACATGTAAAACAATATTGATAATAGTATATATATATATTTAAACATTTGATTTTAAAACTTTGAATTCCAGATTCATTCCATTCCTCCCTTATCACCCACCCTTACTAGGAAGATAAGCAGTTCAGTATAGGTTGTACATGTGTGGCTAATGCAAAACAATAAAATAGCAGATATATTGTAAAAGACTGACTATATTTCCCTCCCTCCTATCCCACCTGCCACTTGTTCTATTCTCTACTTTGATCCTGTCCCTTTTCAAAAGTGGGTGCTTCCAACTTCCCTCCCTCCCAGCCTGCCCTCCCTTCCATCATCCCCCCTCACATCCCCTCCCCTCCCTATTCTCCTGGAGGGTGAGATCCCCTATTTAGTGTGTATTCCCCTCCCTCCTCAAGCCAGATTCAATAGGAATAAGGTTGACCCATTCCCTTTTGCCTTCCTATTCTTCCCCTCCATTGTAACCATTTTCCCTTGCCTCTTCTGTATGAGATAGTTGCCCCACTCTGTCTCTCCCCATCTCCTCTCATTATATCTCTCTCACCTCTTAATTTCACCTCTTAAGTATCATCCCTTCATGTTAAATTGGTCCTGTTCCCTCTATCTATGTATACCTGTAAACATATATACACACATTCACATATGTATTCATATGCCTGCAAACCCTCATATAAAGACATATATATATATATATATATATATATATATATATATTTCTAATCCCTTCAACTACTGAGAAAAGTTTCATAAGTTACAAATATTGTTTTTCCATGTAGGAATGTTAATAGTTCAAATTTGGCCAAGTGGCTCAGCAAGCAAGAGCACTGGCCTCAGTGCCGGGACGACCCGGATCAAATCCAGGCCCAGACACCCAGCACCACACCCAGAAATAACAACTGGCCGTGCAACCCCGAGCAAGCCACTCAACCCCAATTGCTTAAAAAAAAATAGTTCAACTTTGATAAGTTCCTTATGATTTCTTTTCCCTGTTTACCTTCTCATGCTTCTCTTGCTTCTTGTATCTGAATGTCAAATTTTCTATTCAGCTCTGGTTTTTTCAGCAAGAATGTTTGAAAGTCCTGTATTCCACTGAATGACCATATTTTCCCCTGAAACAGGATACTCAGTTTTGCTGGGTAGGTGACTCTTGGTTTTAATCCCAGCTCCCTTGACCTCCGGAATATCACATTCCAGGCCCTTTGATCCTTCAGTGTAGAAGCTGCCGGATCCTGGGTTATCCTGATTGTGTTTCCACAATATTCAAATTGTTTCTTCCTGGCTGCTTGTAATATTCTCTCCTTAATCTGGGAATTCTGGAACCTGGCTATAATATTCCTAGGAGTTTTCTTTTTGGGATTTTTTTCAGGAGGTGATTGGTGGATCCTTTCAACCTCTATTTTGCCCTCTGGTTCTAAAACATCAGGGCAGTTTTCTTTGAGAACTTCCAGGAGGATGCTTTCCAGGCTCTTACTTTGGTCATGGCTCTCAGGCAGTCCAATAATTTTTAAATTATCTCTCCTGGATCTATTTTCCAGGTCAGTGGTTTTTCCCATGAGATATTTCACATTGCCTTCTATTCTTTCATTTGTTTGGATCTGTTTAACAGTATCTTGATTTCTCATAAAGTCATTAGCTTCCATTTGCTCCAACCTAATTCTGAAGCAATGATTCTCCTCAGTGAGCTTTTGAGATTCTTTTTCCATCTGGCAAATTTGACTTTTTAAGGCATTATTCTCCTCATTGCCTTTTTGAGCCTCCTTTGCCATTTGAGTCAGTATGTTTTTTAAGGTATTATTTTCTTCAGTCAGGCTGTTGACTCTCATTTCATAATTTTCTTGCATTGTTCTCATTTCTCTTCCCAATTTTTCCTCCACTTCTCTTATCTGCTTCTTAAGGTCCTCTATGGCCTGTAACCAGCTTGTATTTTCCTTTGAAGCTTTTGGTGCAGGAGTTCTGACTTCACTGATTTCCTCCTGTTCCATGCCTTGCTCCTTCTTATCCCCAAAATAGGAGTGTAATGTTGGAATCTTCTGTCTGCTTTGTTTCCTTTGCCTGCTCATTTTGCCACTCAATAATTTGACTTTTGGGCTTTTTGCCACAGTAAGACTCTGCCACCAGACAGGGGAGTTTTCATCCCAAACGCTGGGGTTTTCTCACCTGCCGGAGGTATTAGATGGGTGCCCTCTCTGAGGTCTCCACATGCTCTGGCAAGCTGGACACACACCCCAGGACCTCCACCCTAGACTGCAATCCAGATCCAAGCAGATTAAAGCAAGAGCGATGACCCCTCAGACTAGTGCTTGGTCCCCCTACACTCTGCAGGCCAGGAGCTGAAGCTGCCACGTGGTGCTGGCAGGCTGTGCTGGCGTCTCAGTGGTTTCTCACCCCAGGGATAAAAGCCACGCACACCCACTTACTGGGTCCCAAAGTCCAGAATGCACTGGCCTCTCACCTTGTCCTTCGCATCTATGTGTTGATAAATCTGGAAACGGCCACAGCTGCTGTTGATCTGGAGTCCCTCTGGCTGGCAGCTGGTCAGGCCCGCCCTGGGGCTAAAGCCTAGGCGTGGGGCTGGGCTTGGCTCCCAGAGCGCTGCGCTGGCCGATTCCTGCCGGCCTGCCGGGCTGTTCTCAGCGGGAGGTTAGCTTCTCTGTGTCATTTTGTGGGTTCTGCAGCTCCAAAGTTTGTTTAGAGTCCCCTTTTTACATGGATTGGGGAGGGTGGAAGCCGGAGATGCGGGAGGGTCGTGCTTCTACTCCGCCATCTTGGCTCCCTTCCATGCTTTTACTTTTAAAGGGTAGGACTGCCATTTTCAGGACTGACCATGGAGGGAAGGGACGTCAGTGCACAGATAAAGGTTAGAGCTCACTTAAATTACTTTTATAGGATCACACAGGTAATAAGTTTCTGAGGCCAGATTTGGACTCAGGTCTTCCTGAATAAAGGTCCAGTGCTCTACCCACTACACTATTGTGTTTGTTTGTTTGGTAATCTAAAAGATTTTCTTATAATACCATCGGCAATAATTAAACCCCTACTGAAAATTCTAAATTATTATTTTTTTCAACAAAAACTTAGTGATCAAGATTATGCCCTGCATAGCCATGCTTCTCATAGCATGGCAAACATATTCAAACATTTCAAATTATATCCAGGCAAATTTAATAGGCAAATTAGATACTTATTTGAAGCTAATCAATATGGACTTACAAATTGAAATTGTCAGACTTATAAATAAATTGAGAGTGGTTGTTGCTTCTTTGAAGATAAAGAAGTATTCAGTCAGTACCCTGATATGATTCACACAGTAAAATCCTTTGCCAACTTGCCATTAGAATATGACAACAGAGGGCTGGCTAAGTGGTGCAGTGAATTCAGTACTGGCCCTGGAGTCAGGAGGACCTGAGTTCAAATCCAGCCTCAGACCCTTAATACAAAAACTAGCCATGTGACCTTGGGCAAGTCACTTAACCCCAATTGCCCTCTAAAGAAAAGCAAAAAAAAAAAAAAAAGAATATGACAAGAGAAAAGAACAACTGAGGTTAAAGGGGAAATGGAATCAATGCAAGGGGGGAAATTAAATAAATTTCAAACTACTGAAATACCAATTGTAAGATGTAATATGGTGATCCTTTGGATAAAATCTATTTCTGTCAAAACTATTTTTTAATGTTAAAATAATTGGAAATTATTAGATATTCTGGGCTAAATGCCTCTATACCTTAATTCTGTTTCTAGCTAAACATATTTAGAGCAGCACTGATCCATCATGACAGTGTATTTGTCCATATAGAGACCTACATTTTGCATGATATAATATTTCTTTCAAATAAAAACACAAGCATTTTCACTCAACAAGCATTCATTAAGTATCTAACATCTGCCAGGCAAAATGCTAAGTATTGAGTATATAAATAAAGGCACACATGCACACACTCACACACACACACACCCACACACAATCAAGAACAGTTCTGGTTTTCTGTCCCTACTTTCAAGGAGCCCATAGTTTAATTAGGGTTTGTGAAGATCCACAATTCCCAATTCATGAGAAGAGATCATGGGTGATAGAATTTGGATATAATTTTGATAACATCTAATGAAAATTTTTTTTATTTTGCAGAGGGAAAAACAGATTCAGAGAAGTACGTTGTTTCGCCTAGGGTAACATCACCTTTCAGAGTAATTAATTTTGTAATGGTGAAAACAGCAATGAAACTTAGAGAACCTGGTCATAAATTATGACTTTAACAATTCGATTTTACTATTATCAAGTTACTTTACTTCTTTGGTCTCACTTACCTCACCTGCAAAATGGAAATAATAGGGGCAGCTAGGTGGCACAGTGAGTAAAGCACTGGCCCCGGAGTCAGGAGGACCCAAGTTTGGTTCAGGCATCAGACACTTAACACCCACACAAAAAAACTAGCCATGTAACCTTGGGCAAGTTACTTAACCCCAGTAGCCCTCCAAAAGGCAAAAACAAAACAAAGCAAAAATGGAAATAATAATATTAATTAAATTTAAATTTATCTTGCTGGTTTTCTGAGAAACAAGATTTGTAAGCCTTAAAGAACAATAAAGCCAGTAGCTGCTTCTAAATTCCCATGACTTTGTTATTGCTAGTACAAAGACTAATAGGCTATGCAATGCAATAGAAAAAGTTGGATTCGAAGCCAGAAGTACTTAAGTGAAATCCTGAGTCTGCACTTTAGTATCTATGTGACATAAATCCAGTCATTTATCCCCTTAAGATCCTCAGATTTGTGATATGTAAAATAAAGGAATTAGTCAATATGGTTCTTTTTCAGCCCTAAATATACAATCTTATTGACTCTCAGAGCTAATACACTGATTTCCTCCCCCCCACCCCCAAGGAGAAATGAGCAACATCTGTGTAATGTAAGTTAAATCCTTCTGAAATCAATGATTACAATAAAATATTCTAGAATTGTTGAGTACAGAAATGCTGCATTACCCCCAAACACATGTTATAACAAAGATGAGAGGAATGATTTTTCAGCACTTAGGTGATGGACAGCTCCAATTGGCTAATAGTTGGGAAGCATTATAATCCTAGTAGCAAGGACAGTATTTCCAATAAGTCTGAGTAAATAGAAAGAATCTGTATGGGCACTTTTAATTAAAAATCCCAGGAACATTTCTGCATGCTCCTTTAAAAAAAATAATAGACCAAGAGTAAAACTCAGCCACCTCTCTGGTAAACGGAATTGTTGCATGGTTTTCTAAAAAGGTTCATTAAAAATGAATGTAACAATGTGTCCTATAATTAATGCACTGACAGGCAGAGAAATAGTTAGGTGAATGTTTATATATCTGTGTTTACTTCCCTTGGTTATCTGGTGTCTTGTGGCATTAAGAAATAATAAGAGATTCTAGCTTTCCTCAATGTGCTCAAGTCACCTGGTCCAGTGGAAATAACCTGAAGATTTGTTTGGTGAACTACAAGTGATTTCTGAAAAAGGTGAGTAAGATAGATTCTACATTATTATAAAAGGATAAATGCCCCAATTGGAAAACAAGTGATAGAGTCAAAGAAAAAACAAAAACTTTGTACCAATGCACTTGACTTTGATTCTTGGAAAATTTTTAGAAAGGAATGTAAAAGTGATGTTTAATAAAATCTCAAAATGAGGTGGTGAGCACCAATAATTGATGAAAAGCTCAAGAATGTGTCATGAAAACAAAATCATTATTTTAAGAGTTTGACTAGAATAATAGATAAGAAGAATAATAAATATTGCTCAGAATGATTTTGAATATTTTATAAATTATTCTATTATGGTTAAAAATGTAAAAATACAGGACTAAATTTTAATATAATTAGGTGGATTCAGTACAGGCATATTAAACAACTGGACACAAATAAAAATCACTAATGGCAATGTCAGTTTGGAAAGAGATTCAGTTAAGTGTATTGGTACTTTTTCTTTCATTGTATATGTACAACATTTTATAAGTTACTTAAGATTTAGGTAAAAGCCTAGATAGCATGCATATCAACTTTGAAATCAAGAAAGTAAGATTGTAATAGCTCACAAATGAATAACATATTTAAGTCAAAGGCATTTTGACAAGCTAGAACATTATGACAAGGAGAATAATATTAAATTCAACATGAATAAATACAAAAATCTTACACGTGGATTAAAAAAAATCAATTTTATAAGCCCAAGATGAGAAGGTAGGGCTAAATAGAATCGTATCTGAAAAAAAAATCTTTTGGGTTTAGAAGACTGCAAATTCCTTATGGTTGTGTTGCCGTGAATAGAGAGATAAGCCTAGAGTTAGGAAGACTCATGCTTCTGAGTTCAAATGTGGCCTTAGACACTAGCTATGTGATCTTAGTCTAGTTACTTAACTTTGTTCGCATTAATTTCATCATCTGTAAAAGGAATTGGAGAAGGAAACAACAAAATCCATGCAATTATCCCCTTCAGGGTTTCAGATTCCTGATACATAAAATAAAGTAATTTGGCAATATGACCTCTAGGTTCTTTTTAAGCCCAAAATATATAATCCTATTAAGCTAATATATAATGCAAGAAAGCTAATGGATCCTTGTAACAGCAAGCAACCAAGCATCCCCAGGGTAGCTGCCGACACAGATTCTTAGATCTGCTTTGTTAAAGGAAAGCAACTCAAAATGGGTTAATAAGCTTATTTTAATCAGTCAAATATGTATCATTTACCTAGTTCAGGGGGAAAAGGTCAGCACCCTGTACTTCAGAGTATACAGACAGAATTATCAAGACAGAGAAACAGATCAAGTACACAGGTTCCCAAACTGTCCAACCATTACATCCATACCAAATCAACATCTGGGTTTTTCAAAGCCAGGGGGCTCTCAACAAGGGCTTCCCAGAGTCTCATCTGATCAAATCAAAGAACACTTCTTAAAGTGGGCCCCAAAACAAAGCCTCAAATCAGGGTCTATATAGCCTGCTCCTGGCTCAGAGAATGTAACAACCTTCTGGACCCACTGGTCAATCAAAAAGTATCTACTGAACAACAAGCCTCCCACCCCAGGCTCCAGATGCACTTTAGCCTAGGGGCAGGGAAGATCTTAAAAATTTACATTCCCATTACAATCCTGACTATTGTCAGAGTGGCATTGTATCAAGGAAAAACGACATGGTTGAAAATCCTTTGAACTTTGCCCTTATCAGACCATATCTGTAGTATTTCAATCAGTTTGAGGTATTACAATCTAGAAAGGAAAATCATAATATGGAGAGAACCTAGAGAACATTGGATAGGGGCTCCTTTTCCATTTATTTGCTGGACCAAATGGCCTCTGGAGTCCTGTTTGCCTGGAAGATTCAGTAACCCCATTGATCTTGTGGGGCCTATCTGTTCTGAGAAGCAGTCAATTCACTGGTAAGGGCAGAATCTCATAGGAGAAAGCCTTTCAGAAAGACTTTTGGCTTCATTCATAATAGTGTGACAATTTTGAGGGTTTATCTCATTACCAAAGTATATTTTATGATGCCTTATCTACCAATCTATCTGTCACAAACATTTGAATTCCCATGATTAGTAACTTACCTGGAGTAAAACTGAGTTCTCATAGTAATTAAAGTAATGTCAATTTCTAAATCCCTTCAGTGATGCATAAAACAGCCAATCATTAACACATATTAACACATCAATGTTGTATAGATAACTTTTAAAGGGATCTGCAGCATTGAAATGGGATAGGTAGGAAAAAAGGCAAGAGTCCTCAATTTAGGATACTGTTCAATGAAGGCAAGTCTCTGAGTGTTTATGTGCAGTTGGGCTGACTTTCAGAGCACCCCATCCAATCAAGTGAAGGAGGAGGGCATGTACTATAGTGACAGACTTAAGCAGACCAAAAAGAGTGATGTGTCAGGGCAAGATTTCATGGTAAAGGTAGGACCTTGAGCAGAAACTCGAACAAGCTGATGACTGTTTTTGCTCTATCAATTACCAAGAATTTGTTAAGTACCAATTATGTAATATGTACTATCATAAACACTGGGGTTAGAAATACAAAGTATGAAAGAGTCCCTATCATCAAGCATCTTACATTGAAAGGATGGGGGATACATACATATAGGTATTTATGTGATATATGTATACATATCTGCATGAGTATGTAAAATAAATATATGCATTTGTTATATATACATATGCACATACATATTGTTCAGTTGTTTTTTTGGTCATGTCTGACTCTTTGTGACTTTATTTGGGGTTTTCTGGGCAAAGATACTGAAGGGGTTTCCTATTTCTTTCTCTAGCTCATTTTATGGAGGAGGAAACGAAGACATAAAGTTAGGTGACTTGCCCAGGGTCACACAGCTAGTAAGGCCAGATTTGAGCTCAGTTTTTCATTAGTCTAGGTCCATTGTTATAGCCATGATGCCAATTAGCTGTTTCTAATTGAAATTAAATGTAATTGAAGGGATGAGGCTGTTATGTGGAGAAGGAGGTAACATAAGATACTTTTGCTTAAAAAAATCACTTTGATGACTGTGTGAAGGAATTTCTGGGAAGAGTATTGAGATAGGGAGACCTAACTCTTTATGTGGCTAATCTCATATTTCAAGTGATAGGTGATGCTGGCTGGCCTGAACTAGGGTGTGTGTGTGTGTGTGTGTGTGTGTGTGTGTGTGTGTGTGTGTGTGTGTGTGTGTGTGTGTGTGAGAGAGAGAGAGAGAGAGAGAGAGGGAGGGAGGGAGGGAGAGAGAATAAGGACTGTATATATGTGAGATATGTTATGGAGGTATTTTGTTGTAATTATTTAGTTTTTTTCAGATATATCTGACTGCATGAATCTAATTTTTGTTTTCTTTTGTTTTTTGGCACTAATAGTGAAGTGTCTTGGGTTTTCTTTCTCCAGCTAATTTTATAAATGAGGAAACTGAGGCAAACAGGGTTAAGAGACTTGGCCAGGATCAAACAATAGTAAGTCTCTAAGGGCAGAATTACACCCAGGGAGATGAATCTCTATTCCATCACTTTATTCACTGTTACCATCTCTAATGTGACATAGCTCTGTCCCCTCTGTTTTTTTAATCTTTATTATAATATGGAATTTAAATATACTGCAAATATTTTCCTCTGATCTACAATGATGAATATCAGAAAAAGATTTAAGAACATAACCTTACTATTCATGACTGTTATATCACTTGAGACAGTCTAAAAACTCAAAATATGTTATCACTTCTCTTTTAAAAAGGTGTGTGTATAATATATAAATATATTAATTATAATATATATGATAATATGTTACAAAAATGTATAATATATGTATGTATGTGCATATATGTATTTGCAGAGGAACTATGAGAACATTACCTGGAGTATGTAGACATACAGAGAAGGAAGAGTTTGAAAATGTTTCTTCCCAGTTTATGATAGTTTGTTGAAAATATCATACACTTTCATGTAAGTCAACTTCTAAGGATTTTTCCCCTATCACTCCTTTAACCATCTTTGAATTTTTCAGTTATGATTATTATGATTTTTTATTTTACAATTAGGATATCTATATTTGCTATCACAGGGAGTCTTTTGAAAGGAATATGATGTTTAAAATATTTATGTAAATAAGAGTAAAGTGACCCTCCTCTGCACAAAGAAACCTCATGTTAGGTCTTGGGTTTCAATCCTTTCTTTTCCATTTAGTATTTGTGTGACCTTGGGCAAGTTACTAATTCTCTAATTTTTTCCACATTTGTAAAAGAAAAGGCTCAGTTTCCACCAGTGATATCAAGCTTAAACAGAAATTGGGGCTGCCTGTAGGAAGCGTGTTGATTTGGGTAATATTACATTTTAGTTCATTGAATTTTTATTTATTTTGTTAAATATTACTCAATTATGTTTTAATCTGAATCAGGTGAAAATTGTTTTCTAAATTTTGCTCTCTTGTCATGAATCTTATATGTGAATTTAATTACCTATAATATTTAAGATTCAACAGGTTTTCTTTTAATATCACTGTGCAAAGGCCTTTGAAGGACATAAAGATGCTGAAAAATGTGTAATTAAAAAAAAAAATTTCCTGAAAGAAGTGGACCGAGCCTGTATCACAATTATTTCATCAGTGTACCAGGAGAAAAGGACAGTGGGGAACAAAGCAGCGCATTGGAAATAATTTCAGGACAAGCTGAAAGCTTCCACTGACTTGTTATCTCTAATGTGAGGTATAGCTATGTCAGGTGTGGTGGCCAAAAAAAAAAATACCTTGAGGAAAACAATTAAAGTATAGTTAGGGAGGCTGTTTGCTATTTGCTTCAGGCTCACAAAGTCTGAACATGTATCAAATTTGGGAAACACAGCCTGGGGTGGGGAAATAGTCCAACATACTACTATTGAATTGATTCTTTTTTCTCCAAGATCAGAAATCTCTCTCATCTCCCCGGGAGTGTCTTACAATACAAAACAATCTCCAGGCTTCTCTTTGGAGATAAGCACAGTTGCCTCCCTAATAGAGGCAGTTTGGCTTATAGCCAGGCTAATGCCAGCTGTGGAGGAGAGGACAGAACTTCATAGGGGGTGGCCTTATGTCAGAGAAATTCCTAGGGTAATCTCCATCCAGGATGGGATGATAAAGAAGTCTAAGGTAGTCAGAGTCAAAATCTGGGAAGTAGTTATTTACCTTAGTTACTGTATATGTCTTTACTAGCAAGAAACGCAGTGAATAAAATAAGGGGAGGGGGGTAGGTAAATCTACCCCACCTTTTAAATTTTTTTCCTAGTAAAATATATTTATGAAGAAGTCTGATTTGGACTTATGTACATGTGCACAGGTATACAATCTCTGTCTCTCTCATACACACACAGAATTCATAACAAGCTAGTGGCTTGAATGCTGGTACATGTCTCTGCCACCCTCTGCCACTCTTACTGGATCAATTTATCCTCACAACTATTATACTATATCTCTCTTCATTTTGCAGTTAAACTCCTTGGGAAGGCCTTCCATGATTGGTACTCCTGCTTTCTTTCCTCTTAGTAACATATGTATCTCAATTCCTGTTTGGCACTCTTACTGGCATGAGGTACAAGGAAACTAAGTACTCCCTAAAAATTAGCCCCTTTTTTGAATATCTTGCTGATTCTGCCAAAATGCTGGGTCCATTCACATGAGGAAAAATACAGTTGATTCCCATGGTGAGGAACACACCCACACCGACACACCCACACACACCACCTCACCTTTTTGGGGGGATTGACTTGCCACCCCCTGAGGGATAAAACCAGCATCTTTCTCCAAAGGGACATTTTACTTTCTCCCATTTCCCAGTTCCTTTTTCCTTGTGCACCATGTAATTATGGCATATTTCTGCAGTGGGTTCTTTTTTCCCCTTTTTTAACATTTTGGCTACTGACTCCGATCTTATTTAATGCTGTCAATTGAGCACAAGAGGTGAAAGGGCCAACTTTCTGTTGCTAGAGACTCCGGAGCTTGTAAAAATGTATGATTCTTCATTGGAAGAATGGCTCATTTAAAGATGGATTTTAGCCAAATCTGCCTTAGCAAGGACATAAGCAAATGAACAGGAATAGCCACTTTGTGAAGTTTGGGAGACCCATTTCTGCCTGTCTCTTTCCTTCTCTCTCTCTCTCTCTTTTTTAGTAGACTCCAAATCAAGATTAGAAGACACTGACACCCTCCCACACAAAAAGAATCTCCAATTGGAAGGGGAGTCAGAGTCCATCTATTCTAATCCATGCATTAATACATATCCCCTTTATGAAATATCAGACACATTGATGTTCAGGTTTTAAGTCCTTCACTGAGGCAACCAAGAGTGCAGATGGGAAGGATAGGAAGTGAAGTAGAGAAAGAAAAAATTTAAGATCTTATTCTAATTGGAGTTATCTCTTCTGATAGATCTGCCTTCCATGTCTTGGGCAAGTTCCTGGGCCTCAGTTTCCTCATTTCTAAAATGAGAGCAGTTGAAGTAAGCGTCCTTCAGGGCTTTTGCAATTTATCATATAGAAACGGTTAGTCTTGGAATACAGTATCCTTTCTAGGAGTTATTGTTTTGTTTATTATATTTCTATCCCCTGCACTTATCACAGGATCTGCTAGAGTAAATTGTACAAATGATTGTTGATTGACAGATAGTTTCTCTTCTAGTCTTCTGTCTTATATTCTCTAACCTAAGCATGCCTTGTTTATAGAATGAAAAATGTGAATGTTAGCAGGGACTATTCATGTCATTCTTTTAACTTATCATCACTGTAGGTAGAATGGAGACCCTTTGTCATCCTGTTTTTTTTTTCCTCTGGATCTCCAGCTTCTTAGTGTGTTACCTAAACAGGGTTCGCATAACTAAACATAATACTTCAATATTATGAGTTCCGCATATCTTACAAGAGAAGCAAGCCGTTAATGGACAGAGATAACATCTTCTTTGTTCTGAGGAAAAAGCAACTGCAAACCACTGTGTTTACTAAGATATAATACATACAACAGTTGTACATTCAATATATGTGAATACCAAGGAGAGTTTCAAGTTAGGTTTGAATGAATATATATTTTTGCCTGAGCTTAGAGATTATAACAATCTAGGGTATAAGATCGTATTGTACCTTGGAGTGATGAAGAAAGTATAAGATTTTGATAAAAAGGACCTGGGTTTCTATCCTAGTTTAGTTACCTATTATTGACCTGAGTTGGCCCTTATCAACCCTAGACCTCAGTTTTCTCTTCTATAAATTGAAAGGATCACATCAGATATTTTCCAAGGACTCATCCCTGTTCTAAATACTATGATCTGAAGGAGGATCCAATATAGCAGTGGAATGTAATTCAGAACACAGAGAAAGTGTATACAATGTCTCTATTAATGTAAAGTCAACCCTTTAAAACTTCCCAACTATGAGCAATGAGGAATGATGGTGAAGCATGCCTGTGTTGATCCTCAAACAGGGAATGAAATACAGGTGCAAATTGAAGTTTACATTCTCAATTATGGTCAATGGATTGATTTATTTTGCTTCATTATGAGGGAGTTTTGTTTGAGAGTGCAGATTGAAGGGAAGCAATTGGTTAGTGCCAGTAACTGAGAAATCAGTAAACTTTTTTTTTTAATGGGCTCTGTGTAAAGCCCAAATATTAATTGAAATAGGATGGTGATACAAAATAATAAAAAATGCCTATCAAATGCTCAGCATAATGCCAGACTCACAGTTAAACAATTGTAAATAAATATTGAGAGATTGTATAAATTTATGTCGAGTATAATTTAAAATGCTTTTTTAAATTCTGTTTTTGTTTCCACTTCATGTACAAATATATCCATTATCCTCCTCTACTCTTTGAGTCATTTCTTGTAATACAATTAAAAAAAAGACCAACTAAAATATAGCATCTGAGTCTGACTGTAAATGTAGTAGTAATATACCCAAGACCCCAAAGGAGTGGAGCTACATTTTCTCAACACTTCTCTCCTGCCACTGTGCTAAAATGTTAAAATTTTCTTCACTTGTGGCTAGGTGGTGAAGCAAGTAATGGAAAGAAGATTACCCTTGATATACAGGTGAGTTTGCCCAGGCTCAGGTTAAATGCCCTACTAGTCGACACAGTGACTGAATGTGTAGATCAAGCCCATCTCTTTCTAGTGTACTTCTTGGCACTGGCAGTATGGGATTAGTCCTGCTGCTCTGTCCTGACATCTGTGCCCTCCTGGCCCCTGGGATTTCTATTTACAATCCAAAGGACTGAGAGGAAGACTACAACCTATAGTTAAATTCTCACAAAGGAGGACCTTTGGCTCCTAAATTTACATTTGAAGTGAGGAAGGAAATTATTCAACTGGTTCAAAGTCTCACTTAATAATAGCTCAAGTCAACTTTATACCTTCTCAGGTCTCATAGTCATATATCACCTTTGTTAAGCAGTGGGAAATGTTCAGGGTGTGCTTAAGAAGGCAGAAATTCTTTATAAGATTCTGGTCTGTGAATTAGAAAAAAAGTAATCAAGCAGAGTTATGAGACATTAAAGCAGATGTGGCATTTCTCATTCTTCCCCTAACAGGCAGCATGCTATAGTGGGGAAAAATATGTGGGATTTTAACTGAGCACACTTGGTTTAAAATCTCTGCTACTGACCAAGTATATGACCTTGGGTAAATCATTTCACCATTCTGTGGTCTTGATGGGGGAGAAGGCAATAGGTTATACAGGAACTCTGATCAATATCAAGGACCAGAATCCCTAAGATTCAGTCTGGAAAGAATTCAGTAGGCCCAAGCAGACTTGAAGTCAGGATTGTAAAAGTTTATTGTTATGCTTTATAGTAGTCAGGGGTTCTTAGGGAACCTGCAAACTTAAAGAAAACATAGGCATAGTTTTTAAAAAGTTGAGGCAGTAAATCAGGTGTCAATTATGCTAACTAGGTAAGGGTGGGATTAGGGAGGAGGTAAGGAGTGGTCAGTGCTTAAAGAAACATGCACTTTTAATGTCAACTTCACAGGCATATTGCCCATAATTCACTGGGAAATAGCCCAAGGTGGGGTGGGTCTACCTGGAGATGTGGTTTTAGGTTTGAAAAGTCACTAAATCAGCTAGCAATCAAGGGCTGACTGAGAAATATCTAGTCTGCCACCCATCAGTGTCATGTTTGACAAGATGGATGTTGGGAACCAAGGCTGATGGAGACTCAGTATGTGTATAATTGGCTAAGGAGTTAAGTTACAGATAGTGCATTGAAGGATTCATAGGTGCAGCTGGCCACAATACTAGGGGGAGATAACATTTGCCTAAGCTAAAATGTTTGTAGATGGTTTAGTGAAGGATTCAAAGGTGTAGCTTGTTATTCTTCCAAGTAGAAATAAACAGTTCATGAGCTGTTGCTAGGCAGAGTGCTGGAAGGGGGAAGAGGCAGAGTTAATGCTCTGAGGCTTGGGGAGGGGGGGTGGGGGTGGGTAATGTGATTTTACAAACTGAGGTTATAATCTAATATTACAGACATAGATCCCAAGCAGCCCATCAGTCTCAGTTTCCTCATTTGTAAAATAGGATTCACAATATAGCATCTACCTCAGAGGCTTGTTGTGAGGAGCCAATGATGCTTGCACACCTTAAAAGTGCTATATAAGTGTCACTTAGTTGAAAATCTACATGTTTAATGGAATGACTGACCAAAGGGAGTCCAGGCCTTAGCCAAGGGTGGGGAACCTGTGGCCTTTGACTGAATCCAAACTTCAATAGAACAAATGTTTCTATGAAAGTTGGATTCAAAGGGCCTACATTTCAGGGCCTCAAAGGCCACAGGTTCCCCACCCCTCCTTTAGATCATGCCCAGATATTTCTTACCTAGTTAAAATCCAAATACTTTGGACATTGTGGAACAAGATTTTTGACAATGTGTAAATGAGGGACTGGTGTGGTGTAGTTATAAAGAGAATTCTGCTTGCCTGAGAAGCTAGAGAGCCTAATGGCTAACAAATTGCAGCCAAACTCAGTATGCCCTAAAAGGACTATTTAGCATGAATTGCTGATGGCTATAGTGAAGACACCAGTTAATCCTCTATTGTTTTTGGATTTAGTCTCTCATTTTTATTTCAGTACAAATTCTTGGGGAAGAGAGCCCAAGTGACTCATGAGTTCCACAGATCCATCAGAGGTCTTGCAAGTGTAAAAACTGGCCCTAGAGTCTATCATAGTGAAATGGTAGTGGCTGAGAAGAGAAATCCCCTAAGACAGAAGTATAAAAGTAGATTCTGGAGGTCAGCAGCAACTTGAAGAATTATGACCCCTCATGTAGGAGAGAACTACTTCCTATAGATTTTCAGAAACTGCAGAAGCCAGCATAAAGGGTATTTCATGAGGACCATACAAACACAGTAATATAACTTCTGAAGCCAGGATTTGGGAGGTAAACTTTGCACATATGTATTCCTTATAGTCAGCATGTAAATAAGTATTTAATAGCTTCTGTGCCTATCACATCACTAGGCATACAAAGAAAGCCAAATTATATTTCCTACCCTCAAGGAGCTCTCAACTAAATGGGAGAGCTAACACAAGAACAATTATGTACAAACAACTATATACAGGCTAACTACAAAGCAATGAACAGTTGAAAGGAACTAGAATTAATTGGGATTGGAAATTAAGAAGGCTTTTTGTAGAAGACTAAATTTTTGTTGTAACTCTTAAGGAAACCAGGAGTTGGAAGTGAGCCAGGAGAGTCATGGGGCAGCTAGAGAAAATGCCCAGAGCCTAGAGATTTTATTCAAGGAACAGCAAAGAGTACTCAGAGAGGTAAAAGGTATCAGAAACCTGGAAAGTTGTGTGGGGGTAGGCAATTGAAAGCTTTGAACACTAAAGAGAGGATTTTGTATTTAATCCTAGAGGTAATAGGAAGTCATTGATTTTATTGAGTAGATGAGTGGTTATGGTCAGACCTGAGCTTTCAAAAATAACTTTGTTGGCTGCATGGAGAATAGACTTGAGTAACTAGAGATTTGTATCAAGATCAACCATTAGACAATTGCAATAGGTGTGAGACGAGGTCCTGAAGAGGACATTGATAGTATCAGAGGAGAGAAGGGAGAGTATTAAAAACATTTTGTAAAGGTGAAGAACAGGTGAAATCAATAAGCCTTGACAACAGATTGGATATGATGTAATCATATCCAATAACAGTGAGAACTGGGAGTAAGGCATGACATATAGGTAGTGAGAATCAGGAAATAGGAGGTTGGTGGTATACTTAGCAAAAATAAGGAAGTTTGGAAGGTTTTGGGGAAAGATGAAGAATTGAGTATTAGATATGTTAAGTTTAAATATCACAACTGGATCTCAAGTTTGATATTTCCAAAAGGTAATTGAAGATATGATCTTGAAGATTGACACAGAATTTAGGAATGGATAAGGAGATTTGAGAATCATCAGCATAGATAACTAAATCTATGGAAGCTTAAGAGATCAACAAGTTAAATAGTACAAAGAGGGGAAAAAAAGAATGTTCAAGACAGAGCCCTACCTACAGTCAGTGACCCGGATAAAGATCACCAAAAGGAGAAATGTACCTTGTGCATCCTGCAGATATCACCTTTAGGAACTCAAGGTCAAGCCCTAGGGGACTAGAGAGAGACTTCATGGAGCAAGGGTAGTGTACAGTGACTTTATAATCCAAATACTTATTAAAGTCCTTCAGAGTACAATCATGGGCATTGCATAGGTTATAAAGATTTAAACTGAGACGATACCTAAACCTCCTTGACAGAGATTGCAATATTTTTCATTTCCTCCCAAATCAAAATTATATAAGGCTATGAAAAACCAAGCATTTCTCATAATAATTGTATTCATGTTAAAATGTTAGAGCTAAATCACACTTTCTCCACAACCACAGTATGAGATAGAAAGCTCTTGTGTGTGTGTGTGTGTGTGTGTGTGTGTTTCTCCTCATTTATGGATTAGAAAACTGAAATTCAAAACCAATGAAGGCAAAATTAGAAGGAAAACAGGAAACTGGGGATAAAAATTACAAGAACTTTATCTGATTAAGGCCCCATTTCTCAAATATATAAGGAATGGAGGCAAATTTTTGAAAATAAAAGGCATCTTGCAATTGATAAATGGTCAAAGGCTGTAAACAGGTTTTTTTTTTTTTTTTTTGGCAAGGCAATCAGGATTAAGTGACTTATCCAGGGTCACACAAGTAGTAAGTCTCAAGTGTCTGAGGCTTGATTTATACTCAGGTCCTCCTGTCTTAAGGTCTGGTACTCTATCTATTGTACCACCTAACTGCCCCAAACAGGCAGTTTTCAGAAGAAGAAATCAAAGCTATCATAATCACATGAAAATTGCTTTAAATCACTAATAATTCAAAAAATGGGAATTAAAACAACTCTAAAGTACCACCTCAGATCTATCAGATGGGTAACAGAACAGAAAAGGAAAATTACAAATGATGGAGAGGATATGGAAAAATAAGCACACTAATGCATTGTTAGTAGAGTTGTGAAGTGGTCTGACCATTCCAGAGAAGAATTCAAAACTATGCCCAAAGGGTTTTAAAATTGTTCATTCACTTTGACCTTGGAATATTGCTAATATCTACCTTTATCTGAAAGAGATCAAATGTAGAGGACTCATGTCTGCCAAAAAAAAAATCATAGCAGCTCTTTTTGTGGTGGCAAAAACTGAGAGGAACTCCATGAAATGGGAAATATTCAACAAATTGTGCTATATGGTCATCATAAAATAGTATTGTGCTGTAAGAAATGAGGAAGAGGATGGTTTCAGAAAAATCTTGTAAGACTTATATGAATTGATACAAGCAAAATGAGTAGAACCAGGAGAACAGTCTACACAGAAACAGCACTATTTTAACAATGGTGAACTGCAAAATAATTTGCTATGCTGATCAATAAAATGATCTGTGACAATTCCAAAGGATTAATAATGAAAAATAATATATATCTCCAGAGATAATTGCTGAACTCTAACTGCAGATCAAAGCAAATTTTTCCCTTTATTTTTCTTGTTTTGTTTCATTTTGTTTTGCAAATTGTCTAATATGGAAATATGTTATACATGACTTTATATGCATAAAAGATATTATATTGATTTCCCTCTCAATAAGTTAGGGTTAGAATTAGAAGGGAGAGGTCCTAAAGGGAGGGAAACAATTTGTAACTGACTTTTTAAAGAATGCTGACAAAAAATAAAGCTGAATTGACACTTGACAATGGAGGTACCTTGGGTCCAGAAAAGTAAAGTGTTTTTTCCAAGTTCACAGAGGTGAAAAGATAGGATTTAAGTTCACAGATAGGATTTAAACCTATATCCCTTTACACAGGAGTTAGGGCTCTTCCTACTATGCTAAAATGGTAAAACAATGAGGATATCTTAGTAAAGAAAGTATTGATGGTCATACAGTCATAGGTTTAGAAACTTTGAAGTCACCTCATTCAAACTTCTCATTTGACAGAGAGGGAGATAAGGATTGAGACCCACAGGTTTTCTGTATCAAAATGTAGTATGCCAGGCTCAGACACTTAGCACCCACCCAGAAATAACTGGCCATGTAACCTTGAGCAAGTTACTTAACCCCGAATTGCTTTAAAAAAAATGTAGTATGCTTTCCTGTATCCTTTGCTGCAGTCCAGACTATATATAGAGTGTAAGAGCAAGCATATTGGATTTTTGGTATCATGTGTCTAAGGTAAGCACATTCGAATCTCTATACCTTTCAGTACAGAGGGAATTAAGGAGCCATTAAGGATGAAAGAGATGTTTCCTCTGATTTATCATTTAGATGTAAAGTCATATGGGATTTGAAGTTCACTATTTCTTACCTTGAAATTGCACTAGAAAATAAAACTTAATGGCTTTTGTTACAGTTAAAAATAAAGTTTTTGATAGCACAGATGTATGATATTCTGACTAAATCCGTTTGTAAAATCATGAGGTTATAGTATTTTTGATTCCCAACACAATAGACCCAATGCTATGCAATAGATTCTCAATTTCACATATCTGTCCCATCAAGATGAAATAGGCACTGAATATCACACATGCAAGACTCTTAGAGTAAGTGTAAAGTTGCTTAGGATTTTCTAGGAATTATGTGTATTGTAGTGGTCTAGGCTCTAAACCTTTATGGGCTATGGTTTTTCTATCTTTTGGTGGAGGAGTTTGAAGTAGCTGATTTCTACTGTGAGTCTCAGCCTCAGCATTCTAGTTTTCTGTGACACAGAAGGATGCTGTCATAATAACATTATTGATATTAATAATAATGACATTTCTATCTGAACCACCTAGGAAAAAGTGAATGAGATGATAATGATAGAACATTCATTCTGAAATCAAACCTGAATGTGGAGAGTGTCTTTAATGCAATTAGAACCTATGTAATATCAATAAATGTACTTTCTTGAACTATAAAATGGAGCAGTACATCAAGGAAACTATTCAAACAAAAATGTGCATAATATTGGAACACTTGGTCCATTACCCTACGGACGTTATAGGATATAAAACTAAATTTTACAGTTGGGATTTTCAGCACAATTATTCCATAAAGATCTCAGAAATGATCCAGACTAAATTCTAGTAGGGGAGTTCAAGAAAAAAAAAAAAGTGAATCATTTTTCCAGCCCATCAACAGGAACATACACTTGGGGCAGAGTCTAGTCAGGATCAGCTATGTAACATTTTAGTAGTAGAAGTAAATGAGGCCCTGCTCATGGCTCTGTCCCAGGGCAGGAAATAGATCTCAGTTTGGCAGGGGATACCTAATGTTGCACAGGGAGAAGAAATGTATGACAGCTGGCAGCTATGTCGCATGGTAACTACTGCTGGATTTTAGATCCGGAGAAGGAGAAACTTTGTTTCTTCCAGGGGTGGCTATATCCTGAGTGAGAAGCAAGAACATTAAACATCAACTGTGTTGCTCTGATAATAGGAATAGGTCTTTGGATCCAGCTCCTGAAAGTCTGAAGCCTGTAGTGTTTTCTATTTTTCTTATGGTGACTGAATCTCTTTTGATGGAAGAAAAAGTTAGGGAGAGAGCATAAATGCTTCTTAATTGCAAATACACAAAAATATTCATTTATAGGCAAATAAATGAACAGGTCAAAAATTACAAAAATAGTTTGGAGAAAGTATTTTTTTTTCATTTTGTAATAGAAAAGGATGATAATAGGTACATATCAGTGAATTTGTCAAATGAAACCAAAAGTAATTTACATTACCTCAGAGACTTTAAAATGACTATTCCAAAGAATGGAATCAAAGTGCCCTGCAAGGCTGGCATTCATATCAACTCATCCAGCAATATGTAAACAAAGAAAGGCAGTAGACTGAGTTGTGAAGACTGGTTTGAGAAAAATGAGAGATTTACCATAACAATTCTGTATTGAATCATGGCCATGAGAAATCACACAAAAAAGTTATCCTTAAGGATCCTGGAGGTAATGACCAATGCATGATATACAGAAATATAGTAGAATCTGTGCAACAATCAAGGGATATTATTTTTTTTTTGTAAGCAATCAGGATTAAGTAACTTGCTCAAGGTTACATGGACAGGTGTTTCTGGGTGTGGTGCTGAGTATATGAGCCCGGATTTGATCTCCAGGTCATCCTGACACTGGAGCTGGTGCTCTTACTCGCTGAGCCACCTGGCCACCCCTAAGCAATTGGGGTTAAGTAACTTGCTCAAGGTTACACAGCCAGTTATTTCTGGGTGTGGTGCTGAGTATCTGAGCCTTGATTTGATCCAGGTCATCCTGACACTGGAGCCTGTGCTCTTACTCGCTGAGCCACCTGGCTGCACCCAAGCAATTGGGGTTAAGTAACTTGCTCAAGGTTACATGGCCAGGTGTTTCTGGGTGGGTGCTAAGTGTTGGAGCCGCTATCAAGAGATATTATTAAAGGCAATCATTTACTGAATACCTACCGAGACCTGACTTGGTGGCTAAAATTAGACATCACAAGGTCATTATCTTTCATGAATTGAAAGTTGGCCAGTTCCTATGGCACAAATGCAGAATTCAAACTATACCAGCAGATTTAGCCAATAAACTTGTATAAGCAAAAGATTAAATCAAACTGAATTATCATCTACAATCACTTAGAATTACCAATTTTTTCTAAAATATAGAAGAAATCATTTTAACTGATGTCAGTTAATAAATATTTCTTAAGTACTTACTATGTGCTAAGCACCGTGCTTGGATGTTAGATGAAAATCTTTTAAGCTGAAGGCACTGAAACCACATATGAAGAGGAAGAGGAATGCATCATCTTCATTAACTTACATGACACTGGAATTTGTCTGAATATATATTTTAGTTACCATCTAGGTGAGATAACATCTTAATATTTTATTGAATTGAAAAAAATTAATTTTTTCTACTTTTTAAAGAGCCCACAAAACATTAACTACAAAAGAAAAAATATCAGGATAGTGATTTTTTCCTAGGACTAGGTTAGGAGATATGCATGAATTTACCATAATTCCCTGGTGTAATTATACAAATGGAACAAAACCAACAAGAATATTTCTTCTTTTGCTATGCTCTCTCATTGGCCTCATTAGTTCTCAGGGATTTAATTACAATCTGAATGGAGGTAATTCTAAGACTTAAGTATCTAGCTGGAGGCTTAAATCATCACTTGTTTATGGGCCATTTCTAACTCTATGCTCTATAAGTGCCTCAAACACAGCATATCCAAACGAGAACTCATGCCTGAGTCATCCTGACCTATGTGTTATCACTGAACTCTAGAGAAGAGAGGGAGGCTGGTGACTGCACATTTATGCCTCATTTAAATCCAGTTCGCTTGCAAATCAAGATATCACCTTCCTGAAGGCATTGCTCCTCTGCAAGAATGAAGGATGAATAACAAACAAAAACATCATACCCACCCATTCAATCCACTTCTTTTTATATTTGTGTTAACATCCTTCTAGTCATCAGTTATAACAACCTTGATATTTTCTTTACTCTTCAATTTCCTTCACTGTAAATATCCTTTTAGTTATCAAATCCTGTCCTTTCTACCTTCACAAGTTTCCCTTACCCAGTTTTTTCTATCTAGTCATATAGCCATAATTGTCTTTCTGGCCCTCATCACTTTTGGCTAGAGAATTTAAATGCTGTCTCAAGTCTTCCTTCCTTTCAAATCATCTTCAAAACACTCGACAAAGTGATTTTCCTAACTGTAGATCTTTTTAAATCACTCAATACACTTCAATGGCTCCCTATTTTCTCTGGGGTAAAATAAAAACTTTTCTCTTTGGCATTTGTGGTCATTCCCAATGAAGCTCCAATGAATCTTTCCAGGTGTATAATGCCATATTACTCCTCTTCTTGTACTCTAAAGTGAAGCAAACTGGACTTTTTCTTTCGCACATATAATTATTTCCTGGTTCTGAGTCTTTCAGTTGGTAATTTCTTATGTCTGGAATACATTCCCTTCTCATCTGTACATCTTAGAATCCCTTGGTTTTTTTTTAAGACTATGTGAGTGCTACTTTCAACATACATCCTTTGGTGAACTCTACTTGCCAGTTCCCTCCCTCACAAAAAAAAAAATTTAAAAAACCCTGTAAATAGATAGATATATAGATACATATTCACATCTGTGTATAGTATCTATATACCCATTTATATACATATTGCCTCTACCAATAGAATGAAAGTTTTTTGAGCGCTGGGAGAATACTATTTTAGTCTTAGTATCCCAAGTGCCTACACTAGTGCTACAGGTATGTAATAAATACCTCTTGACTTTTTAAATAACAATTATTAGTTTTGTTATATTAGTTAACTAGGTAATTGTGCAAGATGTGGAGTCAGGCTACCTGTGCTTGAATTTGGCCTGAGAAACTTACTAACCACATGATTCTGGACAAATCATATAATATTCTGGACCTCAGCAGTATAATTGATAAAACAGAGTGAATAATAGTACCTACCTTAGAGTGTTGTGGTAAGGATCAAATTAGATAATACTTTAATAGTTCCTTACAGAACTTAAGACTTCTTAAAAGTTAACTATTATTATAAAATAAACAGTTATGTGTAGCATTAATATAGTATAGTAACACATACAAAGTAGGTATATCCATTGTTCCCATTAAACCTCATAGCAATCATGTCAGGTAGTAGTAATTACCATGATTTTTGCTGCTTGACAGTTAAATCAGAACCATTTTTCACTATTGGTACTATGACATTACAAAACAATCCCATCATCCCACTGTGGAACCTTTCTGTAATGTGTGCAATTCAATTACCCATTTATAACATGTGTCTTATAGAAGTAACTGCCCCTAGTAACATCATTTCACCTAGCATCATGTTTTCCAGGGAACCAATTAATGACTCTAGGCTGGGGTGGCCTGTAATTAATCTGGAAGGAGGCAAAGATCCAAACAGCTAGTGAGCAGGGTAATGAAAATCCAGATCGATTGTGAAGTTCAATATGGAATGGGTTTGCTCCTTGTCTTGCTAAAAGAAAACCAATTTAAAACACCTGGCTTGATAATGGAACTTCACAATTCCTGAAAATTCTCCCACTTGCTGAGAGAAAGTTACATGTAATAACATCAAGCTGTAGCATTGCCTATTTCCTGTTTCACTGTCAACAGAGTTTAGCTCTTAACATTGCTATCTATATGACAGGCAAGGTAATGTGATCACCATCCTGGGTAACACTATTGTTTCACTATCTTTTTAATGGACTCATGCCCAGCCTCCACGGAGATGCTCCTGCTATTGTCAAATATTCAACAGATACTATAAAATCTCATAACATATCAATGAAACCTGATGAAATGAGACTTGGCATAAATGGAGAATTGATAAAATATTTATTCAGGACCTTATGTGGGTTCATTTTATTTAGAGGCCTGTGGGTGGAAACTCTTCAATTTTAAGTACAGTTATCAAAATACCAATAACGGGTCTGCCTGCAGTGCACCCAAAATAATCATCTAATTTAAAGATCTCTCTCTAGGTATTTGTGTTCTAGGTATATGACAGAATGCAGGCAGTTTTCACTTTATGTAAGGGTTAGGTTCTCAGAGTACTGTTTAAAGTCAAATTGCATAGAAGAGTATAACGGCCTAATCCTTAAAACCTGAGACAAATTCCATCTCCGATGTTTACAACCTCTTTGTTCTTGGACAACTCACCTTTAGATCTCAGCTTTCTCATTTTTAAAATAAGGGAACTGAACATGAATTACTTGGTGATTTTCATCTTAAATTTCTTATTTTTCTGTCTTCAAACATCCCTTATTCTTCCAATTAGGCAAACTTCTTCTTTAAAATCAGGTAAAGACGAAGTTGATAAATGTGATCATGATGACTATACACATCATAGGAAAATCCATTGTTTGGTCCTTTCTGAACAGGAACATGTTCCTGTGATTACACTTATTTCTCAAGCAGAAATTAAAGACTGTATTAAGGAAGGCTTCAAATCAACCACTTTATATTGGCTCACTACTTTATAAACTCATCAAATAAATCTAGGTACTATCTTGATTAAAATATTTTTGAAAGGATGAAAAATATTTGGAAGAGTAGTCTTTAGCCCAGTGACCATTGGAGGAACAATGATGCTCACTAACCCTGTTGACTTCCAGGTTTGTTTGTTTCAAGAATACATTATGCTGGGGCTGGCCAGGTAGCACAGCCAGTAAGAGCACCGGCCCCAGTGTCTGGATGACCTGGGGATGGAATCACAGATCAGATACTTAGCACCACACCCAGAAATAACTGGCCATGTAACCTTGAGCAAGTTACTTAGCCCCAATTACTTAAAAAAAAAAGAGAATACATTATGCTTGGAGGAGTCAAGAGAGTGGAGTAAAGGCAGGGACTCACCCGATTCCTCCCACATTGCTCTCCAACAATGTTAAAATAATACCTCAAAATGAATTCTGGAGCTGCAGAATCAAGAAAAGGATGGGGTGAAACAGTTTTCTAAACCTAAACATCTCAGAAGAGCAGCTGAAAAGGTCTGTCTCAACTAGGGTAAAAACGGAACACAGTCCAGGGCAGGCTTCACCTGATGAGCTACCAGCATATATTGGGGGCGAATGAATTGGCAGCAGTGGTGGATTCTGGAGCTCTCAGACTACAGATGATAAGGGCGTCCATCAACTTCACAGAAGGAGATTACAGGGACCCTTTGTTGTAAGCATTGTCTGTAAAGGTTTCCATGTCATCGTCCCAGGGTAAGGAAAAGCATCAGCAGGAGCAGGACCCCAGTCACAGTTCTAGGGCAGAAAAGATATTTATGTGGAGGTGGTTATTCTGGGAAGATGGTGGAATGAATCAGAATTTTCCAGGCACTCCAGATTTCCTCTACAAATGGCCAGAACTTTGCCACAAAATGGATGCAGAGCAGCAAAAATATAGGGAGTAATGCAGGTGTTCTCCTAAAACATCTTGAGATGACCTCAGCAAAGACTCCAGGGGCTGAGGTTTGCCAGAGTGAAATGTAAACACCTCCAGGCTGACTCCACTGAATCAACAAACAGCAGGCTCTGGAGCTGCTCTGTCAGGAAGCAGAGTTTCACCTCAACTTTCACCTCAATCAGGGCCTCAAGAAATTTCACCTTGCAAACTTTCACCTTATGGTCTCCGGCATTTTCATTGCAGGAAATTTTACCTCAGAAACTTTCATCTAAGAAACAGCAGATGCTGAGTGGAGGAAGATTGAAAGATTGCCCCTAGCCTTGACACCCCCTACCCCCCCACCTCCATTCCACACACACTTTTTCTGGACCAGAAGTGATCCTGGGCTAAGGCTGTGGGAGAGCAGGAGTAAGCAATTGCCTGGTGAGTGAGGTACCACAGGGATCAAGAACATTTTCAGGATAGTCTGGATAGGGCCCCTAAAAATGTGGTTAGGGGAGGAGAAAGAGTCCCTGAGGTTGAGCGTCTAGACAGAATTCAGAAAATAATAATATGGAGGATCTGAGCTCTAGGGCAACATTACCTACAACTAGGGGGTGAAAACTTGATTATAAAAGCAAGCTAGTAAAAATAAAATAAAACTGAGTAAGCAAAGAGAAAAGAACACAATTACTGATAACTACTTCGGTATAAAAGAAGAGCTGGGTCAATATCTGGAGGAAGATAGGTTTAAAAAAAAATCCCACTTCTACCCAAAAGAGTAATATCAAATGGTCACAAGTCCAAAAATTTTCTTGGAAGAACTTAAAAGGAATTAAAAAATCAAGTAAGAGAGAATGAGGAAAAACAGTTAAAATAAATTACAAAGAAAATTATAAATTATAAAATAGAGTTAACCAATTGGAAAAAGAGCTCCAAAATCTTAGAGAAGAAAATGATTTTGTGAAAACTTGAATTGGGCAAGAGGAATTGAATAATATTATAAGAATCTAAGAAATAATGAATCTTAAAAAAAATAGAAAAGAATCTGAAAAAATCTCATTAGAGAAACTGATCTGGAGAACAGATCGAGGAGAGACAATTTAAGAATTGTCAGACTACCTCAAAGTTATGATTAAAACAAACAAACAAAAAAACAAATATCATTTTTCAAAGAATTATTAAGGAAAATAGCCCTGAAGATCTAGAACAAGAGAGTAAAGTAAAAACAGGAAAAAAATAATTCCTTTTCACCATCTGAAAGAAATCCCAGGAGGAAAATTTACAATAATGTCATTGCTAAGTTTTCAAATTCCCATGTTAAGGAGAAAATATTGCAAAAAACAAGAAAATAAAAATTAGATACCACAGAAATACAGTCAGGATTTTACAATACCTAGCAGCTTCTACTTTAAGATACCATAGGTCTTGAAACATTCTGTTTCAAAGAGCAAAAGAGCTGGAGTTGTGTCCAAGAATAACTTACTCAGCAAAGTTGAGTATAATCTTGTATGAGAAAAAAAAGTTCATTTGATGAATTGAGAGACTTTCGGGTATTTGTAACAAAAAGAACAGAACTCAAAATTCAATATAAAATATCCTGAAGAAATGTAAGGAAAACACTAATGACTAGCAACAAGGCATTCATTAAGGACAAACTATTTATACATATATGTGTGTGTGCACATATATGCATGTTATATGTGCATATGTATATATACTTATTATTTACATATACAACTTTATATATAAGTGGAAATGTCATCAGTGTTCTTAAAACTGTCATTATTACTCAGATAGCTTAAAAGAAAGGCTGGGGCCAAGTAGTGTATGATGAAGTGATTCTAAAAAACAAAATTGGATAGGAAAAGGTAAAAGGGAACAATTATAAAAATGGGGCATGAAAGGAAGAACTAATACAGAGGAAGAAGGTGAGGTGGAATTCTAGTAATTTTGGAACCTTTCTCTCATCTGGATTGAAGAGGAAACTCCATGTACACCTAGAAGGGTGTACAAGCCTTCAGAACATGTAGAGAGGTGAGAAAAGTGGGGGACGGTACAGGGGAAAGACTTTAAGAGAGGTGTGTCAATTGAGATTAAGGAGAGGGGGAAGGAGAGAGGGAACTCTTGGAGGGGTGGGTGAAGTGAGAATATGAGGTAACAAGAATATGGTAAAAGGAGAGGCTGAGAAAGAAAATAGTGAGTCAAAGTAAGATGGAGAGAAATTCATAATACTAATTATAATTTTGAATGCGAATGGGGTGTTTATAGAGGCTCTCTTTGTGGTAGCAAAGATCAGGAAATTGCAGGGATCCCCAAAAATTGGCAAATTGCTGAACAAGTCATGATGGGTGATTGGGATGGAGTACTAATGTACTCACACAGACTATTTGTGCCTGTTCTGTGCCTACAGGAGTCCTTAGACCAAAATTTTGAGAAGGACTGATCTAGTCCAATGTCATGAATTTGAAAAAAGAAGTTACGGGGCCCAAGAAAGGTACAATAGATCTTAATTGACTGCTTTTCCAGTAGAACAAATTGAATTTTGGGTAAGGAGAGGAAGAGGGCAGAGAAACATTGAGACTCTGCAACTCTTTGTATGGATGACCAGGGAAGTTAAAGCTGATGGCTAGGGTCAGGCCAGAAATTTGTTCTCTTTCACTGTTGACCCAAATTTATAAATCTTTAAGGTCTACCCAATTTGAAATCTATGTATTTATTGTTCCTCCATTGACATATGTTGTTACAGCTCTGTGTCAATGCCTATTATTTGGTCTCTGTTTTGTTGTAAGTTCTGATTGGAGTCTATGGGAATAAGCCTCCCTTTGGCACTATACAATTTAATTAGACTTCCAAGAATATAATTGTAAGTACCATTAGTCTTACTGTTTCTGGGGATTTTTACAAAGGAAATTCAACACTCTGTAGGAGTCACTATAAAGATTTTGTATTAGTTGCTTTCTCAACTTTTGTTGCCTCAAAAAAAAAAAAGATAGCATAGGTAGATTTTTAGAGAACTCCATCATTTACTTAAACCCCAGTGCTTGTTCAACCACAGGAATCTTTGTAGCTCTCAAACACCCAGACTCTTCAAAGGCCAAATGACTGGACTTGTCCAGGGAATGTCCTCGACTCTCCCTTTATTTTACTCCTGCCCTGAGGTCCACTGCTGCCTAGGGGAGTTAAGTGCTTTGTATCACTGCACCTGGCTTTGCCTGTGGTCCCAGGTGGAGCTGCAGATGCATGACATTGCTGTTGGAAAATGTTATGTTAGCACCATAGCTCTAAAAACAAAGTGAGTAAGATGATGTTGAGGATCAATCTTCCTTCTGCCCCATCATAATTCATCAGTCAGAGAAAGAGATTGCAAGAACAAACCACCTGGGAGTATGATTAGGTGGGAAGGTAAAGGAAGAGCATTCTCTATTGGCTGGGCTCCGGTGCTTCAGAGGGTCAGATACTATACACAAAAGCATCAAACACCTATATTAGTGTATATTAAGTCATTTAGCTGGTTCATGGAACATTGCAGCTTGTCCCAGGGATATAGGCAAAGAACTAAATATTGACTCAGCAAGAGCACAAATGAGGACTCTAATTAAGTGAAATGGTACCAAAGGGAGGTTTATTCCATACACGCAAGTAATAGCTTACAACACAATAGAGACCAAATAAAGGGCACCGAGATACAGTCTTAACCATAGATGTACTCAGGGGAACAGAGGATATGGAGGTTTCTATTGAGACAGAAGTTCGATATTTATAAATACAGGTCAACAATGAGAAAGAAGGAGCAACTGGAATCATCCCAGGCAGTCAGTGTGGGCCCTAATAACCAATTTTAAAAGCAGATGCTGACCTCCAGTGGGCAAAGAGAGGCCCTATCTCCCTATGGAAGAAACTGTGTTTCTCCCTATGGAAGAAATCTATGTCAAGGAAACCCCAAATGTGATTGCAAAGAGTTCAACAATGAAACAATTGAACAATAACAAATGAAACAATTGAACAATAAAAAATTCCCTTCTTACCCTAAATATTAACTAGAATAATGGAAGTGTGTGTCTACACACATACATACATATATGCATGTATATTTACATATATATATTTACACACATACATATACATCTGAGTAGAGGACATAAAAATTTGAATTGAGAGAGATGAAAAGTATATTATGGTGTCCCTTCCTTTCAGAATCAATGATTTTCTGTCATGCACCTAGCACAAACTGAAGATTGCATTGTCTGTCTCATGGAGAATCCAGATTGGAGTAAGACATGGACAGAATTAGGGGACCAGGCTGTTACAGATTTTTCTGCCAAGTGTCGACTGTCTTCAGGAACAAGAGAATGGGGAGTGGGAGTTGGAGGCTTCAAGGAGCTAAAGTCATACTGTCTTAGAAAGATATTCTTTCATGTACATTTTGGTTATATTGAAGGAAACCAATGCTGGTTCTGATTTATTCTGCCTTTTCATTAAAAAAATTAAGTTCATCTACTAGGTTATATAATTTAGTGTAATTGTATTTAGTATAGCAGATGTATAAATGCTTTTATTTTATAATGATTCTTTAATGCATACTTTAATTAACACTGTCTACTATCCAAATATTCCAAAATATTTTTAACCATCTTATAACTATGTAGCAAATTGTGTTTTGTGAATGTTGATAAATCTGTCCCTAGTCACCATCCACCTATTCTAATCATTTCTGTCCTTCAAGTTTGGGTTCAAATTTCTCTTTGTGAAAAATCTTCATTAGCCATTCTGATCTATCTCACTTCTGTGCTCTTATATCCATTTACTGTCTGCACTATATATTTTGGCCATTAAGCTAATGAGGATAATAATTAATTTGGTTACTATCCAAAATTATGGAATTATTTCTTACTTGTTAATTTGGTTATGTCTTAAAAACAAAAGGGACCTATAAGTTTTTACCTTTTCCTCCTGCAATATATTCCTGAAACAAACTGCACTGATTTTGGGGAGACCCTAAATAGTAGGTGCTTAATAAATATTACACTTGTGTAATTATTATAAAGCTAGACTAGGAAGAATGAGGTAGAAGTTATAAGAAGCTAATAGATAAATAAGGCAAGCTCACCATTTCCTCTTAATTATGGGCATTTTCTTTGACTGATCTCACTAGGACTTGGTTCAGTTACATAATGAGCAGAATGTCTCTCTGAAAAGCTCACATGCCTGCCAATGGCGTGTAGGTGGAAAAAAAAATGGAGACCTCCCAAAAGAAGTCATGAGACTAATGATGGATACTTTTAATTTAAAGATGTGAATGAGTAACTTAAACACCCACAGACTCACAAGTTTCAATATTGGTGACTGACCATTCCTAAGCTTATTTAGCAAATAGTTCAAATGTACTTTAACACTTCCTTTGACAATGCATAATTGCTACATTCATTTCACCCGAGAGAAAGTTCAGTCTTATTTTTAACTATAGAGAAATCTCATCTATCCTTATTAATATGTTCTGAAAAAAAGAGTAGATATTAGTATCATAATGTGCTTTCCTATAGTGTTTTTTTTTTAAGCAATCAGGGTTAAGTAACTTGCTCAAGGTTGCATGGCCAGTTATTTCTGGGTGGGTGCTAAGTGTCTGAGCCCGGGATTCGATCTCCAGGTCGTCCCAACACTGGAGCCAGTGCTCTTACTCGCTGAGCCACCTGGCTGCCCCTAAGCAATCAAGGTTAAATAACTTGCTCAAGGTTGCATGGCCAGTTATTTCTGGGTGGGTGCTGAGTATCTGAGCCCGGGATTCGATCTCCAGGTCATCCCGACACTGGAGCCGGTGCTCTTACTCGCTGTGCTATCTGGCTGCCCCGTCCTATAGTGTTTTAAGGATTACTTATTCCTTTTTAGCGGTTTCCCCCCACCACAACAACTCTGTGAGGTAAAGGCAATCCAATTATTATTGCTCCAATTTTACAGATGGTGAAACTGATATTTAGAGAATTTAAGTATGCAGTAATTGCTGAAAATGATCTGAAGAAATCACTGCATGATAATAAATAACAATTTTAAACTAGTTCACATATAGCACTGTTTGCTAAGCATGTGTATATATATATATATATATATATATATATATATATACATACAGATAGATAGATAGATAGATAGATAGATAGATAGATAGATAGATAGATAGACAGATAGATGGATAGATAGATACACTCATATATACTTACACACACATAAACACAATCCATTTCCTAGTCATGAGAAAGTAAAATCTAATATGGCTCTTATGAGAACTTGAAATAGAGGTTCTCTTATTATTCCCATTTCATAGATGGGGAAACTTAGGCTGAGATTGAATAAGCGACTATCCTGTGGTCACAGAAATAATAAGAACCTAAAGAAGGTTTAGAACTCAGGTCAATAATAGTTCAAATTCCTCATTTTACCAATGAGGAAATGAAGGTCTGGCTTGAACCAAGATCTTCACACCCTAAATACAGCCTCCTTTCCTGTGCATCACAAGGAGAACTCTAATTCCCATAATATAATACTGGCACTACCTACCTCCCAAGGATATTGCAAAGAAAGCATTTTGCAAACTTTGATGTGCTACATAAATGCAAGGTATAAGCACTCTGGTTTATAAGAGTTTTATTGGCTTATCTTTCAACTTGGTTTAGAAGCATTAAACATATTTTAAAACAAGATATACAAGTGCTGTGTTGCTGCTTTAAAATCATAGCTCTCTTCAGTCATTTTCATGTAGTACATGATCCTTTTTCCCCAGCAAGTATTTGATGTGCACCAAGCAGGGCTTGAAGTCACATTCCTTTCCGATCAGCATCATCACTGACCAAGTCACTGCTCACAAGTACTTGAAATCAGGCATTTATCTGTATCACAGAAGAAGTCTAAACTTCATCTTGCTCTCTGCCAAGTTGCCACCTCTGAGCATTTTTCTTTTTGCTTCTTTCTTTTCCTTCCTAACCCTCATTAAACCATCCCACCTGCTACCCCCCAACAGGAACCAAAAGAGAAATTTGTTTCTATAAAAACATGTCTATATCTAAGTTCTGTTAAGGATATCTACATGTTGTATCCTCTATTTATTACCTATTTGACTCTCCTAAACAAGAGCTTCATCATTTGTAACATGGGGTAAGAATATTTGCAATGCCTATCACACAGGGTAACTGTATGGAAACCTTAAAGCATATTATGAGTTTATATGAATGCACATGTTTGTATACACATGTATATGCTTTTAAACTGTCTAGAAATAAACTAATATATACACATGCATATTTGTGTGTATATGTACACATATAGACATGTATAATATAAGATATAAACATTATAAACAGATATACACAACCATATATGCACACATATATATATATATTCATCTACAATGTGTGTTGTGTGTGTGTTTGTGTGTATTTATTGAGCAGGTAAGTGGCACAGTGGCTAGAGTGCTGGGCCTGGAGTGAAGAAGACTCATCTTTTTGAACTGAAATCTGGCCTCAGATATTTACTAGCTATGTGACCCTGAGCAAGTCACTTAAATCTATTTCCCTCAGTTTCCTCATCTATAAAATAAACTGGAAAAGGAAACAACAAAATATTCTAATATCTTTGCCAAAAAAAACCCAAAACACAAATGGGGTCACAAAGAGTTGGATTTGACTGAAAAACACCATTTATGTTTATACACACAACACATATATGTGTATGAAACATATAGAATGCACACATATGTAAATGTGTGTGTACACATGTGTGTACTGTATATGTGGCAAATTAAATGGGTGCATATATACATGCATGTTTACACCCATATATACATGATAGATAGATGATAGATAGATAGATAGATAGATAAACAGACAGACATGCACACCCATAATACACAAATAAAGTACATACCCATATATCTGCCCATTTCCAGAGTATTATTTCAAAGAATCAGAAAATATATTCATTTCAAGGGACCTCAGGGACCATACAGTGTCACCCATAGACTCAAATAAATGAAATGTTCTCCAACATCTCCAGGATGGCAGACCTCATTCTTCTTTTATTGACTCTGTGTAGTTCTTCCTTACCTCAGATCTAAATCTTCCTCTGTGAAGCTTCTACCTATTATTCCAAATTCTTCCCTTTGAGGCCAAGCAGAAACATTTCTCTTCCCTGTGATAGTCCTTCAAATACTCAAAGAGAGCTTCTCATCTCTCACCCCTTTTCCAGAAATATTCTCTTTCCTGGTTTGCAGTACCAGTTTCTTCAATTCATGACTTCAGGTCCATCCCCAATATGGCTTCTGCCTCTAGACACTCTTTGACTTGTTAATGTGCTTCATACATTGTGGTGCTAGGCAATGTACACAATACTAAAGAAGTGGTATGGCTCAGGACACACTCATCTCCTTATCTTGCATGCTACTTTCCTCTTCATACAGTCCAAGATGGCACACTCTTTCTTTGCTACCCTCTGAGGCCATTGGCTCACGCTGATCTGGCAGCTTATTGACACCACCAGATTGTTTTAGTATACATTAAGTTCCTCATTAATTCTATGACATTTATGAAGCACTAATTGGTGTCTCCTCACACAAAGTCTTGTTTTACTGCTAAGACTGTAACACTGTAACTTTCTAGTGATTGATATATCTTTTAAATGTAAAAATAATCTCTTTGAAGACTCTTAAGCAATTCAATAACCAACCATGATTAGAAAAGACCAAGCATGAAGCAAGGTATCTACCTCTTGACAAGAAGGTGATGGACTCAAGATACGAGTCAAGTGGGGGTTTGTCTTGCTTGAGAACATTTATTTGTTAGATTCCTTTTTCCCTCAGCAGTGGAATGATGGGGGTTTATATATATATACATGTCTGAGTGGAGGCCATAAAGTTTGAGTTGAGAGGTGAAGGCACATGCTACTTCTCCCTTATGGGATCAAGGACAAAGAGAGTCAGGGAATGATGAACAATAAAAAAAGAGGAGGAAAGAGGTCACTGAGACATCTTTTTTGTTGTTGTTGTTAATACAGAGAATAGAAAGAAGCAGAACAAAGCAGTACTGCTTTTAAACCTACAGGTTCAATGAATTAAATATTTTTAAAAAGCAAGCTAACAGTTAATAGAGACTTGTAGTTTGGGACACTGTTCCTGTTTTCTATTCTGCTCTGCAGAAACAAAGTCTACTTCGTGTTAAGTTCAGAATAAAAATAAGAATGAAAACAATTTAAAAAAACTGTTTCTCATAACCTACCTTCTGGAATGTCTTGGGGGAAGGGAGAACAAATCTCACTGTAATGCGTCCCAGTGTCCCATTACTGACACTGGAGTATATCTTTTGAATTGAAGCTCTGGTTTGGAAAACCACAAATAAAGTGGGGCATTGGCCGAGCCATTGGCCGAGCCAATGGCCGAGCCCCACCTGCCAAGCATGCTTTTCTGGCCATGAGTATCTCCTGCCATTCATTTACTTTGGACAATATTACTTTTTAAATGCTGTTTATTAAAATACAGCCTTCATACAAATATACATGTACTTGATCTTTCTAGACATTTTTATCAACCATCAGAAACACTAAGTTTTAAGCCATATGGTAATATTATCTACTGTTGAACAGGGACTTAAGGCTAACTATACTAACTCCCTCTTTTTTTTTTTTCTTTTGCTGCTGCTGCAACTAAGGACTAGGGAGGTTAAAAGACTTGTCTAGGGGCAGCTAGGTGGCTCAGTGAATAGAGCACTGGCCCTGGAGTCAGGAGGACCTGAGTTCAAATCCAGCCTCAGACATTTAACATTTACTATCTGTAAGACCTTGGGCAAGTCACTTAACCCCAATTGCCCTGCCTTCCTCCCTCCAAAAAAAGAAAAAAAATTGTCTAAGGTCACACAAATTGTAACACATGCTTACATATAATAAAAGTTAGTATTTGATTCCAGTCTTACTATTTCCCCCCATTTCTACATATTTCTCTTTTTTTTGTCTGTTTGGTGGGGGAAGATAGGGCAGTTGGGGTAAGAGATTTGCCCATGGTCAAAGAATTTCTCACTTAAGTGTTTTTTTAACTAATTCAAAACCTTTAGATCTATAAGCAAAACATAATGCTTACTATTTAACTAACTCCAGTAGGATATTTTTCTTAAAGTATGGTCAGGTCAGAAGTTATAGGTTTGAATTCTGATTCTTATATTTACTCTCTGACCTTGGTAAGTCGCTTGAAATTCCTGGGCCTGCAAATGTAAAGAGGGATTTTGGACTAAATGATCTCCAAGGTCTCTCAAACCTCTAGGTTTATAAAATGATGAGCCTATAACCTACTCTGACCCTTGATTCTAGCATATATGAAACATTGTTCTTTATCCTCCAGTGAATATGTTCATTATCTTGCCTGGGTAATGTAGGCTGTTTATCAGCTTTTCTTCACTCTCACTAGATGACTTCTTTTTTTTTTTTTTTTATTAAGCAATCGGGGTTAAGTAACTTGCTCAAGTTTACACAGCCAGTTATTTCTGGGTGTGGTGCTGAGTATCTGAGCCTAGATTTGATCCCCAGGTCATCCTGACACTGGAGCCCGTGCTCTTACTCGCTGAGCCACCTGGCCACCCCTAAACAATTGGGGTTAAGTAACTTGCTCAAGGTTACATGGCCAGGTGTTTCTGGGTGGGTGCTAAGCGTCTGAGCCCGGGATTGGATCCCCAGGTCATCCCGACACTGGAGCCGGTGCTCTTACTCGCTGTGCTGCCTGGCCACCCCTAGATGACTTCTTAAAGCAAAAAAAAATCACACTTTTCCCTGCTGATAACTTTTCCCCACATTGCTTGGAACATTTGTCACCCTTAATATGCTGTTGTCTGCTCATGCCCAACAAGCCCCTTACCCTTGCCATTTGGAGGATTTCTGACTTCATTTCTTAAGAGAATACAATGCTCTATGATTCACAATCACAGAATCACTTCAAGGATATTGATGGTAAAAGACGTGTCTCTGTTTATTTTAAGGAGAGACTTGGAGTCTTTAAAAGCATTATGCAATTTCCCAAAGGACATCCTGCCAGCTGTCCTACTCCTGTTCAATTCTGGAATGAACTTATTGTCCAATTACTGTGTCTCCAAAGATAGATGCAGATATACTTAGAGATAGATGGAGTTTTTATTTTTAAACTTATCAGTAGTTCTGGGCATGTGAGCAAAAAATGGCACATCAAACATACCTCTCCATTCCACTTCCCATGACCTCACAGACCTCTTCAAAACAGATATTATGTAGCAAAGATAAAAAACTTCAAGTGTCTCCATGGTCTTGGACACCCAGAATCCAAAAGAAAGTTTTAAAGAACAAAACAGAAACTGATACTCACTCAACATCCCTCCCCAACCTCCCATGTTATCATCAGTAACATTACATTGCAAGCACAAGGACAAGATACAGGCTTTCATCAAAACATAACCCAATATCTTCACTCACTCCTCCCACTTTCCTGGGCTGTGAAGACTTTGCTTCTGGCTATGGAAGTTAGCTCTGAGAATACCATCTTATAAAGCTCTGAATTGCTGGTACCAGTAAAAAACAAAACAAAACAAAACAAAGCAAAACAAAGCAAAACAAAGCAAGAACAATGAATATGCTCTTAAAACAAATGGTGATGGGCCTGGACTAAAGAACAAAGGAAGAGAGGAGATGGGATAGGTTACCATGATTAGACACCATGTGTGTGGGGCACTGTGCTGAACTCCACCAATCCTAAGGGAAAGAAAAAAAGCCCCCAGCTGGGGCCACTTTGGACCACCCAAAATACAGTTGGGGTAGAGGACTGGGCTGGGCTGATGAGTTGTGAATTACTCAGTGTGGGAGGAGGCAAAGATGCCAGACCATAATGAAAACATAAGAAAGAAGGGAATCAGGAAGTTGATGATAAGGAAAATAAGATGGGGGGGGGGACACTGAAAGTGGCAAAGACTTCAGGAAGAAGAAAAAAACTCAGAGACCTTGAAGATAAACAGAATAATCAATAAGGAAAAAAATTAACAACAGAAGAAAATAAGGCCTTTAGACCTAGTAAACAAATCTAGGTATCAATAAATAAATACTACAAAATGAAGGAAAATGATCAAACTATGACAAGACAGAGGACCCAGGGGAAGTTGAGGACATGAAAATAAATATGACATGAAGTTTCTGAGTGGTTAAAAAAGAAATAAGAATTATAAGACCAGAATTTTTGTCCAGCACAATAAAAAATAATGGGCTGAATAGAAAAACTTGAATCTGCATTGGTAAGCCTCGTCAAAGAAACAAAAGGGACAATAATACATTGGGAATGTGAGTACATCGAAATGAAGGAAAATCTAGAAGAATTAAAAGAAAATACGTTCACTTTTTCAAGGAAAGTATACTTAAAACTTAAAGAAATGATATACAGAAGCAACCTAAGGTCATAGATTTTCCATAAGACCATGACAAGACAAAAGAACTTAAAACCATAATGAAGAAAATAATGATACTGTCAAGAATGCTGAACGTGGAAAATTAAATTCCAGTTGAAGATTTCAGAGATGCTCTCCAAGAAAAAAAAAATACACAAGTTCGCAGACTCTGAGCCACACAGTAGTTAAACTTAATACACCAATTCAGAAACAAGTTTGGTAAATAATAATAATAATAACAGTTTACATTTGTATAGCATTTATTATGTGCTATGCACCATGCTAAGAACTTTACAGTTACATCATTGTATCTTCACAACAATACTGGCAGGTTGGTGCTATTATTATTCTCACTTTACAGAAAAGGAAACTCAGCCCATCAGGGCTTAAGTGATTTGCCACACCATAATTGTCGGAGGCTGGATATGAACTCATGTCTTCCTGACTCAGTCTCATTCTCTATCCTCTGAATAACCCAACTGTTTCCATCAGAAGAAAGGTTTTCAAATAAAAGGAAAGGGTATTCAAAGAATGTAAGACTATTCTGTGAGAAAAAAAAGTTGCAGGAATGGAAACACATGTTCCAAAGAGCACTGGTGTTCAGGATGCCTCCAAAGGATGGACATTCAATAGGAAAGAAGAGCTTAAAATATTTAAGAAAGAAAACTAGAAATTAAGAGGTAGTTTGTTTCACGAATCCCCCAAACTATAAATTTGAGAGGAATGAATAAATATAGCAAGCAAGGACAGCAGCATCAACAGAGGCACGAGAGCAGTAAATTTTGTAACTAAACAAGGAGATAAGGGTGAAGCTACAAGTTTGGTAGAAATAACAGTGAAGAAGTGGACAAGGGATATTATGGAAGAAACTTGACAACACCCACTGACAGGTTATTCAATGCTTATTTTGTGGGACTACATTATAACATGGGAGGGTACACAAAACAGGGGAAGAAAATAGGATGGGAGGGAGGAGTGTGAGATGAAGAAGAGTCAAATCAAAAGGCAGTACTAAAGGGAAAGAGAGTTCTATGGGCTCAGAAAGAGAAGTTTTTATAGGAGAGTAGGAAAGGAAGAGGTGGGAAAGATCAAAAAGGAGAGTGAGGGATGGAGGTCTTACTTTGGAGGTGGGAGGGAGTTCTACTGATGAATGCCCCTTTAGGGGAAAAGAGATGGTCCATAAAGGAAGGGGATGACCTTACACACTCGGTGGATGATGCATTGGGGGTTGGTACTTAAAAAGTCCCCTTGTACCAAGAGGGGGAGAGTTAAATTACTTTAGGGCAATTGGCACCCAGAGAAGTGGGAAAACACAGACACAGGGAGATTTCAAGGCAAATGTGGGAGGGAGATAAAGAGGGATGAATATATATTGGTGTTGAAATAGGGGCTTCACATCATGGCACAGTATCCTCTTCAACATCTGCAGTAATTGGCATTATTCTGGGAGTGAGGCCCAATGGAAAAGGGAAACCCATGAAATAACTCCTGCAAGATTTACAAGGCAGAAAGTGCCTAGAGGAGAGAGCCTAGAATGGATATTCTGGAAGGTTTAATGGTATGAAGAATACAGAAATAGGAGAGAGGCCAGATGATTATAGCACTCATGAATCAGAGAATCACTCTAGAGAAAACAGGAATAGGAGATGTATAACGAAGATCGTGAGAGAATTTTTTTTTTGGATACAAAAAATAGAATTTAAACAGTCCAGTTATTTCATTTGTTTTGTGGTATCCCTGTAAGGAACACCTTTTGACAATTCCTTTTGGCACCTACTCTCTCATTTATTATTTACATCTTCCAGAGGCGCCCAGATAATGGAGAGGTTAAGTGGATTGTCCAGATTCACACAGGTAACATGAGAAAGGGTTGAAAATTGAACATAGGTCTTTCTGACTGAGACAGACCTATTTTCCAAGCTTTGTTGCCATAAATAGATAAATGTTATGTAAATAGTAGGATGGAGAGATAGATGGCACAGCTAAGAGATGCATGCAAACACATACAAACACTGAAATAGATTGATGAGCTCCACAGATTTTCAAATTGAGTTTGAACAACAGTATTTTTTCCCACTTGTTTGAATGTGTTTATTTTATTTTATTTTTGCTTTGAACTCTGAACTCTTCATGAATTCAAATCTGGCCTCAGATATTTACTAGCTATGTGACCCTGAGCAAGTCAATTCATCCTGATTGCCTCAGTTTCCTTATTTGTAAAATGAACTGGATAAGGAAATGGCAAATCACTTCAGTACCTTTGCCAAGGAAACCGCAAAAAGGATCACAAAGAGTCAGATGTGAGTGAAATGACTCAACACCAATTTTTTTTTCCTTCCTATGTGAAAATTAATCCTTAACTCATCAATCATTTGGATTTCATTTTGGAGTCTCTGCAGTATTTGAGAATTTGATGTAATCAGAACTGAGCAATCAACATGCAAAAACATTCAAAAGATCTCAACACCCATATGGAATTCTTTGGTTATTCAGAGTCTGAATTGTACACCCTCCATGATATGACAATATGCCAGTTGTGATGACTTTGGCTCATCCCTGGTTCTAGAGTGATTGTTGTTAGCACCCAGATGGTTATTCATTCAACTTTGTCATTTGTTCAAATTTGATGAACATTTCTCATTATATCTTTCAAGGATTCGAATATGATTTCAGTGGATTAAAAGAAGTCACCTTCTTGTTAAGGGGATGTTAATGAATAATTATTTACTTTCACATTACATAAATATAAAAGAATATGATAGATCAGTTCAAAAAGAGGGTTAACATTCTCTTCTAGACATTTCATTGGCAAGCATTGTATAATTTGATCACAAACAATGATATACATACATACGTATGTACATCCACATATGCAGACAGAAATAATTGTTCTTCATTTCTTTCCCAGAAATTTCATTAATGATGTCATATAAGGTAATGTTCAATCTACTAACATTGGTGCATGGAGATAGGTGGGATGGCACAGTGGTTGGAATAGATGTAGTGGAATAAGGAAGACCCAAATTCAAATACGACTGCAGATACTTACTAGCTGTGTGACCAAAGGCCTGTCATGTAACCTAAATCTAACTCACTTTTTTTCACCTGTAAAATGGGAGAAGTAATAGCACCTACTGTAAGGCAAGGTTAAAATATGGCAATATTTGTAAAATATATTACAAACTTACAGTGTTATAGAAATGCAAGCTATTATTATTGTTGGTATGTTTAAGTATGTATGTGTGTGTGTGAGTGTGTGTGTGCTACTCTAGGTCTGACATTTGACAAATGACTCTTCCAAATGATTGTCTGATACTTTAGAAGTTGATTCTCTCAAAACTGTATTGCCTTAAAATGGATAAGTTCATTAACGTGCTATGTGACTCTGTATTTAGCCAATTTTCTAAGTACCTGAGTCCATCCATGATTTTCTGCTGAGTTTTAAGCAGGATTACAGTTGCTTGGTAGATTTTCCATTTTGCTGATTTTTTTTTTTTTACTCTCCCAACTGATCAGCCATATTTATTTATCCAATTTAACAAATTGTGGCTTTGGCACACCTGCATCTTGGTGAAACTATACAATAAAAGACATTAGGTAAAATGCACAAAATATGGCAATTAAGTGATTAATCACTTTTGAATATCATAATAAAACTGCTGACATCCAAATAATGCCTTGTGGGAAAAGAGTAATTTGTATTCTAATAGGTGAGGTCCATTTTAAATAATTGAAAGAATGTCCTTTTGGCATTTATATGGATAGGCTATAATAGAAAAACCTTTTTACTTCCCTAACTCATTATTTTTGGCATGTATTTCTCCCCCTTCCCTCACCCACTGGTTTCAAATATTGTACTCACTGGCTAGCAGGAATAGTAGGGTTGATCCGATAATAAAAGTAGGGAATACTTATTCATAGCCTTATTACCTAAAATAGGTTATCACTTCATCTGTTGTATTCTTTAATAGCTTTCTTGTCATATTCTTACATTATTTTCTCTTACTAACAATCACTCTACAGGTTAAGGGAGGTGAGGAAACAGGAAGGGAGGGGAGGATTTTTGGTGAGCAGTGAAGGACCTGAAGCAACTAAATGGCAAATTGGCTATAGTTCTGGACCTGGAGTAGGAAGACTCATCTTCATGAATTCAAAACTGGCATCGGATATTTACTAGCTGTGTGACCCTGAAGAAGAAAAAGGCAAACCATTCCAGTATCTTTGCCAAGAAAATCCCAAACAGGGTCACAAAGATACTGGAGTGCTTTGCTATTTCCTTCTCCGGCTCATTTTGCACATGATGAAACTGAGGCAAACAGGGTTAAATAGCCTGCCTAATTTTAACAAATAAAGATGAATAATAATAACAAAAACACCGAATTCCTTCTGTGTGATAGAAATCACAAGGCACTGAAGGGGATATAATGATGCAAACCTCTTTCTTTTTCTTTTCTTCCTATTTCTGCCCTGCTCTCTGTCTCTATATGTCTTCTGTCTCTCACTATTTGTAACGAAAGGAAGATATCAAGGAAAACTTAGGAACTTCTTACTCCTGAAGGTGGTTTACAAATGTTGTTCATTTTCATTGAAAAAACACTGAAACTAAGTTTTGCTTGAAATAGGACATACTAGTTTATGTCCATACCTGAACCTGGAAAATGTTCTCTTATTAGTGATAGGAAGAGAAGGAGGAATGCCTGAAATCAAGTGTGGAAATAATACTCCATAAGCTAAAGTATCATATTAGAAAAATGGAAATAGAATTGGTATCCATTAATAATTCTAAAATTTTTAATAATTTGAAAATGAATAATATGAAAATTCTATTTGTATTCATTCTAAATCAGAAAGTAGATATATAATTCATTGTTACATTGAGGTGTTCAATTGCCACCCAGTTGCTGTGTGACTAAGATTCTAAAAAATGATCAATTTTGGTATAAAAAGTACTCACACCAGTTCATATTTCTTTCGTAATAAATATGGAGTTTTAGTTTCCTTTTAGACTTCCAAATTGAGATCTTATGTGCTAGGAATATCAATCCTATCTAGAATTCTAGGTATTTTCTAGCCAATTACTGCTTTAAGTTTCTCTCCACTCTCTTCCTCCATTCAGTTACGAAAGTGATTTACCTAAAGTTCAGGTACAACTAAGTGACCCTTTCCACCCACCCCACCCCACCCACTCAGTCAACTCCACAGAATCCCCCATCACCTTTAAGACCAAATACATAATCCTCTGTGTGTTATTCAAAACTCTTCACAGTCTAATCCAGTCTTAACTTTCCAATCATCTTGTAAACCTGCTTCTCGTTAAATATAGCTGAATCCAGTGACACTGACTTCCTAGTTGTTCCACAAATAAGACACTCTGCTCTTTGCTTAGGATATTTTCTCTGACTGGCCCCCACATCAAGAAAACTCAATGTCCTCAACTCAGTTTACTGACTTCAATCATCAAACATCAAACTTCCTTTAATGACCAATTAAAATACCCCCTCCTTTTTTTTACAGGAAGCCTCTCTTAACCGCTTTCAATTCTAGTGCCTTATCTTTGTTAATCATTTCCTACTTATATATAGCTTGTTTCTATTTGAATAACATGTATCTACCATTAGATTGGGAGTTCCTTAAGGACAGGGATTCTCTTTTGCCTACTTGTTTATCTCCAGGGTTTATCACAATGCCTGGAACATAGTAGGTGCTTAAGAGATGTGTATTTTTGATGATGGTGATGATGATGATATTGGTAACAGGAAAGACAAATAGTTTGGAACCTGGGAAGCTCACCCATATAACTCTCAGTAGAAAATTGTAGTTTATACTTACAGCAGACATGATGAGCTCTCCTCCCAAATTCTGGATTTCAGCTTTCACTTGACTGCATATTTTGAGCTGGTGGGAATAGAATTTGATCTGTTCCAGATAAGCCAATAAATCTTGCTTACAGGATGGATCAGGACACTAAAATAAATCAAATAGAATAGAAAAAGAGAGAATATTGAATATGTAAGTGCATAAGTAGTGACAATGTATGCAAATAGTATACTTCAGTTATTTATTTTTCAAAACAGGTATGTAAGTAAAACATTTATTATGTGCTTCCTATGTACCAAGAAGATCGTACTAAAGCTGGGGGATCCAAATACAGCCAAGAAAGTCTGTTCATGACCTCAAAGAATTTATATTCCAATAATGGAAGACAAAATGTACGAGATAAGAAGGGACATGGAAGCCAAATTTCTTGGCAAATAGTAAGTGTTTAATAAATGCTTTACATGACTGTCACCACAAGAATTTTTATGATCAAAGAAAAAGGCTTTTATATATATATATACATACATATGTATGTATAGTTAAATAGAAAATGATATTTTCTTTGTCTCTAAGAGGGTTTAAAATCAGAAAAATCTGATTTTTTTTTTGGAAACCAACAATTTGTTTTTTTATGGCAAATTAGGGGGCACTCTCTATTTACTTTTTACACTGTTTAAAAACAGACTTAAAGGAGCCAAGATGGCAGAGTAGAAGCAGGAACTCCGCTGGGCTCCTGCTTCAACCTTCCCCAATCCATGTAAAAGGAAACTCTAAAAAAACTTTGGAGCAGCAGAACCCACAAAATGACACAGAGATGCTAACTTCCCACTGAGGACAGCCTGGCAGGCCTGCAGCAAGTGAACAGCACAGCGCTCTGAGAGTCGATGGCTACCCCCTCCCCCAAGGCTTTAGCCCCAGGGCAGGTCTAAGCAGCCTCTGGCCTGAGGGACCCCAGACCTGCAGCAGCTGTGGCCATTTCCAGATTTGTCAACACATGGATGCGAAGGACAAAGTTCGAGGTCGGTGTAGTCTGGCCTTTGGGACCCAGTAAGTGGGAATGTGTGGCTGTTGCCCCCAGAGTGAGAAGCAGCTGAGACAGGGCACAGCCAGCCAGCACCACATGGCAGATTCGGCTCCTGGCCTGCAGTCTGTAAGGGGACCAAGCACCAGTCTGAGGGGTAATCGCTCTTGCTTTAACCTTCTTGGATCTGGATTGCAGCCTAGGGTGGAGGTCCTGGGGTGTGTGTCCAGACTACCAGAGTGTGTGGAGACCTCAGAGAAGGCACCCATCTAATACCTCTGGCAAATGAGAAAACCCCAGCATTTGGGACAAAAGCTACCCTGTCTGGTGGCAAAAAGCCCAGGGGTCAAGTGACTGAGGGGCAACATGACCAGGCAAAGGAAACAAAGCAGACAGAAAATTCCAACGTTACACTCCTATTTTGGGGACAAAAAGGAGCAAAGCATGGAACAGGAGGAAGACAGTGAAGTCAGAACTCCTGCACCAAAAGCTTCAAAGGAAAATATGAGCTGGTTACAGGCCATAGAGGAACTTAAAAAGCAGATAAGAGAAAAGGTGGAAAAATTGGGAAGAGTAATGAGAACAATGCAAGAAAATTACGAAATGAGAGTCAACAGCCTGAATGGGGAAAATCTTAATGCTCAACGAGGAGAATCGTGGCTTCAGAATTAGATTGGAGCAAATGGAAGCTAATGACTTTATGAGAAATCAAGATGCTGTTTAACAGATCCAAACAAATGAAATAATAGAAGGCAAGGTGAAATATCTCATGGGAAAAACCACTGACCTGGAAAATAGTTCCAGGAGAGATAATTTAAAAATTATTGGACTACCTGAAAGCCATGATCGAAGTAAGAACCTAGAAATCATCCTCCAGGAAGTTCTCAAGAAAAATTTCCCTGATGTTTTAGAAACAGAACACAAAATAGAGGTTGAAAGAATCCACTGGTTACCTCCTCAAAAACATCCCAAAAAGAAAACTCCTAGGAATATTATAGCCATGTTCTGGAATTCCCAGATCAAGGAGAGAATGTTACAAGCAGCCAGGAAGAGACGATTTGAATATTGTGGAAACACAATGAGGATAACCCAGGATCTGCCAGCTTCTACACTGAGGGATCAAAGGGCTTAGAATATGATATTCCAAAGGGCAAAGGAGCTGGGATTAAAACCAAGAGTCACCTACCCAGCAAAACTGAGTATCATGTTTCAGGGGAAAATATGGTTATTTGGTGGAATAGAGGACTTTCAAGCATTCTTGTTGAAAAAACCAGAGTTGAATAGAAAAATTGACATTCAGATAAAAAAAGCAAGAGAACACAAGAAGGTAAACAGGGAAAAGAAATCATAAGGAACTTATCAAAGTTGAACTATTAACATTCTCACATGGAAAAACATTAATTGTAACTTATGAAACTTTTCTCAGTAGTTGAAAAGAATGGAAATATATATATATATATATATGTATATATATACACACACATATATGTCTATATATGAGGGTATATGGGCATGTGAATACATGTGTGAATGTATGTACGTATGTTTATAGGTATACATAGATAAAGGGCACAGGACCAATTTAACAATAAGGGATGATTCTTAAAAGGTGAAATTAAGAGGTGAGAGAGGAATATAATGAGAGGAGATGGGGAGAGATAGAATGGGGTAAACTATCTCATATAGAAGAGGCAAGGGAAAATGGTCACAATGGAGAGGAAGAATAGGAAGGCAAAAGGGAATGGGTCAACCTTATTCTCATTGAATTTGGATTGAGAACGGAATGAAATGCACACTAAATAGGGTATCCCACCCTCTAGGAGAGTAGGGGGGAAGGATATGAGAGGAAGGATGATGGAAGGGAGGGCAGGCTGGGGGGAGGGAAGTTGGGAACACCCACTTTTAAAAAAGGACGGGATCAAAGTAGAGAATAGAACAAGAGGGAGGTGGAATAGGAGGGAGGGAAATATAGTCAGTCTTTTACAATATATCTACTATGTTATTGTTTTGCATTAGGCCCACATGCACAACCTATACCAAACTGCTTATCTTCCCTGTAAGGGTGGAAGACAAGGGAGGAAGGGAATGAATCTGGAATTCAAAGTTTTAAAATCAAATACTCAAATATATATACTATTATTAATACTATTTTACATGTAATCGGGAAATAAGATATACAGGCACTGGGGCATAGAGATCCACTGGAAAAGTCGAAAGGGGTATGGGAGAAAATATGGGAGAGAACAGATTGGAGGAGGGGATATCCTGTGAGACTGCTATTTTGGGGCAGTGGGTAGGGGAAAAACAGGGAGAAAATTTGGAACTCAAAATCTGGTGGAAATGAAAGATGTAAATCAGAATTTAATAAAACATTTAAAAAATAGACTTAAAAACAGTAATCATACTGTGTTATTATTTTTTAAAATAAAACCTACTTGACCACATTATGCAAATTATATCATTTCTGCCTTACATGCTTAGGATGAAGAAATGGCCAATGAAAGCACTGGCCATGGAGTCAGGAGGATCTGAGTTTGGGTCTGGCCTCAGACACTTAACACTTACTGGTTGTGTGACCTTGGGCAATTCACTTAACCCTAATTGCTCTCCCTGCCCCCCTCCAAAAAGCTGAAGGACGGAAGGAAGGAAGAAAGGAAGGAAGGAAGGAAGGAAGGAAGGAAGGAAGGAAGGAAGGAAG